>NC_041384.1:509671764-509692301 GCF_002162155.2 Triticum dicoccoides | reverse complement strand
AAATTGCCCTATAGTGCCAGTTTGTGTCACAAACCGGTACTATAGGTCAGACCCCTTTAGTACCGGTTCGTGGCACAAACCGGTACTAAAGGTTAGCCCTTTAGTACCGGTTTGTGACATAAACCGGCACTATAGATGATCGTGAGGCCCCGGCCTAACGCCAGCCTGCCATCACCCCTTTAGTACAGGTTCGTGGCACGAACCGGTACTAAAGGTTCAACACGAACCGGCATTAATGCATAGCCGTTCGAACCGGCACTAACGGTACCATTAGTGCCGGCTCAAATTCAAACCGGCACTAATGTGCTTCACGTTTGACCCTTTTTCTACTAGTGTATCTCTACTCTTATAAAAAACAGAGTTGGTGATGATGGTGTTCCTGCCAACCTGCAATATAGGCCATCCGATTTATATCCGACGGAGAGGAAGGAAACTATGGCAATTTTGCAAAAAGATACCCACACCCCTCTCTGCATTTGCAAATACGGCATTCCCTCGTTCATCATTTTCTCCCACAAGATAAACTTCTCATACAAATGCATCTTGATGTTCCGTGCAACGCATGGGCATCTTGCTAGTAGGGAGAAGGAGTTTGTGTGACACATATCTAGCTATATTAAGGGATAGGTAGATAGCATATGTGTGAGAGACATTAGTGGCTGTGGCTGGGCTGAATTAAAGGGGTGGGCGTGTTAGACATAGAGAGCGTGTGTGTTTCTGTGTGAGAGACTTGTAGGATGGGGTAGAAAGACGAATTTAACCCTGACGGAGGGAGAGAAATACACGAAGTGCGCGTGTGTGATTCCGATGCCCACAGGGAAATGAGATATGTATGCGTGTGAGAGAGATTGCACAATTCATTCACGTATCACTATCTAGTGATCGTGGACGTGCATCGCTTGAACATAAGTCAATATCTACTTCGTATCATGGCCAAAGGTACAATATCGATTCAAAGCTATAAAATTGGACACTCACATATCACATCTTTTTCTATTTAAATAAGCCTTTTCAGTTGTGCATGCTAAACTTATAGTGATGTTTCTTCAAACAACCAATATAGCTATCATGTACATGCACCATTGTTACTCTTGCATTCAAATTCATTAGTCTTGGATGATTTAAGTTTCTATTTTGAAGTAATATATGTAATATTCATATATGAATTCAACCGGTACGCAATTTATGAAATGGAGGCTATGTAATCATATGAGGTAACACTTTTAAGTAGCTGACTACAATATCCATTTTTTTGTGCACCTCTACACTAACACGTCAATGCATTATGTTTAATGTAAATAACCAATGGCACTAAATTATCTATTTACACGGGAAATACATAGGCTGAGCGTGTGATCCCTTTAGTCAGGATATCTTCTACTAGCTGTCCCCCTTCAAATTGGCCGTTGTGGCATCCCTTCCCGCTCAATATTTGGGAAGAGGACTAGGCCTCCATAAATAGGACTAGCCACCACAGTAGGAGGCAACGCATCTTAGAATGGATCCACTCCATCCTCACACCCACCAAGCACAAGGACACCTCTCCTCAGGAGGCTGTTCTTCCCCTTGTACTGTTCATCCTCAGCCCAAGAGGCAATCCACCACACCACACTGGAGTAGGGTATTACATCGCGGTGAGGCTGAGGGCGTGATTAGGTAGGGAGAAATCTTCGTGCGCACCCCATTGTTCGAACCTCAAGGGTTTTGCCGGAACTCGAAATCCAACATTTGGCGTGCCAGGTAGGGGTGCGTCGAAGTTTTCCTTCTGTCGATCCGTGTCGTGGTGTTTCATCGCATCCATGGCGGACGCTCGCCGAGCTCGCGCTGAGCGCCGGGCCGCCCTTGCCGCTCGCGTTGCTCAGACGGCTCCCGTCAGCGGGCCTCCCTGTCGTTCTCCGTCGCCTCCGCCAACGCCGCAACCGGCCCAGCGGGAAACGAGCAGCAAGCGTCCTCGCTGCACCCCCTCGGTGCGGCTGGACGGCCGCACCGCCACTCCGTCGTTGACCCCGGTCAGCTCATCGTCTCACGCTCATCACGCTCCCACGGACGCGCAGGCCGCGCTGCTCATGGCACGTGAACTCCTGCGCTACCGCCCCCTCGACGACCTCTATGAGGACTGGTTGGACCGCCTCACCGAGTTCGTCAGCGCCGCAGGGGGCTCCCCCGTGCCATCCCTCTCGCTGGCTCACCCTCCACCAACTGCGGGCGACGTGGCCCATGGGGCGCCGCCACCACCACCTCCGCACCAAGACGACGTCCTGGCGCCAAGGCATGAGGCCCCCCGGAACGACCCACTATGTCGGGCGCCCGTGCACGAAGAAGGAAGCTGCCAAGAAGTTCCCCGTCTGCGAGAGAACGCTCCCGTGCTCCCGGTGCCACTGCGAGAAGACCGCGCACTGCCTGCAGCGGTGGTGCGCGGGCATCAAGGGCAGGCTCCACATCAGCAAAGGGTCCTGATGGCCATGCGGGCTGCCGCGCCTTCACTCCTGAGCTGCGTAGTGTCACATGGTCGGGCAAGTTCAAGCCCGACCTACCTCCACGCTATGACGGCACCCCCGACCCCGCGGAGTTCCTGCAGCTCTACAAGCTGAGCATCGAGGCGGCCATCGGCGACAAAAAAGTCATGGCGAACTGGTTCCCCATGGCTCTCAACGATGGCGCTCATTCGTGGCTCCTGAACCTGCCCCTAGGCTCCATCTCCTCCTGGAACAAGATGTGCGACCGCTTCGTCGCCAACTTTCAGGGCACTCGCGACCGCCCTCCGGCCGCGGGTCACCTGCGCCACGTCAAGCAGCAGCTAGGGGAGACCCTCCAGAAGTACATCCAGCGCTTCAACAACGTTCGCCTCAAGATCCCCAAGGTGACGAACGAGGCCATCATCTCCGTGTTTTCTGATGGCATCTGCGATGTCAAGATGAAGGATGAGCTCGCCATCCATGAGGAGCTATGCACGTCCTTGGAATTGTTCAACCTGGCGACCAAGTGTGCAAGGGCTGAGGAAGGGCGCCTTTCCCTCCTCGAGCTCCCAGATGCCGACCTGGAGGAGAAGAAAGCCAAGGCCAAGGACGTCAAGTGTAAGGGAGTGGCCATACTCGCGACGGAGCCAGACACGAAGCACGGCCGGGACCAACCTGAGTCATCCAAGAGCAGCCGACCATTCTGCGCCTTCCACAATGTTCACAGCCACAACACCAACGACTGTCAAGAGCTGAGGGCCATCCGAGATGGACGCCTCCGTCGATGGCGCGAGCGCAAAGACCGGGGCTACGACCAAGGATGAGGAGGACGTGGTGGAGGACGCTGGGACAACCGTGGCCCTCGCTAGGAGTGGCGTGACCGGCCTCGTGAGGACCGCTGGCAAGATTAGCCTCGCGAAGGCGCCTGGAGGGATCAGCCTCGCGAGGACCGCCCCCAGGGCAACGCTGGTCTTCCTCCGCTACCGCCACCACCAAGAAGGAATGACGACCACCATCAGGACTGTTGGCGTTCTCGGAACGGGGGTCCCCAGACTTGCCTGCCTGCGGCCTGTGGCGTGGCTCAAAGGGGGGCCCAGCATGGCCCATCTTCACCAACACAGACCCAAGACCCTCGCGAGGGGCCAAGCCTCGCGGGGCGGACGACGCGGAGCTTCCTCAGGCACGGCCTCATCAGGCTGGATCGCGAGGAGGCGGAGATATCAAGGCGGGGTACCTCACGAGGTGCCCGTGACGCAAGCCATGACGACCAAAGGCGCCAGGCGGGTGCCAGCCCGCGCAGCATCCTCCTTTCCTCTTCGGTGAAAAGGGGGAAAGCGCAACCGCGGAGTATCAAGGCATCGGGCAAAGGTTGCCATTTTGGTGCAACGAGACCAAGACCAGGAGGACTACAAGACGGAGGTCATTGTGGAGCCCAAGACGGCGTCACCACCAGAGCTTTGTGCAGGCGAAGACTACTTTTGTCAGGATAGCTAGTACTAGTTGTTCCCCTTCAAATTAGCCCGCCATTGTTGGCTCCCTTCCCACTCGATATTTGGGAAGAGGACCAGGGCCTCTATAAATAGGACCAGCCACCCACAGAGTAGGGGGGGCGAGAAGAAGAGATCTGGTGGTACCCTAGCAGAGAGAAATAGCGAGACGAACGAAGGAGAGAGAGAGAGAGAGAGGGGGGGAGACTGAACTCCTCCCAGCAGTTCATCACCCCAGCCAAGAGCAGACCCGAGGCTGTTCTTCCTTGTATTGCTCATCATCATCAGCCCAAGAGGCAATCCACCATACCACACACTGGAGTAGGGTATTACACCACAACGGTGGCCCAAACCAGTATAAACCTTGTGTCATTCGTGTTGCTCTTTCCATTGCTTAGATCTTAGCGAGGCGGAGGGGTGCAGGTAGGTAGGAAGCGAAATCTCCACGCACACCCCAGTGTTCGAACCTCAAGGGTCTGCCGGAACCCGAAATCCGACATTTGGCGCGCCAGGTAGGGGTGCGCCGGAATTCGTCTTCCACCGCCCCGTTCTCCTCCGACCATCGCGCCCATGTCTGACGCTCGCCGGGCCCGCGCCGAGTGCCAGGCCGCTCTCGCTTCCCGCGTCACCCAGGCGGCTCCTGTCGGCGGGCGTCCTCGCCGTTCCCCGTCACCTGCCGTCAATGCCGCCACCGGCCCGGCGGGGGACGAGCAGCAAGCATCGTCTCAGCATCCGTCCGTGCGGCAAGACAGTCGCACCTCTACTCCCTCGCTCACCCCAGCTGGTTCTTCATCCCGCGCGCTCTGCACACCCATGGAGACTCGAGCTGCGCTCATCGCGGCAAACGAGCTCCTGCACCACCGTCCCTTCGACGACGTCTATGAAGAATGGCTCGACCGCGTCGCCGAGCTTGTCCGCGCCGCAGGGGGCTCTCCTGCGCCACCCACTCCGCTGCACCGCACCCCGCTCCGCGCGGGCGACGAAGCTCCGGCGGTGCCCCGGCCGCCTCCTCCGCAAGAAGGCGCCATGGCTCCAAGGCGTGTGGCCCCTGGGCGGAACCCGCTCCGTCAGGTGCCAGCGCGGCAAGAGCAGAGCTGCCAAGAAGTCCCTCGCCCGCAAGAAGCTGCCCGGGCGCTCCCTGCTCCAGCACCTCGCGACCATGCTCCCTCTCCCGCACGTCAAGACCCAGCTGCAGAGCGTGGGGACATGCAAGACCAAGCTCTCCGTCACCCAAGGCCCCCCGTGGCCGCAGCAGGCTGCCGTGCCTTCACCACCGAGCTATGCAGCGTCGCGTGGCCTGGCAAGTTCAAGCCGGACCTGCCTCCTCATTACGACGGCACGGCAGACCCTGCGGAGTTCCTCCAGCTCTACGAGCTGGGCATCGAAGCTGCCAACGGAGACGAGAAGGTCATGGCGAACTAGTTTCCCATGGCGCTCAAGGACGGGGCCCGCACCTGGCTCCTGAACCTGGCTCCAGGCACGATCTCCTCGTGGGACAAGATGCGCACCCGCTTCATCGCCAACTTCCAAGGTACTCGCGCCCGGCCACCCGCCGTGAGCGACATGCGCCGCATCAAGCAACAAACCGGGGAGACCCTGCAGAAGTACATCCAGCGCTTCAACAACGCACGCCTCAAGATTCCCAAGGTGACTGAGGAAGCCATCATCTCAGCCTTCTCTGACGGCGTGCGCGATGTCAAGATGAAGGAGGAGCTGGTGATGCATGAAGACCTGTGCACTTCCTTGGAGCAGTTCAACTTGGTGACCAAGTACGCCAGGGCTGAGGAAGGGCGTCTCTCCCTCCTCGAGCTGCCTGCCGCAGACCCAGAAGAGAAGAAGCCCAAGGCCAAGGACGTGAAGCGCAAGGGGGCTGCCGTGCTCGTGGCAGAACCAGACACCAAGCGGGGAAGAGATCAGCCCGAACCTTCCAAGGGTAGCCGGTACTGTGTGTACCATGACCTCCACACCCACAACACCAACGAATGTCAAGAGCTCCGAGCCGTGTGAGAAGGAAGGATCGGCCGTCGCCCCGACCGCGGTGACCGGGGCTATGGACGAGGAGGAGGAAGGAACGCAGGACGCTGGGAAGACCGTGGCCCGCGCCAAGGGTGGTGCAATCAACCTCGTGAGGATCGCTGGCAAGACCCGCCTCGCGAGGGAGACTAGAGGGATCAGCCTCGCGAGGATCGCCCGCATGGCAACGTAGGCCTCCCTCCGCTGCCGCCGCAGCCAAGGAGAAACGAGGACTGCCACCAAGACGAGGGGGATGGGGGCTTCCAGGAGCCGCACGCGATCGCTTGCATCCTGGGCGGAGCTCAGGCCCCAGCCTCTCAACGCATCTTGAAGCAGTTCGCCCGCAAAGTGAATGCAGTCCTCCCCAGGCTTGAAGCCACGCGCCCTCTCAGGTGGTCGGCGTGCGCCATCACGTTCAGCTCAGCAGATCAGCTCAAGTGTGCGGCTATAGCCGGAGTCCTCCCGATGCTTTATTCCCCAATCATCAGCAACGTGGTGGTCACCAGGACCCTCATCGATGGTGGGGCAGGGCTCAACGTCCTGTCCGTGGAAACATTCAACAATCTCCAAGTGTCCTACAGCCAACCAAGCCCTTCTTCGGAATCACCGACGGCTCCACGGTCCCGATTGGGCAGGTCCGCCTCCCTGTCACCTTCGGGGCACGCGACAACTACCGCACCGAGCACATCGACTTCGACGTCCCTCACATTCGCCTGCCGTACAACGCCATCCTTGGGTACCCGGCGCTGGCCAAGTTCATGGCCGTAACTCACCACGGCTACAACGTCCTCAAGACGCCAGGAAGTGGCGGACTCATCGCGGTGCCCTGTGAAGAGAAGGACGCGGTGTGTTCCCTGGAACGAGCCTTTCAGGCCGCGTCACTGGAAGACCCGGATCGCGGAAGCAGGAGGCTTCCTAAGACCGCCCCCAAGAAGAAGAAGACATTGTCCGGCCCGGTCCCTCAGGAGGCAGGCCCCTCTAGGTCCGTGCCTGCCCAGGGGGAACCTCCTTCCGTCGCATAGGAAAGCGCGCCCGGCGCCCTCCTCAGGCAGGGCTCAGGGGCTCTCCCCTGGAGGGCCACCGACCTGGCTAGGGTCACGAGGGAGGCGCTTGGGCAAGACGTGGAGGCTTGCTTTGAAGCACGTTTCCCTCAAGAAGGAGTAAGGCAAGGAGGGCCAGGCCCTCAGGAGTTCATCAGCAAGGCCATTCAGGAGCTACAGGAGTCAAGGGTCGTGAAAGGCGGCCGCCATCTACCAGCAGTTGTTCCCCATCCAGGCGAGGATGGTGGGATGCGCGTCTGCATCGACATACCAGGGCTCAACCAAGTCGCCTCTCTGGAGCGCCTCTGGCCCTCGCGAGTGGGGCGCTGCGGAGGACCACCCCACAGCTGCGTTCGCATGCCTTACGGCTTGCCGAACGCGGCTGTCACGTACCAGCGCCTCATGAGGGGCATCATGGAGGCACAAGAGGCCAGGTGTTCCGCAGCCTTGGCGGAGATGGAGATGGCCCGCAGGGAGCCACCAGCGCCTTCGGAGCCTCCTGAGGCCCCTGGGCCTGGGGGCTCGTGAGGATCGGCTTCCGCAGCCCATCGAGTCTGCTACACCAGCACCCCTTCGTCCTCAGTGTCATCAGGTGACATCTTTCAAGTTTTACTTCCAGCTGGGAGCGCCCCCCCAGGGCTGCATTATTCCCAGGCCGCGTGGGTCCGTCCCTGCGGCATGTATCCCTTTTATTTCATGTTGTTAGCTTACCTTGTTGGGGCGCCCCTCGGGCTGCACGATCCCCAACTCACTCGGGCCAGACCCAGCGGCGTGTATCTCATTTGCAGTTATTTCCGGTTATGCGTCATACCCACCATGCTTGATTATTTGGTGCCGGCCCACGGCACCTCTTCTTCTCCATGCCGACCGCTTGCACGTTAAAGGGGGGGGGGTACCTGAGCATCGCGACTCAGGGCTCTTACTGGCTCTCCAGCCCTCACCCTCTAGCATTGTCCACGGCATCGCGACCTGGCATACCAGCGACGGCTAAGACCAGCTCGAGGGCCGGGACCCGAGGACGTAGAGTGTCTGAATCTAACCAAATTTGCAGGGACACATCACAAGATAAGGCCCAGTGCCAGGCGCATCCCGCCTAGAGGTAGGGCCCCATGAGTGCCGCACTGGACCACGGGTGCCCAGATACACCTCGCCAGGCCCTACCGTGCCAGCCACGTGTCAGGGCGGGGCTGTACACGCCCCGGGGGCTCCTCCCGGAGGGGGCCCCCCTCCCACGTACCAGTGGAAGCACCATGCTCCGTGCTGGCTGACGACACTGCCGAGGAGCGGCTATGCCCGTACACATACGGAAGCGCTATGCTCCGCGCTGGTGATAAACAACTGAGGGTGGCCCCCGGGCCGCATCAACCTCAGGGAGCCCAGAGCTTAGTGTCTAGCCTCATCGCAACGCCTCCCCTCGGGAGTGCCGCGCGAGGAGGTTGGGCACGGGGGCTGTGCCTGGGTCACGCCCAGACGCACGCCACCCAGCCAGGTCCCCCGGGCCTGGCTCGTCGCGCGTCTCTCCCCGAGCGGAGCCAAGGTACGAAGGCCGTTTGAGCGTCAAGGGGGACTCCTGAGCATCGCGACTCAGGAGCCTAACTGGTCACGTAGCCCCTCACTCCTTTGGTCCCGTCCTGGTTTCCGGTCGGGGCTAATGCTGGGTGAGGTATGCGCGGGGTCGGGCTCTGCATATGTAGAACGGTAGATCCACCTACATCACACCTCCCTACTTGTTGTTCGTGCGCCAAGGGGGACTCCTGAGCATCGCGACTCAGGAGCCTAACTTGTCACGTAGCCCCTCACTCCTTTGGTCCCGTCCTGGTTTCCGGTCAGGGATAATGCTGGGTGAGGTACGCGCGGGGCCGGGCTCTGCCGGCGTACAACATAAGCAAGTAGGAAGGAAAAGCGCAAAATTCAAGGAATTCAAAAGAAAATATTACAGTCCACATTGTTATCTCAATGCCAAACGCAAGTTTAAATGCCTCCTCGAGGCATGATACATGTGCAGGAATTAAAAGCAGGACAGGAGCCATAGCGGAGCCACTTGTCAACGGTGGAGCAGCGCGGAGTGGCTTCGCCTCATGGGGCAGCGGGGTCGGCAGCGCCTTGCTTCGGCTTGGTGCTGAAGGCCCGGAACTTCCCCAGCAGAACCTCCGCGTGACCCTTCACGGCCTCGGCAGCAGCGGCAGCACGCTCGCCTCTCACTGGCTCCAGCAGGCCGTCGAGGTCGATGTTGGGATCGCGAAGGTAGATGTGGGTGAGCACCCGCGTCAGTGCTGCAAAAGACAGGACACGCGCCTCGGCCTCCGCCGTGGGGCCAAGGCCAAGGGCGACATCTTCAAGAGCGTGAACCAGGAAGGGAAGCAGCTTGGCGGGGCCGTCCTCGGCGCCAGCCAGCGGGCTCTCCAGGCCGCTGTCGTAAAGCGTTCTCAGTGAGGAGCGAGCCTTCGCCTCCATCTCCGCAAAGGCCACGCGGTCCTCGGCAAGAACCAGGGCCTTGTCGTCCAGCTCGGCCTTCCTCGCCCTCAACTCCTGCTCCAGCGCGCCTAGGCGGTCGCGGTGCTTCCTGAGCTTGACCTCCCTCTCCATGACGGCCGCCTCGCGAGCCTTCACACCTTCTTCCGGCTCTTGGCGAAGGCGGAACTCTTTCGCAAGCTGGTCCCGCAGGCCCTGTAGCTCGTCCTCCAGCGCCTTGCAGCGACCACGGACGGCTACCACCTCCCCCAGGGCTGCGTCACGAGAAGCCTTCGCCTCAAGGACGGCCTGCTTCTCCTCATCGGAAGCCGTCGAGGCCTGGACTAGCGCCGCCCGAATCAAAGCGTCGGAGCGAACCCATTCGGAAGCTAGCTCCAAGTGCCCAGCCACCAAGCGAGGGTCGGCGCTAATAAGATCCTGCTGTAGTCGGTCCAGCTCAGCGATAGCACGATCCAGAACGGCAGAAGGAGTCGGAGAGATAGCAGCCGGAGGAGTAGGAGGAGAAGGCGGCTGCGCGACCACGGCATCCTGAGGCGGAGTCTGCTGCGCCCCAACGGCTGTAGTGGCAGCAGCAGGCAAGGACACCTCGGGAGTCACTTGGGCCGTGGGGGCCAAGCTCGCCCCAGCCAGCTCAGCGAGGCCTCGCGAGGACGACTGGGAAGGAGAAGCCCGTGCGTCGCAGTCACCCTCCTTCGCGGGCAGAGGCGCTGCCACGGATGGAACCTCAGGAGCTCCCCTTGACTTCTTTGCTGCGGGCGGCAGCCTGTCCAAGAGATGCGGACGTCAAGCCTCAGAAGCAGAATCAGAAGTAAAGACAAGAATCAAACGCTTACAGGTCGTCGCCAGTGAGCTCGAGCGGCCTCCGGTCAAATTTGAAGCCTGAAAGCTGGCTGGAAGGGTCAACCTCGGGAAGCTTGGAAGCAGAAGGTGCGGTCCGCCCCGGGGCCGGGGCAGGCCCGTGAGAGATCAGCCCGGTCCTGTCCTTCTTCGGGATCGGGGGCAAGCTCCCGCCGTCCTCCTTGTCGTCATCCTCGTCGTCATCGCTCGGAGAGAGGCGGAGAACACGGGACCTGCGCCCGGGGAGGGGAGCCCTCGACTCTCCATTAGTCGCCTCGGAGTCAGGCCCTCTTCCCCGCTCCCCTCCTTCCTCCTCTTCGCTGGAGTCGTCGGAGGGCACGTCCACCAGTTTCTCGGGAGTTTCCATGGGCACGAGCCCATCCCCGTTGAAGGCCGGCATGGACTCCACTACCTGCTCCCAGTCGTCGCGGAGGAACAAGGGCATAGGAGCATCCTCCAACCTCGCCACATCGCCCCCAACCAGAGATTGGAGGACCGCAGCTAGATCTCCGTAGGCCAAGGCCGCGGGGCTCGGATGGGGCCTCCACATCGGGAGTGAGTACAGCCGAAGCGGAGCCAGCTGGTGCTCCATGAATTCCCTCAGCAGCGATGCGCCGGTCAGCTTCGCCACCGCCATGTTGGCTGGCCTCAGATCCACGTCCATCTTCTCCAACACCAGCTTCGCGAGGGGGTCCGCGAGCTCCGCTCGACCCCAATCGCTAGAGCTCGTGGGCTGCTCCATGGGCAAGATCAGCCGAGGGTGAATGCGCCCAGCATCCACCAAGACCCACTTGCTCACGAAGCCCTCAATCCTTTTCCAGGGGTTCGAGATGGCAATGGCGCCGCCGTGCGCGATGAAGCTCGCGCACGCGGAAGCAGGACCGCGAGAAGTCCGGAGGTAGAAGTAGTGGTGCAGCAAGGCCACCGAGGGCCGCACCCCTACGTGAGCCTCGCAGTAATAGGCGAAGATTGCCAGGAGAAGGATGGAGTTGGGGTGGAGATGGAGAGCCTGTAGCTTGTAATGGCGGAGGACAGAGAAGAAGAACTCGGAGAAGGGAGGCACCAGGCCAGCAGTAATGGCACTTACGAAGAACGGATAGAAGGTGCTCCCTTGACCCTCAGGGGTGGCGGAGCCAGCCTTGAACACCTTCACCCCGTCGATGCCCCGCGCCGCCGCCATCCGGCGCAATCGTTCTAGGCTCGCCTCCGACACGTTCTCCGAGTCCAGGGCGAGCGAGTACCAAGCTACGGCCGGAGACTGATGAGGCTCCATGGCTTCCTAGGTCACGCGGTCGGAGTAGATCTGGAAACTTTGGAGGAAGGAAGGAGAGGAGCAATAAAGGGGATCTGACAAGCAACCAGAGAAAGCAAAAAGCAAAGCCTAGGCAGATGCCGCTCCTTTATCAACTCGCACGGTTGCTAAGGCGCTCACGTCCAATCAACCGCCACGCAGCGCCCAAGGCCGCAGGCTGTTAGGGCCCGCGACGCTTCGCCCTCGCCCTTCCGCCTCCCTGCACGGCCAAGTCTGGGCGCGCCTTGGGCCCGGGGGCTACTGTCGGCGTTATGGGAACGAGGGTCCCCAGACTTGCCTGCCTGCGGCCTGCGGCATGGCTCAAAGGGGGGCCCAGCATGGCCCATCTTCACCAACATAGACCCAAGACCCTCGCGAGGGGCCAAGCCTCGCGGGGCGGACGACACGGAGCTTCCTCAGGCACGGCCTCATCAGGCTGGATCGCGAGTTGGCGGAGAGATCAAGGCGGGGTACCTCACGAGGTGCCCGTGACGCAAGCCATGACGACCAAAGGCGCCAGGCGGGTGCCAGCCCGCGCAGCGTCCTCCTTTCCTCTTCGGTGCAAAGGGGGCAAGCGCAACCGCGGAGTACCGAGGCATCAGGAAAAGGTTGCCATTTCGGTGCAACAAGACCAAGACCAGGAGGACTGCAAGACGGAGGTCATTGTGGAGCCCAAGACGGCGTCACCACCAGAGCTTTGTGCAGGCGAAGACTACTTTTGTCAGGATAGCTAGTACTAGTTGTTCCCCTTCAAATTAGCCCGCCATTGTTGGCTCCCTTCCCGCTCAATATTTGGGAAGAGGACCAGGGCCTCTATAAATAGGACTAGCCACCCACAGAGTAGGGGGACGAGAAGAAGGGATCTGGTGGTACCCTAGCAGAGAGAAAGAGGGAGACGAACGAAGGAGAGAGAGAGAGAGAGGGGAGACTGAACTCCTCCCAGCAGTTTATCACCCCAGCCAAGACCAGACCCTCGCGAGGCTGTTCTTCCTTGTATTGTTCATCATCATCAGCCCAAGAGGCAATCCACCATACCAGACACTGGAGTAGGGTATTACACCACAACGGTGGCCCGAACCAGTATAAACCCTGTGTCATTCGCGTTGCTCTTTCCATTGCTTAGATCTTAGCGAGGCGGAGGGGTGCAGGTAGGTAGGAAGCGAAATCTTCACACGCATCCCAGTGTTCGAACCTCAAGGGTCTGCCGGAACCCGAAATCCAACAAGGACAAGGGGGCTGGGGGCTTCCAGGAGCCGCGGGCTATCGCCTGCATCTTGGGCGGAGCTCAAGCCCTAGCCTCTCAGCGAATCTTTAAGCAGTTTGTTCGCGAGGTGAACGCATTCCTCCCCAGGCTCGAGGCCACACGACCGCTTAGGTGGTCCAAGTGCGCCATCACCATTAGTTCAGCAGATTAGCTCAAGTGCGTAGCCACCGCTGGCGCACTCCCGATGCTTTGCTCACCCATCATCAGCAACGTACATGTCACCAAGACCCTCATCGACGGCAGCGCAGGGCTTAACGTCCTATCCGTCGAGATGTTCGACAGCCTTCAAGTGCCCAACGATCAGCTACAGCCTACCAAGCCCTTCTCGGGAGTGACCGACGGTTCCACCATGCCGATAGGGCAGGTCCACTCCCTTTCACCTTCGGACAGCGCGACAACTACCGCACCGAGCTCATCGACTACGACGTCACCCACATCCGTTTGCCATATATACAATGCCATCCTCGGGTATCCGGCCCTAGCCAAGTTCATGGCAGTGACACACCACGGCTACAACATCCTCAAGATGCCAGGAAGCAGTCCCCTGCGAAGAAATAGATGCGATGTGCTCCCTCGAGTGCGCCTTCCAAGCAACATCAATCGAAGACCCCGACAAAAATGCACCACAGCACCCTCCTGAGGTCGCCCCTAAGAAGAAGAAGCAGCTACTCCGCACAGGGCCTCAGGAGAGCGGCACTGCAAGTGGTGCCACGTGAGAATCAGCGCCCGCTGTTGGTGTACAAAAGTAGGGTCTCTCCTTTTGACCCCTTTACCTGTGCACGGGCAGACATAGCCACGCGCCACGGCCACACTTAGCATTGCAAAGGAGGGAAGCCGGAGAGAAGCCGAAGGCACAAGACGGTCAAGGCAACGCCAAGACCAGAAACACCAAAGAGCAAGAGGGCGAGGTGTACTCCCACGGCAAGGACCTTGCCGAGGCTGCGGCTCCGCGGCCCCGGCAAGAGCCTTGCCGGGGCAACTTGCCCAGTACCAGCAGAGCGAGCCACCCTTGAGCCCAAGAGTTCCAAACGCCGCCAACGACTCCGTTGGAACCAAGGCTCGGGAGGCGCCTCTGTGGTGGCATGCAGATCTTTGTGAAGATCATAAGCATACAAGATCAGATGAGGACCAGAAGACGGCGACCCTCGGCGAGATCCTAGCCGAGGAGATCCATGGGACGACTGCAACGCCACGGCAAGACCCTTGCCAAACCCCCAGCAAGGCCCTCGCCGATTACATTAGTGGGGCCACAGTCAGGCCCGCGTCGACCAAGACTCTGCCGCCGTTTGCATGCAGCTGCCAGCCCAACTAGCTGTGCAGGCACCTGCGTGGCAACATGCAGCTTCCGAGCCAACTCAGAAAGCACCTGCGTGGTGGCATGCGGATCTTCGTGACGACCCTACCACCATGCCACCTCAGCTGCTTGCCTTCCTACATGGCGCCACATGCATCGCTGGCCTGGGCGCGTGTCAAAGCAAGCCTAGGCGGCGACGGACGGGGCGGGCCTCGTTCCCGTCCCCGATAAAGCTAAGGGACACCTAAGCGATGCATTAAATGCGTCTTGTCCTGTAATACGGGCGATAAGCCGGCAGCACTATAGACCTTTCCACCTCCTGTGTGCCATACTGGATAGGATTTTGGCTCTTTTGGGCAAATTACACGCCGTAGCTAGCTCAAGAACACAAGAACACTCAATACATCCACCAAAGCAGTACTAGGGTATTACGCATCCTCGCGGCCCGAACCTGGGTAAACAATCCGTGTGCTTCCTGTTAGACCTGCTCTTCTCACGACCCCGCGCCCCGCCAACCGTAGTAGGGATTTTCATGCTGAATTTTTTGATATATTATACGTTTTTTGCCGACATCGTATGCAAAAGTTATAGCCGTTTTACATTTTCCCTACACTTTTTGCAAAACATGTCCAAATTTAAGTTTTCAAATTTTCCTAACTAGTAGATGTAGTAATATAACTACCTCTCGAAGGATTTTATTTTTTGAAGTTTTTATCATTTTCTTTCGATTTTTTCAGAACTGAAATGGCGACACGCAGGGCGGGGGTAGAGTTTGGAAATTGCCCTATAGTGCCGGTTTTTGTCACAAACCAGTACTATAAGTCAGACCCCTTTAGTACCGGTTCGTGGCACAAACCGGTACTAAACGTTAGCCCTTTAGTACCGGTTTGTGACACGAACCAGCACTAAAGGTGATCGTGGGGCCCCGGCCTGACGCCAGCCTGCCATCACCCCTTTAGTACCGGTTCGTGGCACGAACCGGTACTAAAGGTTCAACACGAACCGGCATTAATGCATAGCCATTCGAACCGGCACTAATGGTACCATTAGTGCCGGCTCAAATTCAAACCGGCACTAATGTGCTTCACGTTTGACCCTTTTTCTACTAGTGTATCTCTACTCTTATAAAAACAGAGTTGGTGATGATGGTGTTCCTGCCATCCTGCAATATAGGCCATCCGATTTATATCCGACGGATAGGAAGGAAACTATGGCAATTTTGCAAAAAGATACCCACACCCCTCTCCGCATTTGCAAATAAGGCATTCCCTCATTCATCATTTTCTCCCACAAGATAAACTTCTCATACAAATGCATCTTGATGTTCCGTGCAACGCATGGGCATGTTGCTTGTAGGGAGAAGGAGTTTGTGTGACACATATCTAGCTATATTAAGGGATAGGTAGATAGCATATGCGTGAGAGACATTAGTGGCTGTGGGTGGGCGGAATTAAAGGGGGTGGGCGTTTTACACATAGAGAGCGTGTGTGTTTCTGTGTGAGAGACTTGTAGGACAGGGTAGAAAGACAAATTTAACCCTGACGGAGGGAGAGAAATACACGAAGTGCGCGTGTGTGATTCCGATGCCCACAGGGAAATGAGATATGTATGCGTGTGAGAGAGATTGCACAATTCATTCACGTATATCTATCTAGCAAGCGTGGACGCGCATCGCTTGAACATAAGTCGATATCTACTTTGTATTGTGGCCAAAGGTACAATATCGATTCAAAGCTATAAAGATTGGACACTCGCATATCACATATTTTCTATTTAAATAAGCCTTTTTAGTTGTGCATGCCAAAGTTACAGTGATGTTTCTTCAAACAACCAATGTAGCTATCATGTACATGCACCATTGTTACTCTTGCATTCAAATTCATTAGTCTTGGATGATTTAAGTTTCTATTTTGAAGTAATATATGTAATATTCATATATGAATTCAACGGGTATGCAATTTATGAAATGGAGGCTATGTAATCATATGAGGTAACACTTTTTAGTAGCTAACTACAATATCCATTTCTTTTTGTGCACCTCTACACTAACAGGTCAATGCATTATGTTTAAAGTAAATAACCAATGGCACTAAATTATCTATTTACACGAGAAATACATAGGCTGAGCATTTGATTCCTTTAGTCAGGATAGCTTCTACTAGTTGTCCCCCTGCAAATTGGCCGTTGTGGCATCCCTTCCCGCTCAATATTTGGGAAGATGACCAGGCCTCTATAAATAGGACTAGCCACCACAGTAGGAGGCAACGCATCTTAGACTGGATCCACTCCATCCTCACACCCACCAAGCACAAGAACACCTCTCCTCAGGAGGCTGTTCTTCCCCTTGTACTGTTCATCCTCAGCCCAAGAGGCAATCCACCACACCACACTGGAGTAGGGTATTACACCACAACGGTGGCACAAACCAGTATAAATCTCGTGTCTCTTGTGTTGCGGGTTCGTCGAGCTAGGCTTTGACATCGCGGTGAGGCTGAGGGCGTGATTAGGTAGGGAGAAATCTTCGTGCGCACCCCAGTGTTCGAACCTCAAGGGTTTTGCCGGAACCCGAAATCCGACATTTGGCGCGCCAGGTAGGGGTGCGCCGAAGCTTTCCTTTTGTCGATCCGCGTCGCGTCGTTTCATCGCATCCATGGCGGACGCTCGCCGAGCTCGCGCTGAGCGCCAGGCCTCCCTTGCCGCCCGCGTTGCTCAGAAGGCTCCCATCGACGGGCCTCCCTGTCGTTCTCCGTCGCCTGCCGCCAACGCCGCAACCGGCCCAGCGGGAAACGAGCAGCAAGCGTCCTCGCTGCACCCCCTTGGTGCGGCGGGACGGCCGCACCGCCACTCCGTCATTGACCCCGGTCAGCTCGTCGTCTCACGCTCATCGCGCTCCCATGGACGTGCAGGCCGCGCTGCTCATGGCACGTGAACTCCTGCGCTACCACCCCGTCGACGACCTCTATGAGAACTGGTTGGACTGCCTTGCCGAGTTCGTCAGCGCCGCAGGGGGCTCCCCCGTGCCATCCCTCTCGCTGCCTCACCCTCCACCAGCTGCGGGCGACGTGGCCCATGGGGCGCCACCACCATCACCTCCGCACTAAGATGACATCCTGGCGCCAAGGCATGCGGCCCCCCGGAACGACCCACTATGTCGGGCGCCCGTGCGCGAAGAAGGAAGCTGCCAAGAAGTTCCCTGTCCGCGAGAGAATGCTCCCGTGCTCCCGGCGCCACTGCGACAAGACCGCGCGCTGCCTGCAGCGGCAGTGCGCGGGCATCAAGGGTAGGCTCCACATCAGCAAAGGGTCCCGATGGCCACGCGGGCTACCGCGCCTTCACTCCTGAGATGCATAGTGTCGCATGGTCGGGCAAGTTCAAGCCCGACCTGCCTCCATGCTATGACGGCACCCCTGACCCCATGGAGTTCCTGCAGCTCTACGAGCTGAGCATCGAGGCGGCCAACGGCGATGAAAAAGTCATGGCGAACTGGTTCCCCATGGCTCTCAAGGATGGCGCTCGTTCGTGGCTCCTGAACCTGCCCCTAGGCTCCATCTCCTACTGGAACGAGATGCGCGACCGCTTCGTCGCCAACTTTTAGGGCACTCGCGACCGCCCTCCGGCCGCAGGTCACCTGCGTCGCGTCAAGCAGGAGCCAGGGGAGACCCTCCAGAAGTACATGCAACACTTCAACAACGTTCGCCTCAAGATTCCCAAGGTGGCGGACGAGGCCATCATCTCCGTGTTTTCTAATGGCCTCTGCGACGTCAAGATGAAGGATGAGATCGCCATCCATGAGGAGCTATGCACGTCCTTGGAGTTGTTCAACCTGGCAGCCAAGTGTGCAAGTGCTGAGGAAGGGCGCCTTTCCCTCCTCGATCTCCCAGATGCCGACCTGGAGGAGAAGAAAGCCAAGGCCAAGGACGTGAAGCGCAAGGCAGTGGTCGTACTCGCGACGGAGCCAAACACGAAGCGCGGCCGGGACCAGCGCGAGTCATTCAAGAGCAGCCGACCATTCTGCGCCTTCCACAACATTCACGGCCACAACACCAACGACTGTCAAGAGCTCAGGGCCATCCGAGATGGATGCCTCGGTCGATGCCGCGAGCGCAACGACAGGGGGCTACGGCCGAGGAGGAGGACGTGGTGGAGGACGCTGGGACGACCGTGGCCCTCGCCAGGAGTGGCGTGACCGGCCTCGTGAGGACCGCTGGCAAGATTAGCCTCGCGAAGGTGCCTGGAGGCATCAGCCTCGCGAGGACTGCCCCCAGGGCAACGCTGGTCTTCCTCCGCTACCGCCACCACCAAGAAGGAACGACGACCACCATCAGGACAAGGGGGCTGGGGGCTTCCAGGAGCCGCGGGCTATCGCCTGCATCTTGGGCGGAGCTCAAGCCCTAGCCTCTCAGCGAATCTTTAAGCAGTTTGTTCACGAGGTGAACGCATTCCTCCCCAGGCTCGAGGCCACACGACCGCTTAGGTGGTCCAAGTGCGCCATCACCATTAGTTCAGCAGATTAGCTCAAGTGCGTAGCCACCGCTGGCGCACTCCCGATGCTTTGCTCACCCATCATCAGCAACGTACAAGTCACCAAGACCCTCATCGACGGCAGCGCAGGGCTTAACGTCCTGTCCGTCGACATGTTCGACAGCCTTCAAGTGCCCAACGATCAGCTAAAGCCTACCAAGCCCTTCTTGGGAGTGACCGACGGTTCCACCACGCCGATAGGGCAGGTCCACTCCCTGTCACCTTCGGACAGCGCGACAACTACCGCACCGAGCTCATCGACTTCGATGTCGCCCACATCCGTTTGCCATATATACAATGCCATCCTCGGGTATCCGGCCCTAGCCAAGTTCATGGCAGTGACACACCACGGCTACAACATCCTCAAGATGCCAGGAAGCGGCGGGATCATCACAATCCCTTGCGAAGAAACAGATGCGATGTGCTCCCTTGAGTGCGCCTTCCAAGCAACATCAATCGAAGACCCCGACAACAATGCAGCACAGCACCCTCCTGAGGTCGCCCCTAAGAAGAAGAAGCAGCTACTCCGCACAGGGCGTCAGGAGAGCGGCACCGCAAGTGGTGCCACGTCAGAATCGGCGCCCGCTGTTGGTGTACAAAAGTAGGGTCTCTCCTTTTGACCCCTTTACCTGTGCACGGGCAGTCATAGCCACGCATCGCGGCCACACTTAGCAGGGCAAAGGAGGGAAGCCGGAGAGAAGCCGAAGGCACAAGACGGTCAAGGCAACGCCAAGACCAGAAACACCAAAGAGCAAGAGGGCGAGGTGGACTCCCACGGCAAGGACCTTGACGGGGCAACTTGCCCAGTACCAGCAGAGCGAGCCACCCTTGAACCCAAGAGTTCCAAACGCCGCCAACGACTCCGTTGGAACCAAGACTCGGGAGGCGCCTCTGTGGTGGCATGCAGATCTTTGTCAAGATCATAAGCATACAAGACCAGATGAGGACCAGAAGACGACGACCCTCGGCGGGATCCTAGCCGAGGAGATCCACGGGACGACTGCAAAGCCACGGCAAGACCCTTGCCAGGCCCCCGGCAAGGCCCTTGCCGATTACATCAGTGGGGCCACAGCCAGGCCCGCGTCGACCAAGACTCCGCCGCCGTTTGCACGCAGCTGCCAGCCCAACCAGCTGGGCAGGCACCTGCGTGGCAACATGCGGCTTCCGAGCCAACTCAGCAAGCACCTGCGTGGTGGCATGCAGATCTTCGTGAAGACCCTACCACCGTGCCACCTCAGCTGCCTGCCTTCCTACATGGCGCCACATGCATCGCTGGCCTGGGCGCGTGTCGAAGCAAGGCTAGGCGGCGACGGACGGGATGGGCCTCGTTCCAATCCCCGATAAAGCTAAGGGGCACCTAAGCGATGCATTAAATGCGTCTTGTCTTGTAATACGGGCGATAAGCCGGCAGCACTGTAGACCTTTCCACCTCCTGTGTGCCATATTGGAGAGGATTTCGGCTCTTTTGGGCAAATTACACCCCGTAGCTAGCTCAAGAACACAAGAACACTCAATACATCCACAAAAGCAGGACTAGGGTATTACGCATCCTCGCGGCCCGAACCTGGGTAAATGATCCGTGTGCTTCCTGTTAGACCTACTCTTCTCACGACCCCGCGCCCCGCCAACCGTACTAGGGATTTTCGTGCTGAATTTTTTGATATATTATACGGTTTTTTCCGACATCGTATGCAAAAGTTATAGCCGTTTTACATTTTCCCTACACTTTTTGCAAAACATGTCCAAATTTAAGTTTTCAAATTTTCCTAACTAGTATATGTAGTAATATAACCACCTCTCGAAGGATTTTATTTTTTGAAGTTTTTATCATTTTCTTTTGATTTTTTCAGAACTGAAATGGC
>NC_041384.1:509668501-509671521 GCF_002162155.2 Triticum dicoccoides | reverse complement strand
AATTACCCTATAGTGCCGGTTTTAGTCACAAACTGGTACTATAGGTCAGACCCCTTTAGTACCGGTTCGTGGCACAAACCGGTACTAAAGGTTAGCCCTTTAGTACCGGTTTGTGACACGAACCGGCACTAAAGGTGATCGTGGGGCCCTGGCCTGACGCCAGCTTGCCATCACCCCTTTAGTACCGGTTCGTGGCATGAACCGGTACTAAAGGTTCAACACGAAGCGGCATTAATGCATAGCCGTTCGAACCGGCACTAATGGTACCATTAGTGCCGGCTCAAATTCAAACTGGCACTAATGTGCTTCACGTTTGACCCTTTTTCTACTAGTGTATCTCTACTCTTATAAAAAACAGAGTTGGTGATGATGGTGTTCCTGCCATCCTGCAATATAGGCCATCTGATTTATATCTGACGGACACGAAGGAAACTATGGCAATTTTGCAAAAAGTTACCCACACTCCTCTCCGCATTTGCAAATAAGGCATTCCCTCGTTCATTATTTTCTCCCGCAAGATAAACTTCTCATACAAATGCATCTTGATGTTTCGTGCAACGCATGGGCATCTTGCTAGTAGGGAGAAGGAGTTTGTGTGACACATATCTAGCTATATTAAGGGATAGGTAGATAGCATATGTGTGAGAGACATTAGTGGCTGTGGGTGGGCGGAATTAAAGGGGTGGGCGTGTTAGACATAGAGAGCGTGTGTGTTTCTATGTGAGAGACTTGTAGGACGGGGTAGAAAGACGAATTTAACCCTGACGGAGGGATAGAAATACACGAAGTGAGCGCGTGTGATTCCGATGCCCACGGGGAAATGAGATATGTATCCATGTGCGAGAGATTGCACAATTCATTCACGTATCACTATTTAGCGATCGTGGACGTACATCGCTTGAACATAAGTCAATATCTACTTTGTATTGTGGCCAAAGGTACAATATCGATTCAAAGCTATAAAGATTGGACACTCACATATCAAATTTTTTTCTATTTAAATAAGCCTTTTCAGTTGTGCATGCCAAAGTTATAGTGATGTTTCTTCAAACAACCAATGTAGCTATCATGTACATGCACCATTGTTACTCTTGCATTCAAATTCATTAGTCTTGGATGATTTAAGTTTCTATTTTGAAGCAATATATGTAATATTCATATATGAATTCAACGGGTACGCAATTTATGAAATGGAGGCTATGTAATCATATGAGGTAACACTTTTAAGTAGCTGACTACAATATCCATTTCTTTTTGTGAACCTCTACACTAACACGTGAATGCATTATGTTTAAATTAAATAACCAATGGCACTAAATTATCTATTTACACGAGAAATACATAGGCTGAGCGTTTGATCCCTTTTTTTGAACGCGCCACTACACCCGTACGATTGGCCGCGCCCATGTGAACGTCCAAGTTATCGGCGCATCATCCCGAGTTATTGTCTTTTTTCTGGGGTGGACTTCACACCAGTTATTAACTGCTGACGCGTGCCTCGTGTACACAGTCTAGCATGACCTTCCCGCTAGCACGGTCCAAAATTAGTTGAAACTGGATACGAACGATCCCGCGGGCGGCAAAATCTCCCGCCTCCTTCTAAATTTTCCGCCACCTTAGTCTTTAGCATGCAAAATCCCCCTTTTGTCCTTGGTGCACGGAGACCAACAGTTACAATACCGCCCTCATCTACATGATAGGTCGGGGCTGCTTTGGTAACTTCCGGTTCCCCCACTACATGGAACCCCCATTTCCTCTCCCCCTCCCGCAAAAACGACTAACTCCACAACACTAGAGCATCTTACATCACGCCGTCCGTACTTCATCGCCCTTTCTCCCCTCCCCTCTCGAAACCCTAGACTACTCATCCACCGGCGTACCATAGCCCATTCACTGCCAGCAGCGTCCACCTCACTGGATCTGCTTATGCGGCCGCATCTACCCCTCCCACCTCCCCTAGAAACAAGTAGACTGCTCATCCACCACTATACCACATCCCATTCAGTGCCGTCCTTGTCCATGGCGCCGGATCTGCTTCGCCGGTACTCTCGTCAACCACTGCGCATCTGCAGCGGCTCATTCGTACTCCCCACCGGAGACGCTTTGTCCATACCTGCCGGAGCCGCCCCACCGATGCCCCCGTCAACAGCCTCTGGTCCTCTTTGCCGACACCTTCCTCAACCCTACCGGAGCCGCTTCGCCGACACCTTCCTCAACCCTACCGGAGCCGCTTCGCTGACACCATCATCAACCCTACCGGAGTAGCTTCTGTTAACGCTCAAAAGTGGCACAATCATAAAGCAGTATGCCGGGGTAAAATCTTGTCGGTGTGAAAGCTTGCCAATGTGAATGCTTGCCGGCGTGGAAAGCTTGCCGGCACAGAAAGATCGCCGGTGTGGAAGCTTGCCGGTGTGAAATCTTGCCGGGGGAGAAACCTTGTCGGGGAGGAACCCTTGCCGGAGTACAAACCTTGCCGGAGTCACTACTAGGAAAAGGGCTAAAGATAGGATTGGCACTAATGGCGCACCAGGGAAGTGGTGCTCCACTACTATATTCTAATGGCGCACCAGGTGGAGATACGCCATTAGTGTGGAAGACACTAATGGCGCACCAGGAAAAAGGTGCACCACTAGTAAAACAATTTTTTTCATTTTTGTCAAACATACTAATGGCGCATCCTGGCAAAGTGAGCCATTAGTAGTAAGAACTACTAATGGCGCACCAGCGACAGAGTGCGCCAGTAAATTATTTTTTTTACTTTTTGGCAAAAAAAACATTCTAATGGCGCACGAGGGGGTGGTGCGCCATTAGAAAGCTTCCCCCCACACTAAATCCCCAATCTCTCTAATCTCTCCCCTGCCTCATCGATCTCACCCGCTGCCCCCCGTGTTCGCCGTCCCCCTCGCCGCCCCCCTCGCCTCCTTCGCCGTCCTCGAGCCGAGCGCCGCCTCCCTCGCCGCCTCCCTCCTCCGCTCCGCCATCGCCATCGTTCTCGTCCCCGCCCCCCGCCCACCCGCCAC
>NC_041384.1:509614235-509668169 GCF_002162155.2 Triticum dicoccoides | reverse complement strand
ACGCCCAGCGGCTGCTCCCATGAGATCACCGCCCTCCCGACTTCGACCCCACCGCCGTCCACTGCGACGAGCTCACCGTCGCCCTCCCCCGAGTCCGCCCTCCCCGTGCGGCCCCTGGTCAGTCTCTCTCCCCCTCTCTCCCGCGCTCATCCCCATGCCTCCACGGGGCGGCGCCCTAGGGTTAGGAGTAGGAGCCTTGATGCTGAAGATGTTGGAAGCCTGTCAATGCTGAAGATGTGCAAGTACCACCATGGATGTGTAGCGAGCTTGTGATGGAATTGCCCTGTTTCCCTTTGGGCATGTGCCCTGGAAATGTTGTATCAAAGTTCCTTTTGCTTATTTCTAAATTTGGGTCGGAAGGCTTTGCTGCACAGAACCTCCTGCCTGTGTGGCATTGTTTCACTTATGTATTCCTGAACCTGAGTCTGGCACTGTGTGACATGGTTTTGTTGTTTTAAATTTAACCAATGGATTTCATTTTGGCATGATTTTATTCTTTGAATGGAAGTGATGAACTTCATTTTGTTTTGTTTCTAAACCTGAGCCTGAGGTTTTGCCAGACTAAACCTGTGTAAGGTGTAGGCCGTATCGCGAACTACATTGTGGGAAGGATTGTTTGACTAGATTTCAAAACCAACAATAACTGTATATATGATAACTACTGTAGGGAGCATCGGTTTATTGCATCAGATGTGATATGTCAGGAGATTTATTCCATGTGTTAATATTTTCTTCCCAACAGTTCTGTTAAGATGAGATCTATCCATTGTCCATAATATATTGCTGAAGAATAATATGTGTGGTGTCTTTGACATAAATAATAAATTGGAAGATGTTCAGAGATTTAGGCCAACTGGAACTTTAACAATATTGGTGATGATGACGAGTAGTTCTTATTATCTTCTGTGTTCACGTCTCTAGATTTTATCTCATGTGTTCACGTCTGTCTTAATACCTTGCCTTGCCTTGTTCGGTTCTAGTGCATAAAGGTCTATGGTCAATTTGATATTTTGTGCTTCCACTATAGAAAGGTCTATGGTATATTTTGTCTGTCATTTTCAAGTAAAGAAATCTAAATGTTATCTGTATAATACCTTGCCTTGTTTGGTTGTATCGGTTATACCTGTATGTTGTCCAGTAGGTTTGTTAGGTTTGATAGCATAGAAGAAATAGACAGGGTACTCCATATGTTTTATGATCTGTTGTAAGGGTACTAATTGGTCTCTTCTGCTGCTTATCAGTGATGGCGGGAAGCAGCCACCGCCGCTCTGCGACACCGCAGTACGAGTTGGATGCTTCCGAGTTCTTCACTATCATACTTGGGACTTCAGTATCATCCATGACGCAGGTATATAAAACGAGAGATCTCCCCTTCACCCATCTCATTATGATATCTGTTGTTTGCCTACATCACTCATTGTCCCAAACTACAGAGGCTGCCTGATAGTTTTAAGAACATGCTGATGGGTGAAGATCCGCCAAATAATGTGAAGGTGCGACAGGCCGGCAGCGGGTTTCGCACGCTGTGGGATGTGGAGTTGGTGATCAAGAAGGGCCACATGTACTTGTCTCGTGGGTGGGAGAAGTTCTACCGTTCCTACGACCTGTGGCTGGGGTACTTCCTTCTCTTCAGGTACGACAACGACGCCACCATGCTCATCGTGAAGGTGTTTAACGCGACTATGTGTCGCATGCGCTACCCTGAAGATTATGATGCCGGTACATTCTACCTCTTCTTATTCCTCTACATTTGGCTTTGTCTCACATCGATTGTTAACGGTTATCGTTGCATTTGGACAGGTAATGGGAGCAGCAGCAGCGACAATGGCTACAGCCAAAGCAGCAGCGACCATGGCTGTAGCGAAAGCAGTAGCAATTCTGGCTGTAGCGAAAGCAGCAGCGATTCTGGCAGCAGCATAGACAACAAGAAGGATGATCCGAACTGGAGTGCGGGAGAAGAGGAGCAGAGTGGGGATGAGGAGCTGCAGGATGACGATGGGCATCAGGCTGAGGATGACCTAGCGCTGGTGGTGGCTGACCAAGGGAAAGAGATGGTGGTGGCTGACCATGGGCAAGAGATGGAGGTGGCTGAGGATGACCTAGCGATGGCTGTGCCTGAAGGTGGCCTCGCGATGGTGGTGGTGCCTGACAATGACCACGCACCGGTGGTGGCGCCGGCGATCCCACAGCTGGGCGACATGACTAGGCCAATTGAGGTAGAAGACTACATCCCACTGCCTCCACCGCCTCCACCGCCTCGCCGCTCTTGGCGCATCAGGCTGAGGAAGGAGAAGGAGAAGAACAATGCATGAGAACTGAACTTTGTCAGGTATGTCAGATCTCCAAAATGATATATATATATATATATATATATATATATATATATATATATATACTTAGTTACCTATGTTATCTCTAATATGCTTAGTTTCCTATAGGTTAGCTTCATTTTACCTAAGTTGGCTCTAATATGCTAACTTAGAGCTTATATGCTTAGTTTCCTAT
Organism: Triticum dicoccoides; assembly: GCF_002162155.2. Taxonomy (NCBI): domain Eukaryota; kingdom Viridiplantae; phylum Streptophyta; class Magnoliopsida; order Poales; family Poaceae; genus Triticum; species Triticum dicoccoides. Next base: position 509,665,664 of record NC_041384.1, on the reverse strand, counting down.
AGGTTAGCTCCAAAATAACTTATGTTAGCACAAAATGATCAAGTTTACATAATAAGCTTATAGTATTTTTCTTATTCTTCTTCTTTTCCAAAATGACATAGGTTAGCTTCATTTTACCTAAGTTGGCTCTAATATGCTAACTTAGAGCTTATATGCTTAGTTTCCTATAGGTTAGCTCCAAAATAACTTATGTTAGCACAAAATGATCAAGTTTACATAATAAGCTTATAGTCTTTTTCTTATTCTTCTTCTTTTCCAAAATGACATAGGTTAGCTTCATTTTACCTAAGTTGGCTCTAATAGGCTAACTTAGAGCTTATATGCTTAGTTTCCTATAGGTTAGCTCCAAAATAACTTATGTTAGCACAAAATGATCAAGTTTACATAATAAGCTTATAGTCTTTTTCTTATTCTTCTTCTTTTCCAAAATGACATAGGTTAGCTTCATTTTACCTAAGAAGTGAAGCAATCAATTGATAAAAATCAGAGTGCCAAATTTGAAGAAAAGAAGTTGAGGGTGCACAAGGCCCAAAAAGAGTTACCATTGGTTGAAACGAAATCAAAGTCGACGTGCTCACTCGGCTTATCATATTGGCAAAAGAAAGAGCTACAAAAGCTTAGTGTACAAGAGCTGAGAATCAAGAACATGGCATGGGTTCCCAAGAGGAACAATCAAAATAAAAATGATGTCGGTCCTTCTATTGCAGCAAGTGTTACAAAAGTTAAGAAAGGGAAGGATGGAAGCAGAAAACAATTAAGCTGAAGGTGTACATCATCCCATGAAAATCTTCGGTTAGCGCATCATACATATTCATCAAACAAGCCATTGATGTCTTTGCCAGGGAATTCATCCCCAGGTATGATTGGTTACCCTCCATGGGCTTATTTTGATCCATGGATGCAATATAATTTTTATATCATGAAAGGGTATTACCAAATCATTATACATATGATTAGCTACAAGTTTGTTGCTGATCCAGAGGGCTGAAATGCTTGATTTGTCATTTCACTTGTTTATTTTTGGCTATACGTGCTTTGGTGGATGAGGTTTACATGGACCTTATGTTAATGGCTGATACCTAACTATCGCCCTAAAAAATTATTTAATCGTGGCCGGTGTGGAATTCTAACATCGTCCTTAGTTTGATTGAAGATGGAGACAACTACTATGGAGATTATGTTTTGATAGTTGAATTCATAACGATGGCCACGGTGTTGGTATTGTTTACATATCTCCTCATGGTGCTGTTTTTGAAGCCTCGTGCTGCTTAGAATATTATTGTACAAACAATCAAGCTGAATATGAAGTATTGTTATTCGGCCTAGAGATGTTACTTGCTATGGGTGTTACACATATTGAGGCTTATGGTGATTCGTCATTAGTAGTGCAACAAATATCCAAAGTCTTTCAATGTTTTGACGAATCTGTTAATGTTTATCTTGATAAATGTCTAGATATAATTTCTACTTTCGATTATTTTAGCATTGCTCATATATCTGGACATGACAATTGGAAAGCAAATGAGTTGGCACAACAAGCATCCGGCTATCATGTTGATCATGGCGTGTTTCATATTTCTGAAAAGCCGATGTCGAGTCTTGCCAACATAGGGGAGGCCGAACCGGAGCCCACCGTTTCGTCCACTAATGAAATACTCAATGCAGGAGGAAATCAAGACCGGAGGAAACCCATTGTTGATTATTTGTGTGATCCTAGTAGAAGGGTGGACAGGGTTGTTCGGCGTATGGATTTTAAATACACAATGAGAGATGATGGTCTCTATCGCCGAACGGTTGATGATGTTCTTCTAAAGTGCTTGGACGAAGACCAAGCGAGAGTTGCTATGGGGGAGGTCCATGAAGGTATTTGTGGTACTCATCAGTCGGCGCCCAAGATGAAATGGTTGCTACGACGTGCTGGATTTCATTGGCCGACTATGATTAATGATTGCTTCAGATATTACAAAGGGTGTGAACCCTGTCAAAAATTTGGTGATATTCAGTTGGCTCTTGCTGCTATGTTACATCCCACTATCAAGTCGTGGCCTTTTAGAGGACGGGGTTTAGACTTTATTGGACAAATTCATCTGTCTTCCTCAAAGGGGCATCAATTCGTATTGGTGACAACTGATTATTTCCCTAAATGGTCTGAAGCAGTACCTCTCAAGAACATGACACATGCGGAGATAATTAAATTCATAACCGAGCATATTATTCATAGATTCGGCATTCCTCAAATGTTGACTACAGATCAAGGCTCATCTTTTATGTCACACCAAGTCAGAGAATTTGCCGAATCTTATAACATAAAGTTGCTCAATTCCTCTCCATATTATGCCCAAGCCAATGGACAAGCTGAGTCTAGCAATAAAATTTTAATCAAACTCATCAAGAAGAAGATTGAGGATAATCCAAGGAGATGGCATGAGTTGTTGTCTGAGGCTTTGTGGGCACATAGGATCTCAAGGCATGTTGCTACGAAGGTGACTCCATATGAGCTAGTATATGGTTAAGAGGTTGTTTTACCGGTGGAAGTAAATTTGAATGCTTTGAGAATAGCCAAGCAAAATGATTTATCGGCAGTAGACTTTTATAACTTAATGATGGAAAACATTGACGAAGTTGCCGATAAACGTTTGGCTGCTTTGAAGGCCATAGAGAGAGACAAGTTGAGGGTGGCAAGATCTTACAATAAGAAAGTTAAGTTGAAGAATTTTCAAGTTGGCGATCTCGTCTGGAAAGTAATTCTCCCGATTGGTTCAAGAGACAGAAAATTCGGGAAGTGGTCTCCAAGTTGGGAAGGTCCTTTTAGAATTGCAAGAATAGTTCCCGGAAACTCTTATTTGGTGGAATCCGTACGGGGGGCACTGTTACCTCGAGCTCTCAATGGCAAGTACTTGAAGAAATACCACCCAAGTGTGTGGCAAGAAGCCTAAGTGGGCAATGGCCGATATATGACTATCGCCCGTAGCACAAGACATGGCTGATATATACTTATCATCCTAAGAACATATAAATGGCCGATGGAGTGTTGACATCGTCCTTAGAACAAACTTGGTACAAGTATTTTTCGGCACGCTAGCTTTACCGAAAAATAGGGGGGCATGTGTTGACGCTCAAAAGTGGCACGATCATAAAGCAGCATGCCAGGGCGAAAACCTTGCCAGGGTAAAATCTTGTCGGTGTGAAAGCTTGCTGGTGTGAAGGCTTGACGGCGTGGAAAGCTTGCCGGCACAGGAAGATCGCCGGTGTGGAAGCTTGCCGGTGTGAAATCTTGCCGGGGAGAAACCTTGTCGGGGAGGAACCCTTGCCGTAGTACAAACCTTGCCGGAGTGAAAGCTTGCCGGTGTGAAAGCTTGCCGGGTAGAAACATTGCCGGTATGGAAAGCTTACTCGGATGGAAAACTTGTCGGGTTGGAGGCTGTGATAGTCAATCGGAAGAGAAGTTGAAGATGGGCTCAAAAGGTTATTCACATAATCTCGGATGGAAAAATGTTCTACACGGAAGTTGTGCGTATCGTCGAAACGGTTGATTTTGATATAAAAATCGTCCCAATCCGAGTTCGTATGCAAAAGTTAGAGCTATCGGAGTGCAGCCCTGTCACGAGGCGAGATGTTGTGCGCCCTACCAGACATAGGTCTGATGGGTAACGCGAGCGAACAGGCGTTCTGCGTGACCGTTTTGGCCCAGAAGAAGGCCTCAAATCGAAAAACGTTCAACATGAAAGTTGTTCGTCTCGTCGAAACAGTCAAGATTGCTTTTGGGCTCGTTTCCATCCGAGATCGTTTACCACCACAAAAAGGACTAGCAAGGTGCAGCCAGTTTAAACCGAACAGTTTTGGAAAGTTCGAATAAAGTCAGTCCGAATTTGACTAGGGTTTTGAACGTGAATTGATGTAATTTTCTTGTAAGGAAAGCCTAGATAAATCCTTTGCTTGTACGGGAAGTCCAGCCGCCTCTTATATATGTTGGGGGTGACGGCCGATTGAAACAACACACAATCAAACAAACACATCTACTACTTTTTCGTGTTCATCTACTTTTTATCTCTCCCTTGTATCTTTCTTCTCGTTCTTCGCTAGTTCTTCATGCTGAAAGGCTATGGATCCACGAGGCACTAGGGGCGAGCGAATTGACCTAGGGCAGCCCATAGCCGCCGCAATCCCTGACGGGGTCCCTCCCGGGTGCGCGGGGTTTCGGGTCTGCAAAAGCGCCCGCCGACTGTCTTGCGTATCGCGCTGTGGGTCGGGTCTCCTTCGACATGAGCTGCGGTGCATCACCCCCGGCGTCGAGGGTACACGTGACGTGTTCATGTGCGAACAGCTTCGCCTATACCATTCTCAACCCTACCGGGGCCGCTTTGCTAACTCACAAGTCCACGGCCTCAGATCCGCTTCCTTGCACCCTCATCCAACCTACTGGAGCAGCTTTTGACGCCCCGTCCACGGTAGCAGATCCGCATCGTTGACACCATCCTTAACCCGACCATCGAAGCAGCTTCCGACGCCCCGTCCACGGCTGCAGATCCGCATCGTCGACACCATCCATAACCCAACCATCGGAGCAGCTTCTGACGCCCCGTCCACGGCCGCTGATCCGCGTCGTCGACACCATCCTTAACCCAACCACCGGAGCAGCTTCACCTACGCACTCGTCCACGGCCACAGATCCGCTTCGCCCACACCATAGTCCACCCTACCGGAGCCGCTCCACAAACACCCTACTCGACGGTTCTAGATCTCCTTATCGGACCCCGACAGCCAGTGCAGCGTCATCACCCTCGACGTTTCTAACCTGATTCCCACCATGTGGAGAGATGCCAAGCACTCGCCACGGCCTAGGTACTTGTCACCTTTAAACCCATCCAGCATCACCTGCCCGATGTACTTCAAATATACTAACCGGTCGCTGTTACCTATTATGCAGCTGGCAAAAACTACAAGGACGATGTTTCTTCTGGATCTAATAGATTGGCCAACCAAGATCCTGGACTGAGGCATTGCTATGATCTTATAAGCGCGTCTCTCTCTCCTGTATTGTTCTGTGCCGGCCAGCGTGCTTTGCTAGGATTTTCGACCAGTAATCCCTTTGTGCAGACAATGATTTCTACTACGGGCTGCTAAATTAGATATGGAGATGTCATACATGATACTACCTCATACCTCCGTTCCTAAATATAAGTCTTTCTAGAGATTCCACTATAGGCTACATACGGAGCAAAATGAGTGAATCTACACTCGAAAATGCATCTATATACATTTGTATGTGGTCCATACTGGAATCTCTACAAAGACATATATTTAGGAACAGGGGCAGTATATTACACAAAATCGTAGGTGGCATGTAGGAATTCCAGTGCACTACATTAGGCTCCCTTAGAGTGCCTGCTAGTCCAGCATACAGAGTTATGGCTAGTTTATGGTACGCACACAATCGTTAATTGGTGGTTTAAATATGCGCAAGGGATATGCAATGTTGTATCATGTAGAGATGTCTGAAATTAGTCGTGTCAACTTGTAGATATGGTTACACAATGAAAAAGTACAAGATGTATCTGACAATTTCATGGAACATCGCAAAAAAAGGAGAGGCGGCGGTGAGCCTATACAGTGTGCTATGGTACGTCACTCCTCCATTGCAATCATCGTGACATGTTATTTGTATGCCAGTTCTATTAGCCAAGTTTCTTAGGGACAGTTATTAAGAGTTATCCTAAGAAAATAAGCACCTGTGAATATAAGCTCCATGTAATAAGCCAACCAGTTCTTTTCATTGTGTTTTCAGCTTATCTTTGGTATGATCAGTGGAAAGTCTAGATTGCATTATATTATTTTTCATTTTGCTACCCATATGGAAATTAATTTGACTTGCAAACATCACAAGTTGAACCCAGTGCAGTAATTAGTATGATAGGAAAACAGACGACCACTATTTGCTCAAAATGCAAATACAAAGATACCATCTATTTGGCACAATCTACTTTGGTCAATGTTTTCCGTAGAGATCCCATTGCCTAATTTAAACGAAGAACGCGTGACCCACATTTAAACGAAGAACAATTATTTATTGAAATTCGATGGTCCAAGTGGCTGGTTATTATCGTATAGCAGTACCACCTGAAAGCATCATATAGCAGCAGTAGCAGCAGCTCATAGCAACTCATCATACAGCAGCAACAGTCTACAAGTCATCATATACTAGCAGCAGCTCATAGCAATTCATCATATGCAGTAGCAGGAGCAGCTCATAGCAATTCATTATATAGCACCAGCAGGAGCAGCTTGTACCAACTCATCATATAGCAGCAGCAGCAGCTCATAGCAACTCATCATACAGCAGCAGTAGCTCATAGCAATTCATCATATAGCAGCAGCAGGAGCAGCTCATAACAATGCATCATATAGCAGCAGCAGACGCAGCTCATAGCAATTCATTGTATAGTGGATCAGAATGAAAATTTGGTAAAAAATCAGAGGAGATCCTCACCTTGTTGGATGAGCTCATCCTTCAACAGCACCTCGAGGCCATGGCCTAGGAGGAGGGGAGGGGGAATACGGTGCCTTCTGCCGAAGTGTGGCATTAGCCGTAGTTTTGCAGCGCCCGCCGGAGTAGTGCGTTGGACGAACCACAGTGGAGCAGCTGCTGGAGACCATGAGAATGAGGGGCGGCTCCAGAGGGAGGAGCAGCCAAGGAGATTTGCCCCTACCCGCCGGCCATGTAGCCTAGCTGGACATAGCATCGTCAAGGACCAGGCCCGATGGGACCAGTGGCGACGGCTCGCTGGAGGAACCATAGTGCTGCAGGCAGGGGATCAAGGTAGAGGGAAAGGGGAGAGGAGATGCAAGCGGGCATGGCAATGAATGCTTGCGTGTTTGTTTTTACTTGAGGTTCAGGTGTGACACGGGCGTCAGCAGTTGCATTTTGAGTGTAATATAGGCAGACAATAGAGTCATTTCACTATTCCCCTTCCCTTCAATTTTTAGTGAGATTCTACCCGAAACACGCCCCTCCAAAGCAAAATTAGTTAAGCCCAAGCCCATAACTCAAAAATGACTTCTTTACATCTTTTATGTCTTATTTTGACAATATGCCCTGAAAAGGCAGAATCGAACTGGCCCTTAACCTGTAATTCAATTGTGCGTGCAATGATGAATCACTCCTGCCTGCTATCTGTACATTTAGTCATCATCATACATGGCATAACCTAATACACGTGCATTCCATTGTAGAATCTGGAATATGCAATGTTTATGTCAGTTCATATGTTGCACATGATGTTTAAATGCCCCTTAAATATGGTCAGTCAAGTGATGGTCTTTAAGCCTCCTTCTTTGCTTCTTTTCTTGATATGTAAGATTTGCTCACACATCTGTTCAATTGCTTGTTTGCATCAGGAAGCCATACTAGGACTGTTTGCTTTGATTACTTGCTGTTCTTGACCTAACACTCTAACAAAGCATGTCAATGATTTAAACACTAAGGGTTGTTGTAGTGGGGCCTTGTCTAACTCATAGGTGACATAAAGGTTTGGCTGTACACTACAGTAGGCTCTCCAAGAGTACTTGGAGATCCAGTTTGAAGGTATGCCTAGTTTTTACATAGTGCAGGCATAGTAAATGCTCATTTCATTGTGTGCAAGTGCAAGAGATGCGGCATGTTTCATTATGTGGTGTTCTTTTGTTATAATCTCATCCTTTTGTGTTCACAGACTGGAAAGTATGCATATTTATCTTCCAAGGAGATGAGTAACTAGTTTGTGTCACCCTGTAGAGGGGGTGCAATGAAGATAAGATTGAGGATTTCCAAGTACAAGATGTTCGGAAGGAGCCTTGCAAGAGAAGTAGGAGCTGCGCTGAGCCTCTTCAACCTGCTAAGGTAAGTCACTGTATGCAACTCATCAGTTCAATTCCTTGTTTGTTTCAGGCATAGTTAATTTTCTCTTTTCAATTGCTTTATTTGTCCTCAGTTAATGAGATGCCCAAATAATCATGCCTGATGTTCGGTACTTGTATCACTATTAGTTGACATAATTGAAGGCCTTACCATTTAATTACTCTACCAAAGTGTGCCTGAAGCTTTGAAGTCTATTAACCAACTATTATTGCATGAGGCTCACAATCTAGTTTATACTACGCTAATGATTGCATAGTTTTGCCTGCTGTAGTATGTTTGTATGAAACCCTCTGCTATTCATTATGCTCCCTAAGACTTTAATTGAGGCACAGAATGGCCAACTGCTTGCTTACTTATACGCAACGTGCTATCTAAATTTGTAACTTGTCTGTGTTTTCGATTGGGCCCCAACATCATGCTCCTCCGATGAGCTAAGAGGGATTTCTGTATGCAGGCTGCACAGACTATCTTTTTATAATTTTTAAAATATCACCTGCTTATGCTTCATGACGTGTAACATTTTTTTCTTTGAAAGTGACGTGTAACATTATTGTTAGTCCTGTTTTGCCATGTAGTACAAAATAGTGTCTTGTTCGCTTCACTGTTGTAACTATATTTTTGCCCTAGTCATGTGTACTTACAGAAACATTTCAGGATGAAGTGACATCAACACAAAGATCTGCAAGTAGTGCGACATGGCCGTTACCGAATGATTATGGATTGGAATTGGAATGTGCTGATGTTCTCGAGCATCAACTAGAGGTGGCAAGACAACGTGTAGATGATTGTCAACGTATAATCAACAAGTTGAGACTGGACATGCATGTATTAGATGCAGGAGTCAAAAAAATGAAACAAGACACTGAGGTAACCATGAAGGAATTGGAGATTTCGCAGAGTGAAATTTGTGCTATCTGAATCCGGCCAATCCTATTTTCTGAAGAGATTATAGTTCAAATGGAGTTAAGTTGATGCGCGTCCATGATGTATGAGTTGTATTTGCCCAGTGTATGTAATTTGTTGTTTGTGTATGCTTTTTAATCACCTGTGCCGAACCATAATGCCCAGTTGGTATAATCGGCTATAATTTCTTTATTGTATAGTGTAGGATTATTCTACCTTTCTATGCCTTGATCTCTTTGTTGTATAGTGTATGCTTTTTAGAGGTGATAGTATTGAGTAGGATAATTCTTTGAATATGCTATATCGTTCAAACGGGGGCCAACTCGCCCGACCATGGCCCTTCACGGGCCGTCGGATCCATGGGCCTTCTACGTCTCGTAGGATCCATGGGTCTTCTACATCTCGTAGTATCCATGGGCTGCAGACTCATTTATGGGTCTTGTACTGGCCTTTAATGGGCCGTAGACGGGCCTGTAATGGAAATCGTACGTTTTATGGGCTGACCATAACGGGCCGTTAATATGCCGTATTTGGTGATGCTATGAAAATGGCCCAACAGACTGACGGTCCACAAACAGGCCGACTGTAACGACGGGCTGAATTTGGCCCACAAGCAGAAAATGACAGTAACGGGTTGTAAGTAACCGAATGCTGCAAATGAGCCCAAGAATAAATGGGCCCTCAGAAGGCCGAAAGTTAACTTGGGTGGGAAACGGCCCAATGGAATAATGGGCCGTTAATGGGTATAAAGTGATAAACTGTTCATTACGGGCCAGTTTCACCATGGGACATTAATGGGTGTAAAGTAATACACTGTTCATTACGGGCCATTTTTAGCACGGGCCGCTAATGGGCCAAGAGTTACAAAGGGCCTCATATGGGCCGAAGGACGTCATGGGCTATACATGGGCCAGAAGTGAAAATGGGCTAGAATCATATTGGATGGCCCAGATGACGCTACTGGGCCTAATTCGGATAGGGCATAACGGGCCTTGGGTTAGCGGGCTATAAATGGGCTATATGCGAACAGGCCGTTAACAGGCTTTCCATGGGCCGGCCCGCCAGCTTTTGACCAAGTCAAACAGGCCGGCCTTTTCATAGGAATGGGCCACTGTTGGGCCATGCCACGTGTCGACGTACCATAAGCGCCTTCTGTCCAGTGAGTGGATGACATTTGTCCCAACGATGAGCCGACACGTGTTTCCTCTAGCCAATTATTATTTTACACGTGGAAAATCCCCATTGGTCGGGGTTGTTAACGGGTTATCGGATCCAAAACCCGACCCGATAGCTTAACGGCATTCCGTTACGGTGGATGCCACGTGTCGGTCACCCTTGACGAAAGCACTTCTGTGACGCGTGATTTATCGTCATGGAAGTGGACACTTCCGTGATGGTAATTTTGGTAATGTCATGGAACACTTCTACGGCAGCACAAGTATGACTATCTTGATTCTATCATAAATTTGTCATGGATGTACATGCATGACAAAAAACGTGACCTACTGTGACAAACACGTATCATCACGGAAGTGTATTTTTTTGTAGTGATTGTCCCTTCTCTCTTTTTTCTCTCATTTTTTTATTTGGGCCTTTTTTATGGCCTCTTTTTTTTATCGTCCGGAGTCTCATCCCGACTTGTGGGGGAATCATAGTCTCCATCATCCTTTCCTCACTTGGGACAATGCTCTAAAAATGATGATCATCACACTTTTATTTACTTACAACTCAATACTTAGAACAAAATATGACTCTATGTGGATACCTCCGGCGGTGTACCGGGATATGCAATGAATCTAGAGTGACATGTATGAAAGAATTATGAACGGCGGCTTTGCCACAAATACGATGTCAACTACATGATCATGCGAAGCAATATGACAATGATGGAGTGTGTCATAATAAACGAAACAGTGGTAAGTTGCATGGCAATATATCTCGAAATGGCTATGGAAATGCCATGGTAGGTAGGTATGGTGGCTGTTTTGAGGAAGGTATATGGTGGGTGTATGATACCGGCGAAAAGTGCACGGTATTAGAGACGCTCAAAAGTGGCACGATCATAAAGTAGCATGCCAGGCGAAAACCTTGCCGGGGTAAAATCTTCCCGGTGTGAAAGCTTGCCGGTGTGAAGGCTTGCCGGTGTGGCAAGCTTGCCGGCACAGCGGTGTGGAAGCTTGCCGGTGTGAAATCTTGCCGGGGGAGAAACCTTGTCGGGGAGGAACCCTTGCCGTAGTACAAACCTTGCCGGAGTGAAACCTTGCCAGTGTGAAAGCTTGCCGGGTAGAAACATTGCCGGTATGGAAAGCTTACTCGGATGGAAAACTTGCCGGGTTGGAGGCTGTGATAGTCAATCGGACGAGAAGTTAAAGATGGGCTCAAAAGGTTATTCAGATAATCTCGGATGGAAAAATGTTCTACACGGAAGTTGTGTGTCTCGTCGAAACGGTTGATTTTGATATAAAAATCGTCCCAATACGAGTTCGTATGCAAAAGTTAGAGCTATCGGAGTGCAGCCCTGTCACGAGGCGAGATGTGGTGCGCCCCACCAGACATAGGTCTGATGGGTAGCGCGAGCGAACAGGTGTTCTGCGTGACCATTTTGGCCCAGAAGAAGGCCTCAAATCGAAAAACATTCAACATGAAAGTTGTTCGTCTCGTTGAAATGGTCAAGATTGCTTTTTGGCTCGTTTCCATTCGAAATCGTTTACCACCACAAAAAGGACCAGCAAGGTGCAGCCAGTTTAAACCAAATAGTTTTTGGAAAGTTCGGATAAAGTCAGTCCGAATTTGACTAGGGTTTTGAACGTGAATTGATGTAATTTTCTTGTAAGGAAAGCCTAGATAAATCCTTTGCTTGTACGGGAAGTCCATCCGCCTCTTATATATGTTGGGGGTGGCGGCCGTTTGAAACAACACACAATCGAACAAACACATCTACTACTTTTTCGTGTTCATCTACTTTTTATCTCTCCCTTGTATCTTTCTTCTTGTTCTTCGCTAGTTCTTCATGCTGGAGGGCTGCGGATCCACGAGGCTCTAGGGGCAAGCGAATCGACCTAGGGTAGCCCATAGCCGCCGCAATCCTTGACGGGGTCCCTCCCGGGTGCACAGGGTTTCGGGTCTGCAAAAGCGCCCGCCGACTGTCTTGCATATCGCGCTGTCGGTTGGGTCTCCTTCGACGTTAGCTGCGGTGCATCACCCCCGGCGTCTCCGCTGGGGACGAAGCTTTGAACGGTCTCCAGCCCGTTCTTGCTATGAAGAGATCGTCATCAAGTTGCTGCAATCTACAAAGGTGATATGAATACCCAATTCCCCTTTGTAGATGCAAATAATCCATATGTTGTTGCTAGATCACCTAATGAGCATAATGTATCGGCTAGCCCTGGTTTTATCAATCATGCATGTAATTATGCGCAAGGGCCGATGCAAAACAATCTTCATGCTTCAAATTCTTACAATTTTAGCAACGTACATGCATCGGCAACCCCACAAATCCATATGCCGATGAACAACATGATGGTTTTGGCTAATCAATTTGAAACACCGCATGTTAAAATTTCTAATAGCATACAAGAAAGTGTTTCTCCTTTTTATTCATCGGCAACTAATTTGCAATATGTGAATCCAACATTGCCGATGGATGGGAGAATTGGCCATGCTACTACTGGCTATTCGACCAGTTACTCTCAACCATCATATGCTACACCTCATGCTAGTAATTTTTCGGCACCATACACAACTGTAGATGCTCATAATTCGGCTTCACACCTTTCTGATCATAGCCGAATAAATGTAAATTTTACGGGAGCGGTTGTGCCAAATATTGTAGAAGATAAGGTAGTGGTGGCTGCATTGAAGAGTTTAGCCCAAAATAAGAGGATTAGTGCTCTTTGCCTTGAACAACATGAAAAGGGGCTATTTCCTGATTATGCCGCAATAAAAGCTAGAGTTTTGCAAGAAGATGAATCTTTGCCAATTGATAAAATTGGTGAGCAAAAATATGGTTTTACAACAATGCATATGCCTTCACCTAATACTACATCATATTATACAGCCCCTACACAATTGCAATGTTTCGACAACACCTATGTGCCATTGCCGAAAGAATCTAAAAGCATTGGGGGACAATCGTATCCGAAGTGGGCTGAAATTGAGAAAAAGATTAAAGCCAATTTCGCCGCTCGCCGCCAGAAACAAAAAGAAACAGAATTGGCTCAAGTGAAAGAAGCATTGCCAATTGGTAGAAGCAATGTAAAGAAAGATGATTCAGAACATGAAAGTACTCCGATTAAAAGAGTCGAATCAAGAAGTATATATTCTGAATCCATCAAATGCAAAGAGGGAAGCATTATTGAGAAAGGGCATGGCAAGCATAGCAAAGCGACCATACTTGATTTTTCTAAAGTCAATGGAACCTACTTCCTGCCCTATGAGTTTCGTGCCAGAGAAATTGATGAACTTCAAGGACAAGAACAAGTAGCCGAACAAAGTTCGGCTGACAAAAATCTTCAATGTAATGATGCACGGAATAAAGAAAAAGATGATGAAGAGGCGTTGGGGAGCCACCCAAAGATGAAGCAAGATATTGTTCAAGCCACACCACTATCATGCTCTCCCAACATATTTGAAGAGGTATGTTTAGCAAGTAATTTACCTATTTTCAGATTTGGTCTAAACTTTATTGTTGATGCAGCCATCAGAAAAATCCTCTTAAGTAATTTTAAAAGACCAATGCAGAAGGGTAATTTACTTGTTAGCAATAAAATTGTTATGGGACATATGGGTCAACCCATTGCGCCATTTATAAAGACCGATAGTGACTTATTATTACAGCCAAAGCTTTCCCCATTGCTTTATCTAAAGTTCATATCTATTTGGGTAGCTTTGCTTATTTCATACTTGGCTTGCACTTGGTATCAATTGAGACATGTATGTTCTAACTATTTTTGTTTTAGAGATTTAAATCCAAGGTTAAATTCTATTGAGAAAACCGATGCTAGTATAATATCTTACCCAAAGACATCGGAAATAGAGTGCAAAACACAATGCATAGCCGAATGGTGTGGTGCAAAATCTGAACCATTCATTTGCTTAATTCCAAAGCCGTTCTCACATAAAGATCGGCTAGAAAATAAAAGGTTTACCTTTAATTCAACATGTGTGATAAAATCTTTGATTTGTTGTTGAGGAATAATTATATTAGAATTCTTGATCACCATGTTGAGCCATCTGTCCAGGGACGAATGTATTGTAAGTTGCATGATTCGTCCAAGCATAATTTTGAGGATTGTAACATGTTTCGTCAAATAGTTAAATTGGCCATTGATAAAGGACGATTGAAATTGTTGAGACACCAAGAGATGACCAGTCTATTCCGATTGGTCCCGGTGGTAGAAAGTTTTTGCATCGGCTGCTTCAAGCCGATCCATTTGAAGAGAAGGTAAAAACTGCAGATGATGGGATCAAGCTTTCATGTAAAGAAGTTGTCAAAGAGCATAATGAACATAATCTTGATGGCAAGAATTCCATCGAAGCTACAATGGACACGCCAAGGACTGGGGGGCAGCAAGCAAATCCAATGATCGATGAAAGCAAACCAAAAGAAAACAAAGGCCGAAATAAGCGCAAGTGTAAAAGATCAAAAATCACCTTCACTGAACTATTGGAGAAATATCAAAAGAAGAGTGAAGAGAAGAATGCTTATCGGCCTAATCATGCAAACAAACCAAGATCACCCCCAAGGCGCAAATATGAGGATCGGTATTGGCAAAGTGAGAATTTTAATGCAACATATTCATATCCTTATTTTGGGCCGCCAATGCCAATGTCGTGGATGCCTCCCTATGCTCATGTAGATCAATATTCATCATGGGACATGTATGATAAAAGGGCACATTCTCCATCTTATTTTAGACCATCCACCAATATTATGCAGCTCCGAGAAGATCAACATTTGAACAGTCACATGTTAAAGACCGTTTCAATTATAAGGAATCAGTCCGGACACCATGGATGAAAAAAGAGGTGGTCAAGCAAGTCTACCACGTGAAAAGAGATGGTCGTAAGTGTGCTACTTCATATTTGACGAGCCAATTAAAGTGTTGACATTGGCTAGAAAAGGCAAAGAAGTGAAGCAATCAATTGATAAAAATCAGAGTGCCAAATTTGAAGAAAATAAGTTGAGGGTGCACAAGGCCCAAAAAGAGTTGCCATTGGTTGAAACAAAATCAAAGTCGACGTGCGCACTCGGCTTATCATATTGGCAAAAGAAAGAGCTACAAAAGCTTAGTGTACAAGAGCTGAGAATCAAGAACATGGCATGGGTTCCCAAGAGGAACAATCAAAATAAAAATGATGTCGGTCCTTCTATTGCAGCAAGTGTTACAAAAGTTAAGAAAGGGAAGGATGGAAGCAGAAAACAATTAAGCCGAAGGTGTACATCATCCCATGAAAATCTTCGGTTAGCGCATCATACATATTCATCAAACAAGCCATTGATGTCTTTGCCAGGGAATTCATCCCCAGGTATGATTGGTTACCCTCCATGGGCTTATTTTGATCCATGGATGCAATATAATTTTTATATCATGAAAGGGTATTACCAAATCATTATACATATGATTAGCTACAAGTTTGTTGCTGATCCAGAGGGCCAAAATGCTTGATTTGTCATTTCACTTGTTTATTTTTGGCTATACGTGCTTTGGTGGATGAGGTTTACATGGACCTTATGTTAATGGCTGATACCTAACTATCACCCTAAAAAATTATTTAATAGTGGCCGGTGTGGAATTCTAACATCGTCCTTAGTTTGATTGAAGATGGAGACAACTACTATGGAGATTATGTTTTGATAGTTGAATTCATAACGATGGCCACGGTGTTGGTATTGTTTACATATCTCCTCATGGTGCTGTTTTTGAAGCCTCGTGCTGCTTAGAATATTCTTGTACAAACAATCAAGCTGAATATGAAGTATTGTTATTCGGCCTAGAGATGTTACTTGCTATGGGTGTTACACATATTGAGGCTTATGGTGATTCGTCATTAGTAGTGCAACAAATATCCAAAGTCTTTCAATGTTTTGACGAATCTCTTAATGTTTATCTTGATAAATGTCTAGATATAATTTCTACTTTCGATTATTTTAGCATTGCTCATATATCTGGACATGACAATTGGAAAGCAAATGAGTTGGCACAACAAGCATCCGACTATCATGTTGATCATGGCGTGTTTCATATTTCTGAAAAGCCGATGTCGAGTCTTGCCAACATAGGGGAGGCCGAATCGGAGCCCACCGTTTCATCCACTAATGAAATACTCAATGCAGGGGGAAATCAAGACCGGAGGAAACCCATTGTTGATTATTTGTGTGATCCTAGTAGAAGGGTGGACAGGGTTGTTCGGCGTATGGATTTTAAATACACAATGAGAGATGATGGTCTCTATCGCCGAATGGTTGATGATGTTCTTCTAAAGTGCTTGGACGAAGACCAAGCGAGAGTTGCTATGGGGGAGGTCCATGAAGGTATTTGTGGTACTCATCAGTCGGCGCCCAAGATGAAATGGTTGCTACGACGTGCTGGATTTCATTGGCCGACTATGATTAATGATTGCTTCAGATATTAAAAAGGGTGTGAAGCCTGTCAAAAATTTGGTGATATTCAGTTGGCTCTTGCTGCTATGTTACATCCCACTATCAAGTCGTGGCCTTTCAGAGGACGGGGTTTAGACTTTATTGGACAAATTCATCTGTCTTCCTCAAAGGGGCATCGATTCGTATTGGTGACAACTGATTATTTCCCTAAATGGGCTGAAGCAGTACCTCTCAAGAACATGACACATGCGGAGGTAATTAAATTCATAACCGAGCATATTATTCATAGATTCGGCATTCCTCAAATGTTGACTACAGATCAAGGCTCATCTTTTATGTCACACCAAGTCAGAGAATTTGCCGAATCTTATAACATAAAGTTGCTAAATTCCTCTCCATATTATGCCCAAGCCAATGGACAAGCTGAGTCTAGCAATAAAATTTTAATCAAACTCATCAAGAAGAAGATTGAGGATAATCCAAGGAGATGGCATGAGTTGTTGTCTGAGGCTTTGTGGGCACATAGGATCTCAAGGCATGTTGCTATGAAGGTGACTCCATATGATCTAGTATATGGTTAAGAGGTTGTTTTACCGGTGGAAGTAAATTTGAATGCTTTGAGAATAGCCAAGCAAAATGATTTATCGGCAGTAGACTTTTATAACTTAATGATGGAAAACATTGACGAAGTTGCCGATAAACGTTTGGCTGCTTTGAAGGCCATAGAGAGAGACAAGTTGAGGGTGGCAAGATCTTACAATAAGAAAGTTAAGTTGAAGAATTTTCAAGTTGGCGATCTCGTCTGGAAAGTAATTCTCCCGATTGGTTCAAGAGACAAAAAATTCGGGAAGTGGTCTCCAAGTTGGGAAGGTCCTTTTAGAATTGCAAGAATAGTTCCCGAAAACTCTTATTTGGTGGAATCCGTACGGGGGGCACTGTTACCTTGAGCTCTCAATGGCAAGTACTTGAAGAAATACCACCCAAGTGTGTGGCAAGAAGCCTAAGTGGGCAATGGCCGATATATGATTATCGCCCATACCACAAGACATGGTCGATATATACTTATCATCCTAAGAACATATAAATGGCCGATGGAGTGTTGACATCGTCCTTAGAACAAACTTGGTACAAGTATTTTTCGGCACGCTAGCTTTACCGAAAAACAGGGGGGCATGTGTTGACGCTCAAAAGTGGCACGATCATAAAGCAGCATGCCGGGGCGAAAACCTTGCCAGGGTAAAATCTTGTCGGTGTGAAAGCTTGCCGGTGTGAAGGCTTGCCGGCGTGGAAAGCTTGCCGGCACAGAAAGATCGCCGGTGTGGAAGCTTGCCGGTGTGAAATCTTGCCGGGGAGAAACCTTGTCGGGGAGGAACCCTTGCCGTAGTACAAACCTTGCCGGAGTGAAACCTTGCCGGTGTGAAAGCTTGCCGGGTAGAAACATTGCCGGTATGGAAAGCTTACTCGGATGGAAAACTTGTCGGGTTGGAGGCTGTGATAGTCAATCGGAAGAGAAGTTGAAGATGGGCTCAAAAGGTTATTCACATAATCTCGGATGGAAAAAAGTTCTACATGGAAGTTGTGCGTCTCGTCGAAACGGTTGATTTTGATATAAAAATCGTCCCAATCCGAGTTCGTATGCAAAAGTGAGAGCTATCGGAGTGCAGCCCTGTCACGAGGCGAGATGTTGTGCGCCCC
The DNA here is from genome assembly GCF_002162155.2 of Triticum dicoccoides. Taxonomy (NCBI): domain Eukaryota; kingdom Viridiplantae; phylum Streptophyta; class Magnoliopsida; order Poales; family Poaceae; genus Triticum; species Triticum dicoccoides. Next base: position 509,647,569 of record NC_041384.1, on the reverse strand, counting down.
ACCAGACATAGGTCTGATGGGTAGCGCGAGCAAACATGTGTTCTGCGTGACCGTTTTGGCACAGAAGAAGGCCTCACATCGAAAAACGTTCAACATGAAAGTTGTTCGTCTCGTCGAAATGGTCAAGATTGCTTTTGGGCTCGTTTCCATCCGAGATCGTTTACCACCACAAAAAGGACCAGCAAGGTGCAGCCAGTTTAAACCGAACAGTTTTGGAAAGTTCGGATAAAGTCAGTCCGAATTTGACTAGGGTTTTGAACGTGAATTGATGTAATTTTCTTGTAAGGAAAGCCTAGATAAATCCTTTGCTTGTACGGGAAGTCCAGCCGCCTCTTATATATGTTGGGGGTGACGGCCGATTGAAACAACACACAATCAGACAAACACATCTACTACTTTTTTGTGTTCATCTACTTTTTATCTCTCCCTTGTATCTTTCTTCTTGTTCTTCGCTAGTTCTTCATGCTGGAAGGCTGCGGATCCACGAGGCTCTAGGGGCGAGCGAATTGACCTAGGGCAGCCCATAGCCGCCGCAATCCCTGACGGGGTCCCTCCCGGGTGCGCGGGGTTTCGGGTCTGCAAAAGCGCCCGCCGACTTTCTTGCGTATCGCGCTGTGGGTCGGGTCTCCTTCGACATGAGCTGTGGTGCATCACTCCCGGCGTCGAGGGTACACGTGACGTGTTCGTGTGCGAACAACTTCGCCTATACCATTCTCAACCCTACCGGGGCCGCTTTGCCAACTCACAAGTCCACGGCCTCAGATCCGCTTCCTCGCACCCTCATCCAACCTACCGGATCAGCTTTTGACGCCCCGTCCATGGTCGCAGATCCGCATCGTCGACACCACCCTTAACCCGACCATCGAAGCAGCTTCTGAAGCCCCGTCCACGGCTGCAGATCCGCATCGTCGACACCATCCTTAACCCAACCACAGGAGCAGCTTCTGACGCCCCATCCACGGCCGCAGATCCGCGTCGTTGACACCATCCTTAACCCAACCACCGGAGCAGCTTCACCTACGCACTCGTCCACGGCCACAGATCCGCTTCGCCCACACCGTAGTCCACCCTACCGGAGCCGCTCCACAAACAACCTACTCGACGGTTCTAGATCTCCTTACCGGACCCCGACAGCCAGTGCAGCGTCATCACCCTCGACGTTTCTAACCTGATTCCCACCGTCTGGAGAGATGCCAAGCACCCGCCACGGCCTAGGTACTTGTCACCTTTAAACCCGTCCAGCATCACCTGCCCGATGTACTTCAAATATACTAACCGGTCGCTGTTACCTGTTATGCAGCTGGCAAAAACTACAAGGACGATGTTTCTTCTGGATCTAATAGCTTGGCCAACCAAGATCCTGGACTGAGGCATTGCTATGATCTTGTAAGCGCGTCTCTCTCTCTTGTATTGTTCTGTGCCGGCCAGCGTTCTTTGCTAGGATTTTCGACCAGTAATCCCTTTGTGTAGACAATGATTTCTACTACTGGCTGCTAAATTAGATATGTAGATGTCATACATGATACTACCTCGTACCTCCGTTCCTAAATATAAGTCTTTCTAGAGATTCCACTATAGGCTACATATGGAGCAAAATGAGTGAATCTACACTCGAAAATGCATCTATATACATCTGTATGTGGTCCATACTGGAATCTCTACAAAGACATATATTTAGGAACAGGGGCAGTACATTACACAAAATCGTAGGTGGCATGTAGGAATTCCAGTGCACTACATTAGGCTCCCTTAGAGTGCCTGCTAGTCCAGCATACAGAGTCATGGCTAATTTATGGTACGCACACAATCGTTAATTGGTGGTTTAAATATGCGCAAGGGATATGCAATGTTGTATCATGTAGAGATGTCTGAAATTAGTCGTGTTAACCTGCAGATATGGTTACACAATGAAAAAGTACAAGATGTATCTGGCAATTTCCTGGAACATCGCAAAAAAAGGAGAGGCGGCGGTGAGCCTATACAGTGTGCTATGGTACGTCACTCCTCCATTGCAATCATCGTGACATGTTATTTGTATGCCAGTTCTATTAGCCAAGTTTCTTAGGGACAGTTATTACGAGTTATCCTAAGAAAATAAGCACCTGTGAATATAAGCTCCATGTAATAAGCCAACCAGTTCTTTTCATTGTGTTTTCAGCTTATCTTTGGTATGATCAGTGGAAAGTCTAGATTGCATTATATTTTTTTCATTTTGCTACCCATATGGAAATTAATTTGACTTGCAAACATCACAAATTGAACCCAGTGTAGTAATTAATATGATAGGAAAACAGACGATCACTATTTGTTCAAAATGCAAATACAAAGATACCATCTACTTGGCACAATCTACTTTGGTCAATGTTTTCCGTAGAGATCCCATTGCCTAATTTAAACGAAGAACGTGTGACCCACATTTAAATGAAGAACAATTATTTATTGAAATTAGATGGTCCAAGTGGCTGGTTATTATCGTATAGCAGTACCACCTGAAAGCATCATATAGCAGCAGCAACAGCTCATAGCAACTCATCATACAGCAGCAGCAGTCTACAAGTCATCATATACTAGCAGCAGCTCATAGCAATTCATCATATAGCAGGAGCAGGAGCAGCTCATAGCAATTCATCATATAGCACCAGCAGGAGCAGCTTGTACCAACTCATCATATAGTAGCAGCAGAAGCAGCTCATAGCAATTCATCGTACAACAGCAGTAGCTCATAGCAATTCATCATATAGCAACAGCAGGAGCAGCTCATAACAATGCATCATATAGCAGCAGCAGAAGCAGCTCATAGCAATTCATCGTATAGTGGATCAGAATGAAAATTTGGCAAAAAAATCAGAGGAGATCCTCACCTTGTTGGATGAGCTCATCCTTTAACAGCACCTCGAGGCCACGGCCTGGGAGGAGGGGAGGGGGAATAAGGTGCCTTTTGCCGCAGTGTGGCATCAGCCGTAGTTTTGCAGTGCCCGCCGGAGTAGTGCGTTGGACGAACCACACTGGAGCAGCTGCTGGAGACCATGAGAATGAGGGGCGGCTCCAGAGGGAGGAGCAGCCGGGGAGATTTGCCCCTACCCGCCGGCCATGTAGCCTAGCTGGACATAGCATCGTCAAGGACCATGCCAGATGGGACCAGTGGCGACGGCTCGCTGGAGGAACCATAGTGCTGCAGGCAGGGGATCGAGGTAGAGGGAAAGGGGAGAGGAGATGCAAGCGAGCATGGCAATGAATGCTTGCGTGTTTGTTTTTACTTGAGGGTCAGGTGTGACACGAGCGTCAGCAGTTGCATTTTGAGTGTAATATAGGCAGACAACAGAGTCATTTCACTATTCCCCTTCCCTTCAATTTTTAGTGAGCTTCTACCCGAAACACACCCCTCCAAAGCGAAATTAGTTAAGCCCAAGCCCATAACTCAAAAATGACTTCTTTACATCTTTTATGTCTTATTTTGACAATATGCCCTGAAAAGGCAGAATCGAACTGGCCCTTAACCTGTAATTCAATTGTGCGTGCAATGATGAATCACTCATGCCTGCTATCTGTACATTTAGGCATCATCATACATGGCATAACCTAATACACATGCATTCCATTGTAGAATCTGGAATATGCAATGTTTATGTTAGTTCATACGTTGCACATGATGTTTAAATGCCCCTTAAATATGGTCAGTCAAGTGATGGTCTTTAAGCCTCCTTCTTTGCTTCTTTTCTTGATATGTAAGATTTGCTCACACATCTGTTCAATTGCTTGTTTGCATCAGGAAGCCATACTAGGACTGTTTGCTTTGATTACTTGTTGTTCTTGACCTAACACTCTAACAAAGCATGTCAATGATTTAAACGCTAAGGGCTGCTGTAGTGGGGCCTTGTCTAACTCAAAGGTGACAAAAAGGTTTGGCTGTACACTACAGTAGGCTCTCCAAGAGTACCTGGAGATCCAGCTTGAAGGTATGCCTAGTTTTTACATAGTGCAGACATAGTAAATGCTCATTGCATTGTGTGCAAGTGCAAGAGATGCGGAATGTTTTATTATGTGGTGCCCTTTTGTTATAATCTCATCATTTTGTGTTTACAGACTGGAAAGTATGCATATTTATCTTCCAAGGAGACGAGTAACTAGGTTGTGTCACCCTGTAGAGGGGGTGCAATGAAGATAAGATTGAGGATTTCCAAGTACAAGATGTTAGGAAGGAGCCTTGCAAGAGAAGTAGGAGCTGCGTTGAGCCTCTTCAACCTGCTAAGGTAAGTCACTGTATGCAACTCAACAGTTCAATTCCTTGTTTGTTTTAGGCATAGTTAATTTTCTCTTTTCAATTGCTTTATTTGTCCTCAGTTAATGAGATGCCCAAATAATCATGCCTGATGTTCGGTACTTGTATCACTATTAGTTGACATAATTAAAGGCCTTACCATTTAATTACTCTGCCGAAGTGTGCCTGAAGCTTTGAAGTCTATTAACCAACTATTATTGCATGAGGCTCACAATCTAGTTTATACTACGCTAATGATTGCATAGTTTTGCCTGTTGTAGTATGTTTGTATGAAACCCTCTGCTGTTTATTATGCTCCCTAAGACTTTAATTGAGGCACAGAATGGCCAACTGCTTGCTTACTTATACGCAACGTGCTGTCTAAATTTGTAACTTGTCTGTGTTTTCGATTGGGCCCCAACATCATGCTCCTCCGATGAGCTAAGAGGGATTTCTGTATGCAGGCTGCACAGACTATCTTTTTATAATTTTTAAAATATCACCTGCTTATGCTTCATGACGTGTAACATTTTTTTCTTTGAAAGTGACGTGTAACATTATTGTTAGTCCTGTTTTGCCATGTAGTACAAAATAGTGTCTTGTTCGCTTCACTGTTGTAACTATATTTTTGCCCTAGTCATGTGTACTTACAGAAACATTTCAGGATGAAGTGACATCAACACAAAGATCTGCGAGTAGTGCGACATGGCCGTTACCGAATGATTATGGATTGGAATTGGAATGTGCTGATGTTTTTGAGCATCAACTAGAGGTGGCAAGACAACGTGTACATGATTGTCAACGTATAATCAACAAGTTGAGACTTGACATGCATGTATTAGATGCAGGAGTCAAAAAAATGAAACCATAATGTCGAACCATAATGCCCAGTTGGTATAATCGGCTGTAATTTCTTTATTGTATAGTGTAGGATTATTCTACATTTCTATGCCTTGATCTCTTTGTTGTATAGTGTATGCTTTTTAGAGGTGATAGTATTGAGTAGGATAATTCTTTGAGTATGTTATATCATTCAAACGGGGGCTAACTCGCCCGACCATGGCCCTTCACGGGCCGTCGGATCCATGGGCCTTCTATGTCTCGTAGGATCCATGAGTCTTCTACATCTCGTAGGATCCATGGGCCGCAGACTCATTTATGGGTCTTGTACGGGTCTTTAATGGGTCGTAGACGGGCCTGTAATGGAAATCGTACGTTTTATGGGCTGACCATAACGGGCCGTTAATATGCCGTATTTGGTGATGCTATGAAAATGGCCCAACAGACTGACGGTCCACAAACGGGCCGACTGTAACGGCGGGCTGAATTTGGCCCACAAGCAGAAAATGACACTAACGGGCTATAAGTAACCGAAAGCTGCAAATGAGCCCAAGAATAAATGGGCCCTCAGAAGGCCGAAAGTTAACTTGGGCGGGAAACGGCCCAATGGAATAACGGGCCGTTAATGGGTATAAAGTGATACACTGTTCATTACGGGCCAGTTTCACCATGGGCTGTTAATGGGTGTAAAGTAATACACTGTTCATTACGGGCCAGTTTCAGCATGGGCCGCTAATGGGCCAAGAGTTACAAAGGGCCTCATATGGGCCGAAGGATGTCATGGGCTATACATGGGCCAGAAGTGAAAATGGGCTAGAATCATATTGGATGGCCCAGATGATGCTACTGGGCCTAATTCGGATAGGGCGTAACGGGCCTTGGGTTAGCGGGTTGTAAATGGGCTATATGCGAACAGGCCGTTAATAGGCTTTCCATGGGACGGCCCGTCAGCTTTTGACCAAGTCAAACGGGCCGGCCTTTTCACAGGAATGGGCCACTGTTGGGCCGTGCCACGTGTCGACGTATCATAAGCGCCTTCTGTCCAGTGAGTGGATGACATCTGTCCCAACGATGAGTCGACATGTGTTTCCTCTAGCCAATTATGATTTTACACGTGGAAAATCCCCATTGGTCGGGGCTGTTAACGGGTTATCGGATCCAAAACCCGACCCGATAGCTTAACGGCGTTCCGTTACGGTGGATGCCACGTGTTGGTCACCCTTGATGAAAGCACTTCTGTGATGCGCGATTTATCGTCATGGAAGTGGACACTTCCGTCATGATAATTTTGGTAATGTCATGGAACACTTCTACGGCAGCACAGGTATGACTATCTTAATTCTATCATAAATTTGTCATGGATGTACATGCATGACAAAAAACGTGACCTACTGTGACAAACACGTATCATCGCGGAAGTGTATTTTTTTGTAGTGATTGTCCCTTCTCTCTTTTTTCTCTCATTTTTTTATTTGGGCCTTTTCTTCTTTTTTATGGCCTCTTTTTTTTATCGTCCGGAGTCTCATCCCAACTTGTGGGGGAATCATAGTCTCCATCATCCTTTCCTCACTTGGGACAATGCTCTAAAAATGATGATCATCACACTTTTATTTACTTACAACTCAACAATTACAACTCAATACTTAGAACAAAATATGACTCTATGTGGATGCCTCCAGCGGTGTACCAGGATATGCAATGAATCAAGAGTGACATGTATGAAAGAATTATGAACGGTGGCTTTGCCACAAATACGATGTCAACTACATGATCATGCGAAGCAATATGACAATGATGGAGCATGTCATAATAAACGAAACGGTGGTAAGTTGCATGGTAATATATCTCGGAATGACTATGGAACTATGGAAATGCCATGGTAGGTAGGTATGGTGGCTGTTTTGAGGAAGGTATATGGTGGGTGTATGATACCGGCAAAATGTGCGCGGTATTAGAGAAGCTAGCAATGGTGGAAGGAGGAAAAGTGTGTATAATCCATGGACTCAACATTAGACATAAAGAACTCATATACTTATTGCAAAAATCTACAAGTTATCAAAACAAAGTATTACGCGCATGCTCCTAGGGGATAGATTGGTAGGAAAAGACCATCGCTCGTCCCCGACCGCCACTCATAAGGAAGACAATCAATAAATAAATCATGCTCCGACTTCATCACATAACGGTTCACCATACGTGCATGCTACGGGAATCACAAACTTTAACGCAAGTATTTCTCAAATTCAAAACTACTCAACTAGCATGACTCTAATATCACCATCTTCGTATCTCAAAACAATTATCTAGTATCAAACTTCTCATAATATTCAACACACTCATAAGAATATTTTTTACTAATCTTGAATGCCTATCATTGTTGAAGCAAACTACCATGCTATTTTGTAGGAATCTCAAAATAATCTAAGTGAAGCATGAGAGAACAATAGTTTCTATAAAACAAATCCACCACCGTGCTCTAAAAGATATAAGTGAAGCACTAGAGCAAAAACTATATAACTCAAAAGATATAAGTGAAGCACATAGAGTATCTTAACAATTTCCGAATCAAGTGTGTCTCTCTCAAAAGGTGTGTATAGCAAAGATGATTGTGGTAAACTAAAAAGTAAAGACTCAAATAATACAAGACGCTCCAAGCAAAGCACATATCATGTGGTGAATAAAAATATAGCTTCAAGTAAAGTTACCGATGGAAGTAGACGAAAGAGGGGATGCCTTCCGGGGCATCCTCAAGCTTTGGCTTTTTGGTGTCCATAGATTATCTTGGGGTGCCATGGGCATCCTCAAGATTAGGCTTTTGCCACTCCTTGTTCCATAATTCATCAAATCTTTCACCCAAAACTTGAAAACTTCACAACACAAAACTTAACAGAAAATCTCGTGAGCTCCATTAGCGAAAGAAAACAAAGCATCATTTTAAGGTACTATAATGAACTCATTTTTTATTTATATTGGTGTTAAACCTACTGTATTCCAACTTCTCTATGGTTTATAAACTATTTTATTAGCAATAGATTCATCAAAATAAGCAAACAACACACAAAACAGAATCTGTCAAAAACATAACAGTCTGTAGTAATCTGTAACTAACGAAAACTTCTGGAACTCCGAAAATTCATCCAAAATAGGACGACCTAGAAAATTTGTTTATTGATCAAAAGCAATTGGAATCAATATTTTATCATGTTCTGGTGATTTTTAACAACTATTTTCGTGAACAAAAAGTTTCTGCAATTTTCAGCGAGATCAAATAACTATCATCCAAGAAGATCCTATAGGTCTAACTCGGCACAAAAACTAATTTAAACATAAAACCACATATAACCAGAGGCTAGATCAAATATTTACTCATAAACAGAAGCAAAAAGCAAAAAACTAAAAATAAAATTGGGTTGCCTCCCAACAAGCGTTATCGTTTAACGCCCCTAGCTAGGCATAAAAGTAAGGATAGATCTAGGTATTGGCATCTTAATTTGGTAGGCAATCCATAAGTGGCTCTCATGATAGATTCATATGGTAATTTTATTTTCTTTCTAGGAAAGTGTTCCATACCTTTCCTTAACGGAAATTGGAATATAATATTTCCTTCCTTCATATCAATAATTGCACCAATCGTTCTAAGAAAAGGTCTACCAAGAATAATAGGACATGAAGGATTGCAATCTATATCAAGAACAATAAAATCTACGGGCACATGATTCCTATTTGCAACAATAAGAACATCATTAATTCTTCCCATAGGTTTCTTAATGGTGGAATCCGCAAGGTGCAAGTTTAAAGAACAATCATCAGAATCACGGAAACCTAGCAAATCACACAAAGTCTTTGAAATCATGGAAACACTAGCACCCAAATCACACAAAGCATAGCATTCATGATCTTTAATTTTAATTTTAATAGTAGGTTCCCACTCATCATAAAGTTTCTAGGGATAGAAACTTCCAACTCAAGTTTTTCTTCATAAGATTGCATCAAAGCATCAACGATATGTTTAGTAAAAGCTTTATATTGGCTATAAGCATGTGGAGAATTTAGCACGGATTGCAACAAGGAAATACAATCTATCAAAGAGAAATTATAATAATTAAATTCCTTGAAATCCAAAGTAGTGGGTTCATTAATCTCTTCAATCCCACTTTTATCAATTTTTACATCAAGATCTAAAGACTCTGAAGTTTTGGAACGCCTTCTAGGTAAAGGTGGATCATATTCAGTCCCATCATTATCAAGATTCATATTGCAAAACAAAGATTTAATTGGGGACACATCAATAACTTTTAGATCTTCATCTTTATTTTCATAGGAATTAGAAGAACACGCTTTCATAAAGCAATCTTTCTTAGCACGCATCCTAGCGGTTCTCTCTTTGCACTCATCAATGAAAATTCTCATGGCTTGAGAGACTCATTGATATCATGCTTAGGTGGAATAGATCTAAATTTCAAAGAATCAACATCAAGACAAATTATATCAACGTTCCTAGCCAATTCATCAACTTTAAGCAATTTTTCTTCAAGCAAAGCATTGAAATTCTTTTGCGAATTCATAAACTCCTTAACACTAGTCTCAAATTCAGAGGGCATCTTGTTAAAATTTCCATAAGAATTGTTGTAGAAATTAGCAGAGTGGCCCGCTCGATGCGCGGGCTAGGATTTTATGCAGTTAAAACTTGAGAAGCGCAGGCAAAGCTTTTAAAATTTCCAATTTGATTTGAAGTAAATTATAGACTTATGTGGATATAATGTACAAAGGTTATTATATTTTCCAGAATAAGGTATGCAGCATTGAAAGACCTAGACCATTGTTTCCCTTGTTGAAATAAAGTGTATGTGGTAGAAGAATATTTAGAAAAATGCCTAACATTTGCCTTTGAGAGGATGGGCAAGTAATAAAGCCTTAGTCTCTAAAATTCACCTAATTTTTGTACATATATTTATTCTTTCTCGTAGATTTTGTAATATAAATGTTTGAAAATTTGGGGTGTGCCTAGAAGTGAATGAGACGACTGTGTTGATCATCCAACTACAACAATAATTATTGTTTATTTACATCCTTACTCTTGTATTCATGTTCAGCTTTGCACATTTTGCTTTGGCCTCACTGGTCTCCCTATTTTTTGGACATTTGGAAAGGAATTGATTCATCAAGATGATCACATCTCCATGCATATGATCTAACTCTTTCTTTTCAACATGTGGCATATCTATCCACATATGATACGTTAACACCAATGTCTATACCATCTTTTATGGTCTGACCATAGATATACTGGATGTTGTTGATGTGATTGCGAACACACATATTTTATCCTCAAATAGCCGGGCACAAAAATGAGACACCCATAATAAAAGATGTGTGCAAGCTATAGTGAATAAAGTTTAAATAACTAACAAAGTAGATATTCGATATTTTTATCGTATGCTGGTCAAGTGCTGGTGCTAAACATGATTTTACCATTTGATGGTTTTGATGGTATGTGGAATTATCGTTTCATATTTGGGAAAATATTGAGATCAAACTTTATCACTGAATTCTTTGGGGGCGCCTCACTGTAGCTGTGGGTTTGCCGGATACGTCTGCACGACTGTGTTGATAGTTGTGATGGTGACATGAAATGATACTTTCATATGCATAGTCCAAATAACAATGATGGTTACCGGTTTGAGTTTTTTTTCTATGGTCGTGTAATATTCAGACCATTTTACAGCATAAAGCATTATAGGAGTATATAATTTAGGCTGAGCACACATATGTGAACTCCACCTGTACACAATCTGATTAGGAGGAATTTTTTGAGTTGTCTTTAAACCAATGTTTTTTTTTCTTCTGGTGAAAGACGAGCAGGATCACGGAGATGTACAACTGGACACATTTTTCTGGTGGAAGCCGAACAGGATCACTTCTCTCGCACCCACACCTTCACACACTCACACGTCTCTCTCTCTCTCTCTCTCTCTCTCTTTGAAGCTCACTCACACGTAGTAGCTCTTGAATATACTGAAACAAAAACGTAGCTCTTGACTAATCCCCTTTTAGTGTCCTTCCGTCCCCTCGCTCCACCAAAATTGCTTCCACTCGAGCTCAAGATTCCCAACAACACCTCAAGTCCCCTCTTGATTCCTTGCCGTGACCTTGCTCGTCCTCACCTGCACGCACCGCTGCAGCTCGGCTCACTGGTGCGGCCACGGGGTGAGCCTAGTTTGGCTCGCTGTACGCCTCCTCGATCTCTCAGGCCGGTCAACAGAGACGGAGGGGCAGTAGGGCTCGATGAGAAGCCGCGCCATGGAGGATGCGAGCTTGCCGATCTTGACTGTGTCGTCGTCGTTAGCGTCCTTGGAGGCGATGTGGGCGTGGATCTCGTCTCCCGGAGCCAGCTTGGATCCACATCGATTGTGAGGATGCTGGCGGCGTTGTTTTCCCTTGCATCGTGGTTGTCCCCGAGCAAGGCAGCCCGGTAGGTCGTCTTCATCCTCGACAGTGGCAGCCTGAATTCGGCGACTCATTCTACCACCTAGAGGTCCCCCCCTTACCCTTTTCCTATCTTTCTCATATATCTTTTTCTTGTTTCTTATCCTGTCTCTGCATGTGTATGGCTAAACCAAAATAAGCCACCGCACCAGGGGCTTGCCGCTTAATACTCTGACGCCTATACCAGGGTACTGTACATGACATGATGTACCATGTGCTGCTGCATGCTTTTGTCCACAAGCAACGCACAGCCTCCCAAGCTTTTGTCTTGCATCATCTGTCTTGTGCTACAGTGAGAGAGAGGTGACATGCATTTAAATATTTTTCAACAGAGTGTGCAGACTAGTTGTTTGAAAGCTGGACTGTATGATTGTATCACCATTTTTTTCAGAGTTAAATACATTAGAAGTCTTACAACTTGCGTGCGACGATCAGTTTGGTGCACGAACTTGCAAAATACGTGTTTCTGGTCATTAAACTTGTGCGGGTGTGCAAATACGGTCATATTTCCCGTACGTGGATGTATTTGCTGCCTACGTGGCAATGCCAGTGTAGCAAGGGTCCATTGTCAGTGCCTAATGCACGTGATGTTTTTTCTAAAAAACACTCTTGTTTTTTTACTTTGTACAAAAGCACTCCAACAATAGTTGTCCGCTGGGTCCCAGCCGTCAGTATTTGCTGTAAAAACATTTGGCTGGAAAAAAAGGGACGAAGCGAGTTCGAAACTACAAACTGTTGTAATGGCGCTAACAACCTAACCACCTCAACTGATCGTGCTTGCTGTTTCATTTGGACTACTAAGGTATATCACCTCTTGGATAAAAGTACACATTCTGAATATATTTTCTTTTCTCTACATTTTCCAATTCAAAATGATTCAGATTCAAACAAAATTTCCACTGATTTGTTTGAAAGAAAATTACATACATTCCTTCTGCACAACATTTTCTTTTATCTAGATTTTTAACTTAAAATTCGAATTTAAAGAAAAAAATTATTTGATTTTTCCAGGAAAAAATTACGTAAATTCATTCGGACCTGTATTTTCGTTTATCAAGATTTTCCAATTTTAATATATTCGAATTCAGACAAAATATCCAGTGATTTGTTCGAAAGAAATTTGCGTACATTGATTATGAACTGTATTTCTTTTATATAGCTTATTCAAATTCAAACAAAAATTAGATGATTTGTCCGAACAATACTTACATTCATTCTGAGCCACATTCCTTTTCTCTAGATTTTCAAATTTCGAATTATTCAATTTGAAACAAAGTTTTTCTGATTTGTCCCCATAAAATGTGTATATTCATTGTGCACTATATTCACTGTGCACTATATTCACTTTTCCATATTTTTAATTTTTAAATTATTTGAATTCAAACAAAAGATAGTTAATTTCTCCGAAAAATTTATGTACATTATTTTTTACATATAATTTTTTTATCTAGATTTTCGAATTTATAATGAGTTCTGTTGATTGTCCGAAAGAAATTGACGTATATTCATTATGAACAATATTTTATTGTAAATAGAAAAAAGAAAGAAGAATACATAAGATAAATTGTGTTTATCTATTTAAATGTCATTGTGGCTGATGTTTTTTTAACTCATTGTGGCCGGATGGTTGGTGCTCCCACACGCGGCGAGCTTATGTGTTCATAGGTTCTTCTAAAAAATGTGGTCATAGGTTCGAACCGGTGCCTTCCCTTTTTCTCGTTTTGGTTTCTATTTTAGCTCGTACTATCTTTTTTTAAGGCCGCACAATATTTCTTATATAAAGCTAATTGTGCTCCAAGAGTGTGAACAATATGTAGGTCAATTGGTTATCGAAGCGTGGCGGATCGTAGCAGGTGTTCTGTTCGAATCCCAATGTTCGTTCATCATTTTTCATTTTATTTGAGGAATTTTTTGCATAAATAAAAAAATGCAAGGGTGCTTCCTGAAGAAAAAAATAGTGCACACGGGTTACCCACCGCTGACAATGGACCCCTGCCACGTTGGCACGCCATGTATTGACATGATATAGCTGAATACGGTAGAAAGCACCGTATATGAACGGAGGGACAGATTAGATGACCAGAAACACGTATTTTACAAGTTTATGTATCAAACTGACCATCGCGTGCAAGTTCTATGACTTACAGTGTATTTACCTCTTTTTTTCATCGCCATTGATACTATATGAGGAAGGCACAACTGTTTTCTTTTTTTACATTTTGACATCTTTTTTTGTTTCAATTGGGCAAGGCAACTGTTTAACTCTAGCATGCATGCATGTATATCACACTATACCATCAAATTCCAGGCGAAGTGGCGCGTGAGCAAGCTTTGCATCTTTCACTAACCAAACCTCTCAAGAAAATCTGTCGGAAAACTTTGGACGGGGTAGCTAGCTCTCTCTCACAGCACCTCTCTCAACGTACAGAAAATTATTTATCTTGGTTCACCCTCTCTCTTTTAAATCCGAGGAGAAAACATCTTAAACCTGCTTTCTCTCTCTGTCTCCTCACTTTCTCTCACAAGACCCTCATGCAGAAGAGACCCATGCACCGCCCAACCGCGACAGTGTTGTCGAATGAAATCCACTGCATGATGTGTCTAATCTCTCGTTGCCACATGTTGGCGTGTGCCGTTTTCCAACTCATATTTTCGCATTTTCTTGCTAGCCGCCCTTGGTCCTAAAAAGGAGCAAGATTCCTATTCCCTGAACGGCCTAGCACCTAGCATGGAGCCCTACATATTTTCTAATCTATCTGTCACAAGCGGCACAGACCGAAGGGATCTGTTCTCTGTTCGATAGACAGGAGGAGACGGTACAAAAGTAACAGTGTGAGGCAACCTGCTAATTACACTGCTGCGAACAGCTACAACGCTCGTGATGCGTCTTCACCACACAAATCCCAAAGCGAACCAATGGTCCAGATAGTAGGTACCGTGGAGCTCGAGCTAGGAAGGAACTTTGCCTAAACCAATATAATGTGCATTAAGGTACAGCTTGTTAGTGAAAAGATGTAAATTTATTTATGCCCCCTCCACCTTTTTCTGTACTTGGGACTTGCATTGGCAGAGGCCCCTCTGCCCTCGTTCAGATTCAACAAATTTAATAAGTAATTAGTTTATTTGTGATTAGCTATAGCTTTAAGATTTCCCAGAGATTGAATTAATTTTAATAGGTGATATGAAAATAGGTGCTATTACATTTCGCATATTAACTATAACGATCTGTGGATACTGTCACTATTGTATTGCACAATAAGATAAGCTTAAAATATCTGATAATATATGGTGTCGACAAATTATAATATTGAGTTATTTCCATTGAATGTTGATGCATGTTTTGAATACTTCTGGGAGTAGTAGAATATATCTGTCCTGCCATATCATGTTATTACCATAGAAAGTCAGTTTTGCTCCATGTACTTATGGTTATCTAAAAAGGCTAGTAGCATCTATAAGTGTTTGTTTAGTTCCTACCTTCAGAATATTTTTGTGTACACTATGTTCTTGACCACATCATCCTTGTTGTTAGTTCATCTGCTATATAAAGGAAAATAACAGGTGTGATCAAGTCAATAGGATATAACTTGAGAGTGTTTTTTTTCTAAGTATTCCCTTTCTCTTATGTTTCTCATGAACTCCTTGAGCTTTATGTGGAACACTCAGTCAACAATATTAGACCTTTCTCCTCGCAAAAAAAGGAAAACCAACAATATAAGATCTTTCTACTGCTGCTTGGCCTACTTCCTGTAGCATAGATAGATTGAATCTCCCGCCAAGTTGCGTTGCATGTGACTGTCACAAATAGGTCTGTGTATCCAAGGCACTGACATATTTACATAGCATCTTGGTAGTTTTCTGCTTTGTATCTTGGTCTATCTGTCAAGCTGGATGGCACATGGCAGTAGTATTCTCCTTCATACCTGGTCAACCGTTGTATTTCTATTGCGTCTTGCAAGTCAGCATACAATTCCGTTCTTAGGTTTCCTTGATGCCTTTCGATCCAGTCTATTTGTACAACAAAATATATGCAAGGGCAATGAACTGCAATTTAGGCTTTTCACACACAAGCAAGTGTTTCGACAGGTTAGTATGTTGTTGTATATGATTCTCATAGTATTCCAACATTGTTATATCCTTTCTCTTCCACTTTGCACCTTATTTTAATGTGTAATGTGTATTTTCTCTATACCCATCTTCTCCGTAGGGGAATAATAATATATACTGCATAGCCATGAATTTTGAATGGTTCTCTGATACTCTTTGGTCTCATGTCTTTGTACTGAACAATGATATCTCGTCCTTTTCTATTCTGTGTTGTATCATTCACAATCAAGGCTGCAACTTCAGTTGCAGATGGCATGTCATGTCGTCTTAATCTCACGTTGTGATAGCCACCTTTTCAAGTTTATTCCCTGCCATTCTGAGTGTTTTAGCTAGTACTCCCTCTATAAACTAATATAAGAGCGTTTAGATCACTAAAGTAGTAATCTAAACACTCTTACATTAGTTTACGGAGGGAGTACATGATATGGTTCCCTGTGGCAATGAAACAATGCTGATTTTGCCGTTGTCTTGGTTAAGCCATACTACATGGAAATTTGTTCTCATGTTGTTTTGACAAAGAAATAATTGATAGCTACGGTCAGGACCAAATGTAGCATGTTTTTATTTACTTAATACACCACTTCAAATTAGTTGCAGATCATATGGAACTGCATAGGCGGACGGGCTTGATAACCATTTGTGGATGGTAAACTGTGTAAGATCAGATATTTGTACATCAAATACACTGGATTATTGAAGAAACTTTTGTAAGCCTGGAAAGAATGGTAGACATAGATAACACAATTGTTGCTCAAAGCAGAAGCAATCTATAATATTGTTTCCAGTACACCTTACTACAGTCGTGCATCATGTAAGAGAAGTTTAGCAGTTGAATTCAAAGCAGTAAGTAAAGATAGTGGATGATAATACACATAAAGAAACAAGTTTGTACAATTTTCTTTGCGCACGTGGTTCAAAGGTTCTTCTTTTGGCATAGTTGTGCAGTCTGGCACATCTCCATCTATGATCGAATGTTTTCTCATTTTCTTGTCTTGAAGTTTCATTCTCCTCTCCTAACTTGTCATTGTTTATTGACTGGACTCACATCAGTAAGAAATAATTTGAAATATTTTCCCTGGTCCAAGCTTAAACCACTAACCCACGTGCGCCTACTTGAATCACAAATCCAAGCTAAATCTTTTTCTTATAATACCACCTATTAAAGATTCATGGTTAGTAATGGATCAGCTTGTTGTATTGCATATTTCATACTTTTAACCACCTTGGCAGACTTCTAACATTTTTGCTATGTGGCTCACCTTTTATTTCCTTTGGTTCTTCCTGCACAATGGAGAAGATGAGATATTGTAAAGTCGTTGTGTAGTACTGCTCAAGATTATGAAGATTTATGATTTTGATATTTTTTCTGCTTACAAAATTCCGTCTTTGTTGTAGAAAGGAGATCAACTTCCAAGACCAGTGGATGTTAAGTTCCAATCTTCATTTGAAAACACAAATATGTGAGTACCTTTTATCCTAGTGGTGTAGTTACATGCAAATCCATAAAAAGCATATGTTTAGTGAAGAATAAGATTGCAATTGAGGATGGCAAGTTCATGTACAATTAAAAATCGCAAGGTGAACTTAGGGTCTGATCTGAACTTAAAAGGCTATTGCCTCTGTTCATTGATATAAGATGCTTTATATGGCAAGTCGAGAAAATGTCTTATATTACAGAGGCAGTACTTGATTGTGTTGTCACACCTTAAATTAAGGACGTGGATTGTACTGCTGATTATGTTCTGTTGAGAAAGATTGAACTCTAAGAATATGATAAGGTTGCAATCAAGGATGCGAAGTTGATCTAGAATAATGACTAAAAAATCACAACGGGAACTTAGGACATGATTAAAAAGCTATTTCATTGTGTTGTCATACCTTGAATAGAAGATGTAAGTTGTATTGTCATACCCAAAAAGTATTGTTTTTGAGAAAAGAGTAAACTTTATATGAGTTCTATATGATCTCTGTAGATGGTACTTGCCGGAGGTGGTCTGCTTGCTCGATGGAGCCGATGGCACAATCAAGGAGATTTGGACACTCGCTCGTGAGAGTTAACTGTTTTTTAGGGAAATCCATTATGACGGTGTATATTGATTTGCAATAATTGCTCCATCTTCCGTAAGGACGGGAAGTTAAAATGCTGGAGGTTGCTTGTCATGGATATGAGTCCAACCTATTGTGAGTTATGTTTTTGGAACCGTGAGATTGATTGTAAGATTGGTGTGAAGAACATGACATGGATGGTAAAATTGATCGTGAGATTAGTGTCTTCATAGGATATGGCGAAAAAAACAAAAGGGCATATATGGCTTGGATGTTCAAGAGAAGTAATCAACCTACCTACCTGGTCACGCTGCGTTGTGCGAGCCGGCCACCTCGAACTCGGCGGAGGCGACCTATGCCTTCTGCTTGGGTCTTTTCTTTCTTTGCATCCCTAAATCGTAGGAAGGCTGGAAGCCTAGATTGATACGTGATGGATTTTTTAGAGGCAAAAAGTTAGGGGAGGAAAGAACGCGTGGTGGATTTTTTAGAGAAAAAAGGTCACGTGAAGAAAGGACGGTCTGGTCCATTATAATGGCAGTGGTGGGTAAATTTTGAGTTAAATCTAATCTAATGGCTATATAATTTTCTTTATTAAATTATTAACGGTTAGATGTTTTTTATTTTTGTGGTAATTTCTAGACTAATTTATTTTTTCTCGTTAACCCGTCAAGTACTTTTTATATATAAATAGATTATTTGATTTGGAGTTACGGTTGAATTACTATGATTTTTAGAAGTTTAGGCAATTTTCTGGATTTTCTAGTTATTTAGAAATAAACTAATTCCAGAAAATGCATTACTGCGTGAGCACTACGTCAGCATGACGTAAGCGGGTCAACGGGGCAGCCCAGGTCAAACTGACCAGTGGGACCCGCGTGTCAGTAGCTAAACTAAATTAGCTAGGTTTAGTTAATCCTAATCTAGGTTAGTTAGTAGGGCGGCCCCACCTGTCATTGAGCCAGGGGAGGTCAAACCCCTTGGTCAACTGGGGCTAACGCACCAGCGTTTAGCCTCCAGCAGCAGCAGACGTGGCGGAGGGCGCGGGATTTGCACTCCGGCGACCAAAAGGACGCCGGAGGCCATCTACGGGCAGCTGGGAGCAACCCGCGTCGTTTGGTGGTGGAAGTGGAGCTCGGGGTCGCCGGAAACGACGCCGGCGACGACCTTGGCGGACGCCGGAGCACGGACAAGGACAAACTCGTCGGTGCAGTGATCGTGGAGGCTCGGGGCCAGCTCCTACGTGGCCTACATGGTGCGGTGAGGTTAGTGGGCATGGTGGTGTGGCCGTTGGGTGGCTGGAGCTACGTCGGCGACGAGCTCAGGGGGCGGCGCGTGCGGTGAAGCTTGGTGCGGTCGCTGCGGGGATCGAGAGCGAGAACGGAGAGGATGGGGAAGGGCACGAGCTCACGGCGGTTGCAGCGAGCTAGACGGCGAGGTCGGGGACGGGCTGGAGCGGTGGTGACGGGGAAAGGGATCTCCGGCAGCGATCCACGAAGACGAGGATGAAGCGGAGACTCCAGGGCGAGCGAGCGCTCGGGGCTCGGTCTGCTCGACGGAGTGGATGACGGCGAAGCTCAGGGACACCGCGAGGCGGCGTGGAGTTGACGGTGGTCGCGGTTTCACGGTGGCGCGACTGCGGCGGCGTCGACCATGGTGGGAGAGACTGAGGGAGAGATGCAGAGGGGCGTGTGAGGTGTCCACGGGGTCGGGGCGGCGCCGCGGAGTCGCTTCGAGGCGCGGGTGAAGCAGACAAGCAGGGAGGTGGCGTGGCGCGGCGCGCGCGCGTGTGCTGTCTCCCTCCTCTGCCTACTGGTAGAGGTAGGTGATGACTGGCGCGGGCCAGGTGGGCCAGCCCAGCCAGGTAAGTTGGCATGTGGCCTTTCTCTCTCTCTCTCTCTCTCTCTCTCTCTCTCTCTCTTTTCCATTTAATTTTGTTTTTCTATTTTTCTGCAGCTTTGTGGCTTTATTAAAAATAGCTAGGCACTTTCAAAAATCACCAAATAGCTCATGCCCACTGCTTAGGATATAAACAACATGGAACATTTCAGTTTAGGATTATTTGGACATTTAAAATAATTAGCAGCATTTAAATGCCCAAATGCAAATAGCATATGATTTAATCCAGTGACCTTAAGATGACCTAGAAAATTGTGAACCAATTTTGTCAGAGGTTCTAACCCAGGACAAAAATGATGGACATTTTAGAAGGGCATTTCAGGTTCATTGAAAATAATTTTACTAAACCCTAGTTGATTTTAGGGGGGTGCTGGGGGTTCTGTCATCCCCATTTCAACTTTCTGTGAAAAGTAAACATGATGCAACACCAGATGCTAGCACTAAGCATTGTCAGAACTAGGGATGTGACACAGGGTGAACCTCGCGAGGTTCCAATGACGTAAGCCATGACGACCAAGACCAGGCGGGCGCCAGTGCGCACAGTGTTCTCGTTTCCTCTTTGGTGCTAAGGAGGCAAGCGCAGGCGAGGAGTACCGAGGCATCGAGCAAAGGTTTTCGTATCGGTGTAACAAGACCAAGACCAGCAGGACGACAGGCGAAGGTCACCGTGGAGCCCAAGATGGCGTCGCCACCAGAGCCTTTGGCAGGAGAAGACCACCTTTAGTCAGGATAGCTTCTACTAGTTGTCCCTCTTCAAATTGGCCGTTGTGGCATCCCTTCCCGCTCAATATTTGGGAAGGGGACCAGGCCTCTATAAATAGGACTAGCCACCACAGTAGGAGGCAACGCATCTTAGACTGGATCCACTCCATCCTCACACCCACCAAGCACAAGAACACCTCTCTTCAGGAGGCTGTTCTTCCCCTTATACTGTTCATCCTCAGCCCAAGAGGCAATCCACCACACCACACTAGAGTAGGATATTACACCACAACGGTGGCTCGAACCAGTATAAATCTCGTGTCTCTTGTGTTGCGGGTTCGTCGAGCTAGGCTTTGACATCGCGGTGAGGCTGAGGGCGTGACTGGGTAGGGAGAAATCTTCGTGCGCACCCTAGTGTTCGAACCTCAAGGGTTTTGCCGGAACCCGAAATCCGACATTTGGCGCGCCAGGTAGGGGTGCGCCGAAGCTTTCCTTCTGTCGATCCGCGTCGCGTCGTTTCATCGCATCCATGGCGGACACTCGCCAAGCTCGCGCTGAGCGCCGGGCCGCCCTTGCCGCCCGCGTTGCTCAGACGGCTCCCATCGGCGGGCCTCCCTGTTGTTCTCCGTCGCCTTCCGCCAACGCGACAACCAACCCGGCGGGAAACGAGCAGCAAGTGTCCTCGCTGCACCCCCTCGGTGCGGCGGGACGGCCGCACCGCCACTCCGTCGTTGACCCCGGTCAGCTCGTCGTCTCACGCTCATCGCGCTCCCACGGACGCACAGGCCGCGCTGCTCTTGGCACGTGAACTCCTGCGCTACCGCCCCGTCAACGACCTCTATGAGGACTGGTTCGACCGCCTCGCCGAGTTCATCAGCGCCGCAGGGGGCTCCCCCGTGCCATCCCTCTCGCTGCCTCACCCTCCACCAGCTGCGGGCGACGTGGCCCATGGGGCGCCACCACCACCACCTCCGCACCAAGACGACGTCCTGGCGCCAAGGCATGCGGCCCCCCGGAACGACCCACTGTGTCGGGCGCCCGTGCGCGAAGAAGGAAGCTGCCAAGAAGTTCCTCGTCCGCGAGAGAACGCTCCTGTGCTCCCGGCGCCACTGCGACAAGACCGCGCGCCGCCTGCAGCGGCGGTGCGCGGGCATCAAGGGCAGGCTCCACATCAGCAAAGGGTCCCGATGGCCACGCGGGCTGCCGCGCCTTCACTCCTGAGCTGCATAGTGCCGCATGGTCGGGCAAGTTCAAGCCCAACCTGCCTCCACGCTATGACGGCACCCCCGACCCCGCGGAGTTCCTACAGCTCTACGAGCTGAGCATCGAGGTGGACAACAGCGACGAAAAAGTCATGGCGAACTGGTTCCCCATGGCTCTCAAGGATGGCGCTCGTTCGTGGCTCCTGAACCTGCTCCTAGGCTCCATCTCTTCCTGGAACGAGATGCGTGACCGCTTTGTCGCCAACTTTCAGGGCACTTGCGACCGCCCTCCGGCCGCGGGTCACCTGCGCCGCATCAAGTAGCAGCCAGGGGAGACCCTCCAGAAGTACATCCAGCGCTTCAATAATGTTTGCCTCAAGATCCCCAAGGTGACGAACGAGGCCATCATCTCCGTGTTTTCTGATTGCGTCTGCGATGTCAAGATGAAGGATGAGCTCGCCATCCATGAGGAGCTATGCACGTCCTTGGAGTTGTTCAACCTGGCGACCAAGTGTGCAAGGGCTGAGGAAGGGCGCCTTTCCCTCCTCAAGCTCCTAGATGCCGACCTGGAGGAGAAGAAAGCCAAGGCCAAGGACGTGAAGCGCAAGGGAGTGGCCATACTCGCGACGGAGCCAGACACGAAGCGCGACCGGGACCAGCCTGAGTCATCCAAGAGCAGCCGACCATTCCGCGCCTTCCACAATGTTCACAGCCACAACACCAACGACTGTCAAGAGCTCAGGGCCATCCAAGATGGACGCCTCAGTCGACGCCGCGAGCGCAACGACCGGGGCTACGACCGAGGAGGAGGACGTGGTGGAGGATGCTGGGACGACCGTGGCCCTCGCCAGGAGTGGCGTGACCGGCCTCGTGAGGACCGCTGGCAAGACTAGCCTCGCAAAGGTGCCTGGAGGGATCAGCCTCACGAGGACCGCCCCCAGGGCAATGCTGGTCTTCCTCCTCTACCGCCACCACCAAGAAGGAACGATGACCACCATCAGGACAAGGGGGCTGGGGGCTTCCAGGAGCCGCGGGCTATCGCCTGCATCTTGGGCGGAGCTCAAGCCCCAGCCTCTCAGCGAATCTTCAAGCAGCTTGCTCGTGAGGTGAACGCATTCCTCCCCAGGCTCGAGGCCACACGACCGCTTAGGTGGTCCAAGTGCGTCATCACCATTAGTTCAGCAGATCAGCTCAAGTGCGTAGCCACCACTGGCGCACTCCCGATGCTTTGCTCACCCGTCATCAGCAACATACAAGTCACCAAGACCCTCATTGACGGCGGCGGAGGGCTTAACGTCCTGTCCGTCGAGATGTTCGACAGCCTTCAAGTGCCCTACGATCAGCTTCAGCCTACCAAGCCCTTCTCGGGAGTGACCGACGGTTCCACCACGCCGATAGGGCAGGTCCACCTCCCTGTCACCTTCGGACAGCGCGACAACTACCGCACCGAGCTCATCGACTTCGACGTCGCGCACATCCGTCTACCATATATACAATGCCATCCTCGGGTATCCGGCCCTAGCCAAGTTCATGGCAGTGACACACCACGGCTACAACATCCTCAAGATGCCAGGAAGCGGCGGGATCATCACAGTCCCCTGCGAAGAAACATATGCGATGTGCTCCCTCGAGTGCGCCTTCCAAGCAACATCAATCGAAGACCCCGACAACAATGCAGCACAGCACCCTCCTAAGGTCGCCCCTAAGAAGAAGAAGTAGCTACTCCGCACAGGGCCTCAGGAGAGCGGCACCACAAGTGGTGCCACGTCAGAATCGGCGCCCGTTGTTGGTGTACAAAAGTAGGGTCTCTCCTTTTGACCCCTTTACCTGTGCACGGGCAGTCATAGCCATGCGCCGCGGCCACACTTAGCAAGGCAAAGGAGGGAAGCCGGAGAGAAGCCGAAGGCACAAGACGGTCAATGCAACGCCAAGACCAGAAACACCAAAGACCAAGAGGGCAAGGTGGACTCCCATGGCAAGGACCTTGCCGGGGCCGCGGCTCCGCGGCCCCGGCAAGAGCCTTGCCGGGGCAACTTGCCCAGTACCAGCAGAGCGAGCCACCGTTGAGCCCAAGAGTTCCAAATGCCGCCAACGACTCCGTTGGAACCAAGGCTCGGGAGGCGCCTCTATGGTGGCATGCAGATCTTTGTCAAGATCATAAGCATACACGATCAGATGAGGACCAGAAGGCGGCGACCCTCGGCGGGATCCTAGCCGAGGAGATCCACGGGACGACTGCAACGCCACGGCAAGACCCTTGCCAGGCCCCCAGCAAGGCCCTCGCCGATTACATCAGTGGGGCCACAACCAGGCCCGTGTCGACCAAGACTCCGCCGCCGTTTGCACGCAGCTGCCAGCCCAACCAGCTGGGCAGGCACCTGCGTGGCAACATGCGGCTTCCGAGCCAACTCAGCAAGCACCTGCATGGTGGCATGCAAATCTTCGTGAAGACCCTACCACCATGCCACCTCAGCTGCCTGCCATCCTACATGGTGCCACATGCATCGCTGGCCTGGACGCGTGTCGAAGCAAGGCTAGGCGGCGACGGACGGGACGGGCCTCGTTCCCGTCCCCGATAAAGCTAAGGGACACCTAAGCGATGCATTAAATGCGTCTTGTCCTGTAATACGGCCAATAAGCCGGCAGCACTGTAGACCTTTCCACCTCCTGTGTGCCATACTGGAGTGGATTTCGGCTCTTTTGGGCAAATTA
Organism: Triticum dicoccoides; assembly: GCF_002162155.2. Classification (NCBI taxonomy): domain Eukaryota; kingdom Viridiplantae; phylum Streptophyta; class Magnoliopsida; order Poales; family Poaceae; genus Triticum; species Triticum dicoccoides. The sequence goes on along the minus strand of NC_041384.1, from coordinate 509,623,320 downwards.
CACCCCGTAGCTAGCTCAAGAACAGAAGAACACTCAATACATCCACCAAAGCAGGACTAGGGTATTACGCATCCTCACGGACCGAACCTGGGTAAACGATCTGTGTGCTTCCTGTTAGACCTGCTCTTCTCACGACCCCGCGCCCCGCCAACCGTAGTAGGGATTTTCTTGTGATCCCATAGGTGTCATTCCCACCGACACCCGCGCCTGGGGCGCCTTCCTCCCTCGCATAGGAAGGCGCGCCTGGCGCCCCCCTCAGGCAGGGCTCGGGGGCTCTCTTCTGGAGGGCCTCTGACCTTGCCAACATTATGAGGGAGGCGCTCGGGCACCACGTGGAGGCGTGCTTCGCAGCACGTTTCCCTCAGGAGGACACCAGGCGAGGAACGCCTAGAGCTCAGGAGTTCATTGCCAAGACCACTCAGGAACTGCAGGATGCGAGAGCCATGCGCGGCGACCGCCGCTCACCTGGCGCGACTCCCCATCCAGGCGAGGATGGCGGGCTGCTTGTCTACATCGACGTCCCAGGGCTCAACAGGGCTACATCTCAGGAGCTTTTCTGGCCTTCGCACGTGGGACGTTGCGAGGGCCCGCCTCATAGCTACGTTCGCATGCCTTTTGGCCTGCTGAGCGTGGCGTCCGCCTTCCAGCGCAACCTGCGGAGCATCCTAGCGGCTTAGGAGGCCAGGCATCACGCAGTCCTGTTGGAGATGGAGACGTTCCTCAAGGAACCTCCTGGACCCCCAGAGCCTCCCGAGGCTCAGGGCCCCGGTGGCTCGTGAGGAGCGACCTCTTCATCACGCGTCTTCAGCTGCCTCAACACCCCTTCGACAACAGAACCAGGTGACATCTTCTAAGTTTATTTAGCTGGGAGCGCCCCTCGGCTGCATCATTCCCAGGTCGCGTGGGTCTGTCCCTGCGGCGTGTATCCCTTTTTTTATGTCTTTAGCTTACCTTGCTGGGGGCGCCCTTCGGGCCGCATCATCCCCAAGCCGCTCGGGTCTGACCCAGTGGCGTGTATCGTTCTTGCATTTACCTGAGCCAGTTTGCTTCTCATGCTTAACCTATCTGTGATTGTCACCTGCTTGATTGTCACCTACCACGAGAGTTGTTCACGCTGGCACGACGCTTGTGCTTGGGTCCGCCCCTGCAACGTCGATAAATCTGAGCGGTCAAGCTCTGACCGCGGCACGCCCCATGCGCTTCACCTCACCAGGCCCTCGGTGCCTTCATTCTCTTACGAAGCGACCAGTGGTCGGCCGGCAATTATAATGGCAATCTGTGCCCCTCCTCGCGCTAACTTGCAGGAACCTCCCGAGGATAACAGCGGGCGGTACCGCGGGCTCCCTCTTCTCCCATTCGATTTGCTTGCGCATTAAAAGGGGGGCTCCTGAGCATCGTGACTCATGAGCTCCTACCGACTCTCCAGCCCTCACCCCCTGGCCTTGACCACGACATCGCGACCTGGCATACCAGTGGCGGTAGAGCTCGCTCGAAGGCCGGGACCTGAGGACGTAGAGCACAAAGGAGAGCATGGGTAAGAAGGGGAAGCTCGTACGGGCCTAACCTAGCTGCGCCCCGGCCGCCAACGCACGGCTCTGGCGCAACGCAAGGAAACGACTCCAGACTGCCAAGATAAGTTTCGCGCTCGGACCAACCAATCGCTATGACATGGGATTCTCACTTGCTACAGCCCTGGCATGGCAAAGTCGCCTCCCTTTCTTACCTCTCGGTGGCTGCTTGCGTGCTAAAGGGGACCTCCTGAGCATCGCGTCTCAGGAGCTCTTACTGGACCTCGGGCCGCTCACCTCCTGGCCTTGACCACGGCATCGCGACCTGGCATACCAGCGACGGCTGCAGCCTGCCTGGGGACCGGGACCTGTCAGCGTAGAGCACCAAGCCGTCGTGAGGGTAGAAAGGGAAGACTGAGCCGAAACAAGACACGCGCTCGCACGATTTCATAATAAGGATAATGTCAACAAAAGACACTACAGGTTCTTTACATGCCCCTACGGGGTTCGTTCCGATTCCTCGTAGGGAACAAAAGAAAGGAAATTCAAGGAGCCCTATCTACACACGCCAGTGCAGTCGACGCCATCATCAACAGTGGGCCCGGGGAGGCCGGCGCCAACGCCATCCAGATCAATGACGGCGATGGCCGGATGCTGCGGCCTTGCTCCGGCACGGCGACGGCTTCGGTCAAGATCATTGATACGTCCATTTTGCATCATGCTTTGATATCGATATTTATTGCATTATGGGCTGTTATTAGACATTATGTCACAATACTTATGCCTATTCTCTCTTATTTTACAAGGTTTACATAAGGAGGGAGAATGTCGGCAGCTGGAATTCTGGGCTGGAAAAGGAGCAAATATTAGAGACCTATTCTGCACAACTCCAAAAGTCCTGAAACTCCACGAAAGTTATTTTTGGAAATAATAAAAATACTGGAAGAAGAATCCACGTCAGGGGGGCCTCCACCAGTCCACGAGGGTGGGGGCGCGCCCTACCCCCCTGGGCGCGCCCCCTGCCTCGTGGCCCCCCTCTTGGCCCTCCTGTGGCCATCTTATGCTATATGAAGTCTTTCGTCCGAAGAAAAATCATAAGCAAGCTTTTGGGACGAGACTCCGCCGCCACGAGGCGGAACCTTGGCGGAACCAATGTAGGGCTCCGGCAGAGCTGTTCTGCCGGGGACACTTCCCTCCGGGAGGGGGAAATCATCGCCATCGTCATCACCAACGCTCCTCTCATCGGGAGAGGGCAATCTCCATCAACATCTTCACCAGCACCATCTCCTCTCAAACCCTAGTTCATCTCTTGTATCCAATTCTTGTCTTATAGTCTGGGATTGGTACCAGTAGGTTGCTAGTAGTGTTGATTACTCCTTGTAGTTGATGCTAGTTGGATTATTTGGTGGAAGATCATATGTTCAGGTCCTTTATGCATATTAATACTCCTCTGATTATGAACATGAATATGCTTTGTGAGTAGTTACATTTGTTCCTGAGAACATGGGAGAAGTCTTGCTATTAGTAGTCATGTGGATTTGGTATTCGTTCGATATTTTGATGAGATGTATGTTGTTTCTCCTCTAGTGGTGTTATGTGAACGTCGACTACATGACACTTCACCATTATTTGGGCCTAGAGGAAGGCATTGGGAAGTAATAAGTAGATGATGGGTTGCTAGAGTGATAGAAGCTTAAACCCTAGTTTATGCATTGCTTCGTAAGGGGCTGATTTGGATCCACATGTTTCATGCTATGGTTAGGTTTACCTTAATACTTCTTTTGTAGTTGCGGATGCTTTCAATAGGGGTTAATCATAAATGGGATGCTTGTCCAAGTAAGGACAACACCCAAGCACCGGTCCACCCACATATCAAATTATCAAAGTACCGAACGTGAATCATATGAACGTGATGAAAACTAGATTGACGATAATTCCCATGTGTCCTTGGGAGCGCTTTTCTCTATATAAGAGTTTGTCCAGGCTTGTCCTTTGCTACAAAAAGGATTGGCCACCTTGCTGCACTTTATTTACTTTTGTTACTTGTTGCTTGTTACCAATTATCTTATCACAAAACTATCTGTTACCTATTATTTCAGTGCTTGTAGAAAGTACCTTGCTGAAAACCGCTTATCATTTCCTTCTACTCCTCGCTGGGTTCGACACTCTTACTTATCGACAGGACTACGATAGATCCCCTATACTGGTGGGTCATCAAGACTCTTTTCTGGCGCCGGTTCCAGGGAGTGAAGCGCCTTTGGTAGGTGGAATTTGGTAAGGAAAAATTTATATAGTGTGCTGAAATTTACTGTCACTTGTTACTATGGAAAGTAATCCTCTGAGGGGCTTGTTCGGGGTATCTTCACCCCGACCTGTAGAGCAAAGAGTTGCTCCTCAACCTACTGAACCTACTGAAAATGAAAATGTCTACTTTGAGATTCCTTCGGGTATGATATAAAAACTGCTAGCTAATCCTTTTGCAGGAGATGGAACAATGCATCCTGATGAGCACCTAATATATGTGGATGAAGTTTGTTGATTATTTAAGCTTGCAGGTGTGCCCGGTGATGTTATTAATAAGAAGGTCTTCCCTTTATCTTTGAAGGGAGATGCATTGACATGGTATAGGCTATGTGATGATATGGGATCATGGAACTACAAATGATTGAAATTGGAATTTCATCAGAAATTTCATCCTATGCATCTTGTTCATCGTGATCACAATTATATATATAATTTCTGGCCTCGCGAAGGAGAAAGCATCGCTCAAGCTTGGGGGAGGCTTAAATCAATGTTATATTCATGCCCCAATCATGAGCTCTCAAGAGAAATGATTATTCAAAAAATTTATGCTCGGCTTTCTGATAACAATCGCACCATGCTCGATACTTCTTGTGCCGACTCTTTTATGATGAAGACTATTGAATTCAAATGGGATTTATTAGAAAGAATTAAACGCAACTCTGAAGATTGGGATCTCGACGAAGGTAAGAAGTCAGGTATGACACCTAAGTTTGATTGTGTTAAATCTCTTATGGATACCGATGTTTTCCGTAAATTTAGCACTAAATATGGAATTGACTCTGAGATAGTAGCTTCTTTTTGTGAATCTTTTGCTACTCATGTTGATCTTCCTAAGGAGAAGTGGTTTAGATATCATCCTCTCATAGAAGGCAAAGTAGCTGCACCTATTAAAGTTGAAGAAAAGACTATCACTTATAATGATCCTATTGTTCCTACTGCTTATGTTGAAAAACCACCTTTCCTTGTTAGGATAAAAGATCATGCTAAAGCTTCAACTGCAGTTCGTAAAAGCAATATTACAACTTATACACCTCCTGAGCAAGTTAAAGTTGAACCTAATATTGCTATTGTTAAAGATCTCTTGTCTGATAATATAGATGGGCATGTTATCCATTTCTGTGATGAAACTGCTAGAATTACCAAACCTTGTGCTAAAGATAAACATAGACCCGTGGTAGGCATGCCTGTTATTTTTGTTAAAATAGGAGATCATTGTTATCATGGCTTATGCGATATGGGTGCCAGTGCTAGTGCTATACCTCATGACTTATACAAAGAAATTATGCATGAAATTGCACTTGTTGAGATAGAAGATATTGATGTTACCATCAAGCTTGCCAATAGAGATACCATATCACCCATTGGAATTGTTAGAGATGTTGAAGTCTTGTGTGGGAAACTAAATATCCTGCTGATTTTCTTGTTCTTGGATCCCCACAAGATAGCTTTTGTCCCATTATTTTTGGTAGACCCTTCTTGAACACAGTTAATGCTAAGATAGATTGCGAAAAGGATGTTGTTACTATTGGTCTAGGTGATATGTCTCATGAGTTTAACCTTTCTAAATTTCGTAGACAGCACCGTGAAGAGGAATTGCCTAGTAAAGATGAAATTATTGGTCTTGCTTCTATTGTCGTACCTCCTAGTGATCCTTTAGAACAATATTTTCTAGACCATGAAAATTATATGTTTATGAATGCAAGAAGGAAAATAGATGAAGTATTCTTTAAACAGGAACCCATCCTGAAACACAATTTGCCTGTTAAAATCCTAGGGGATCCTCCTCCACCCAAGGGTGATCCCGTGTTTGAGCTTAAACCATTGCCTGATACCCTTAAATATGCTTATCTTGATGAGAAAAAGATATATCCTGTTATTATTAGTGCTAATGTAACGCCCTTGATGCGGCTATAGCTCCCACGTGTCGAGGCACGACTTAGAGACATAACCGCATTGAAAGCAATGTCGCAAGTTAGGCAATCATCACAACATCCCATGTAATATATAGAATAAAAGGGGAGATACATAGTTGGCTTACACTCGCCACGTCACATCAAAGTACATAAATAACATACATCATGCAAACACTCATGGCCCGACTATGGCGCCAAAATAGAAAAGAACCCAACATGCGACACGGTCCCGATCAAACCCCAACTTGGCACCACTACTGATCATCAGGAAAAGACACATAGTAACGCTGAGAGTCCTCGTCGAACTCCCACTTCAGCTCATACTCGTCACCTGGAGCGAAAACACCTAGACCTGCATCTGGTATAGTAGGAATCTGTGAGCCACAGGGACTCAGCAATCTCGCACCCTCGCGATCAAAACTATTTAAGCTTACAGGAAGGGGTAGGCAAATATATGTGGAGCTGCAGCAAGTGACTAGCATATATGGTGGCTAACTTATACGCAAAAGAGAGCGAGAAGAGAAGGCAAAGCGCGAGCGAGAATCTAGAGGAACCACCTGCGCAAGCATTACTCCAACACCGTGTCCACCTCCCGGACTCCGCCGAGAAGGGGCCATCACGGTAACACACACGGTTGGTTCATTTTAAATAAGTTAACTTCAAGTTATCTACAACCGGACATTAACAAATTCCCATCTGCCCATAACCGCGGGCACGACTTTCGAAAGTTCAATCCCTGCAGGGGAGTCCCAACTTAGCCCATGACAAGCTCTCACGGTCAATGAAGGAATAGACCTCCACCCGAGACGTTCCGATCAGACTCGTTATCCCGGTACAACTAGACATTTCCACAGGTCAAAACTAATCCAGCAACACCGCCCGAATGTGCCGACAAATCCCGATAGGAGCTGCACATATCTCGTTCTCAGGGCACACTCAGATGAGCTCTCCATACAACTAAAACCAAACCTCGAGTTTCCCCGAGGGAGGGCTGCACGGGACTCTAGTTCGGACCAACACTCAGAGGAGCACTGGCCCGTGGGGGCTAAAATAAAGATGACCCTCGGGCTCCGGAAACCGAAGGGAAAAAGAGGCTAGGTGGCAAATGGTAAAACCAATGTTGGGCATTGCTGGAAAAGATTTAATCAAGGCGAACTATCAAGGGGTTCCCATTATAGCCCAACCGTGTAAGGAACGCAAAAATCCGGGAACATAACACCGATATGACGGAAACTAGGGCGGCAAGAGTGGAACAAAACACTAGGCGAGAGGCCGAGCCTTCCACCCTTTACCAAGTATATAGATGCATTAAGATAACATAGCAATATAATGATATCCCAACAAGTAAATAAATGTTCCAACAAGGAACGCCTCCAATCTTCACCTGCAACTAGCAACGCTATAAGAGGGGCTGAACAAAGCGGTAACATAGCCAATCAACGGTTTGCTAGGACATGGTGGGTTAGAGGGTCCACATGGAAATTGGGAGGCTGACAAGCAAAAGGTAGGCATCGTAGCATTGGCATAGCAAAAGAGCGAGCAAACTAGCATAGCAAAGATAGTAGTGATTTCGAGGGTATGATCATCTTGCCTGCAAAGCTGTCAGAGTTGACCGGATCCTCAAAGCAAACTCAACGGGCTCCTCATTAGCGAACTCGTCTCCCGGCTCTACCCAAACAAGACAAACAAGCAACAAGGATACAATCAACCATGTGCAAACTCAAACAATAAGATGCAATGATGGTATGCTATGCGGGATGCGATGCGGGGTGCAAAATGCAAGATATGACAGGAAATGCATGAACCTGGCCTCAACTTGGAAAACCAAGTGTGCCACTGGAAAGATGGGATGAAATCGCTTGAAAACGATATAAAGATCATCGGAATCGGAGTTACGGTTTGGAAATGGCAAGCGATTCAAATATGACAGCGGTCTGCGATTTACAACAAGTAGGCATCTAAATGCAATGAAATGAACATTCTACAGCACCTAATCATGACAACAAAATACATGGCAGGGAAGCATTCAAGATGCTTAACAAAAGACTAGCACTGAGCCACGGCCAATTCATGCATGAAGAGGTTCAAACAAGCATGGCAAAAACGCAAATGCAAAACAGATTTCAGACTTAGTGAAATTAACACTTGTCTGAAATTTCAGATCATGAAGCCCTCTTCGGAGCAACAAAACAACATGCTACAGGACCTGATTAAGACAAAGAAGAACATGGCATGGAGCTACTCAACAAGCTTAACAAAAGACCCTAAGTGACCTGGGGCCAAAAGGGATCACAAAATATACTAGCAAGCACACGAACATAGCTAAAACACAATCAATTTTCAGACTTAGTGAAAACCGAGACATGCTGAAATATAACTCACGAAGGCATGTAAATGAGCTCAATGCACTCACTACGGTGCAAGTCATGTCAAGGCAAGCATACATCAATTAAGAAGGCACAAAATGCAAGCTAGACATGGCAAGAACAAAGGCATAGCATGCACGGATCAACTACAATAGCATCGGCAAAATGCAAACGAGTTGACGATCTGCCCAGATTCACAACAAAGCAAAAGTAGAGCTCGATTGACTCAAGCTAGGGTGCTCCATAATTGCAAGCAAAGGCATAGATGTATATAGCATAACAAGATTAACAAAACTTCTTTACTGATCATCCTCAAAAGAGGCACGAATCACTAGGAAACAGCACGAACATATGGCATCATGAACTAAATAATCCCAGACTTAGTGAAAACTACTAAGTCCCTGAAAACAGATTTACCGGGTGCCTCACTTTGCAAGCTTGCACAAGTCACCACACACATCCTAAAAATGCATGGGTTGCACCTCTGGAAAGATAACAAAATGCTTAACAAAACATATGAAGGACTCACAGGCATATCATGCACACAACAATCATGGCAAAAATGACAAAAGTCTAAGATGAACTAGCAGATCTGACAATTAACTCACGAAGCCTCCTTCTAACAGCATTTCGGGCATCAAGATGAACTCAAATGAAAATGATGCAATGGAATGAAATGATGTACTCTTCGATACGAACATTTTGATATACTATATGTCCAAAACGGAGCTACGGATGCGGAGATATGGCAGGTCAAAGTTTGCATAAAAAAATAGGGTTTGGAGGGAAAAAGTCAACCCGCGGATCTCAGATCCAGATCTGCACGGATTTCGGAGTTCGCCGGATTTACTGTTCACGCCGGAGTTTCGTGGCGGCCGGAGCTCGTGGGGCGCGAGGGAGGCCGGAGGAGAGGCCGGGGTGGCCGGCTCCGGCGAGAGGAGGCGCGGGCGGCGGCAGCGGCGGTGGCCCGCGGCGGCGCCCACCGGAGCCGAGG
>NC_041384.1:509604221-509613671 GCF_002162155.2 Triticum dicoccoides | reverse complement strand
GCGGGGGCCCGATTTGGGCCTCCCGGGCCGCGGCGGCGGCGAGATGGCGAGTGCCACGTGGCGCGACGGGATAGGGCGAGGGGGCGGCGGCGGACGTGTCCGGCGCCGGGCGGACGTGTCCGGCGCGTGGAGATGAAATTAGGGTTTCGGGGAGAGGGAGAGATCTGAAATTCGGGGGGTTCTATTTATAGGCATAAGTGGAGCTAGGAGAGTCCAAATGAGGTGCGGTTTTCGGCCACGCGATCGTGATCGAACGCTCTAGGTGATGGAGCAGAGTTTGATGGGTTTTGGGCCAAATTGGAGGGGTGTTGGGCTGCAACACACACGAGGCCTTTTCGGTCCCTCGGTTAACCGTTGGAGTATCAAATGAAGTCCAAATGATACGAAACTTGACAGGCGGTCTACCGGTAGTAAACCAAGGCCGCATGGCAAGTCTCGGTCCAATCCGGAAATCTTTAATCCCCACACACGAAAGAAAGCTAGAAATGACCACCGGAAGAGAACGAAGCGCCGGAATGCAAAACGGACAACGGGGAAAATGCTCGAATGCATGAGATGAACACGTATGCAAATGCAATGCACATGATGACATGATATGAGATGCATGACAACAAAAAGAACACACGAAGACAAAGACCCGAACCCGAGAAATAAATATACTTAACGCCGGAAACAGCAAGAGTTGGAGTACAAATTGGGAAAATTATATCCGGGGCATTACAACACTCCACCACTACGAAAGGATCTCGTCCCGAGATCTAGGACTGAAAGAATGCCGGGTACTCAGAACGGAGGTGATCCTCGCGTTCCCAGGTAGCTTCACGATCGGAATGGTGTGACCACTTGACTCTGAGAAATTTGATTTACTTGTTGCGAGTCTTGTGTTCAGTCTCTTCAAGAATAGCAACTGGGTGCTCACGATAGGAGAGATCTTCTTGGAGCTCAATGTCCTCGAAGTTGACTGTGCGGTCAGGAGTCTTGAAGCACTTTCGAAGCTGAGAGACATGGAACACATCATGAACATTTGCAAAGTTTGAAGGAAGCTCGAGTTGATAGGCGAGGTCGCCTCTCTTGCTGACAATCTTGAAAGGTCACACGTATCTGGGGGCAAGCTTCCCCTTGATTCCGAAGCGACAAGTACCTTTCATAGGAGAGACGCGGAGGTAAACATCATCTCCGATCTCGAAGGCCAAATTCCGGTGCTTACAATCATAGTAGCTCTTCTGGCGGGATTGGGCTGCTTTGAGGTTATCACGAATGACTTTGCACATTTTTTCTGCCTCTGTGATTAAGTCATTACCCAGCCGCTGACGTTCACTAGTTTTAGACCAGTTGAGAGGGGTACGGCACTTCCTGCCATACAGAATTTCAAATGGGGCCTTGCCCGACCTTGCTTGAAAACTGTTGTTGTAGGAGAATTCAGCATAAGGAAGACAATCCTCCCATTTCATGCCGAAAGAGATCACACAAGCCCTGAGCATATCTTCAAGAATCTGATTGACACGCTCGACTTGACCGCTTGTTTGAGGATGGAAAGCTGTGCTGAAGTGGATGTTGGTGCCCATGGCCTTCTGAAAAGAATCCCAAAACTTGGAGGTAAAGATGTTGCGACGGTCTGAAGATATCACTTGAGGAATACCGTGCAGAGAGACAATTCGAGAGGTATAGAGTTCCGCCAATTGAGCTGCAGTGATCGACTCTTTGATAGGCAGAAAGTGAGCCACTTTGGTGAGCTTGTCAATGACAACGAATATAGCATCATTGCCATGCTTGGACTTTGGAAACCCAGTCACGAAGTCCATTTCAATGTGGTCAAACTTCCATTCTGGAATGGCAAGAGGTTGGAGGAGACCTGCTGGCCTTTGGTGTTCTGCCTTCACTCTTCTGCAGACATCACATTCATTCACGAATTGAGCAATCTCGCGCTTCATTCGAGTCCACCAATAAGCTTGCTTGAGGTCCTGATACATCTTCGTACTCCCAGGGTGGATGGAGAGGAGAGAATTGTGAGCCTCGTTCATGATCACTTTACGGAGGTCACCTTTGGGTACAACAATTCGATCCTCGAAGAAGAGAGTGTCCTTGTCATCAAGGCGGTAGCACTTGTACTTGGACTGACTCTTGGCAACCCCAATCTTCACCTTTTTCACCATAGCATCAAGAAGCTGGGCTTGGCGAATCTGGTCTTCTAAGGTAGGAGAGACTTGAAGGTTGGCGAGGAAACCTTGAGGAACAACTTGCAGGTTCAGTTTGCGGAAAGCTTCACAAAGCTCGGGTTGATAAGGCTTAAGAATCAGACTATTGCAATACGCTTTCCTGCTCGAAGCGTCAGCGATCACATTGGACTTGCCTGGAGTATACTCGATACTCGGATTATACTCTTGAATCATTTCGACCCATCGAGTTTGCCTGAGGTTGAGATTAGGTTGGGTGAAGATGTACTTGAGACTCTTGTGATCAGTGAAAATATCCACTTTTCTTCCCAAAAGAAGATGTCTCCAAGTCAATAGAGCATGCACAACTGCCGCCAACTCAAGATCATGAGTGGGGTAGTTCTTCTCATTAGGCTTCAACTGGTGAGAGGTATAAGCAATAACTTTCTTCTCTTGCATCAAAACTGCGCCAAGATCTTGGAGAGAGGCATCACAAAAGACCTTGTACGGCTTGGATTCATCAGGCGGAGTCAAAACTGGAGCAGTGATCAATTTCTCTTTCAAAGTGTTGAAAGCAATATCACACTCCGGAGACCAAACGTACTTGACGTGCTTCTGAAGAAGATTTGAGAGAGGCTTCGCGATCTTAGAAAAGTTTTCTAGGAATCTTTGGCAATAGCTTGCGAGACCGAGGAAACTGCGGAGTTGCTTCACGTTCTGAGGAGGTTCCCAATTCACAATTGCAGACACCTTCTCAGGATTCATGGCAATGCCCTTGGCAGAGATGATATGACCAAGATAAAGAACCTCATCGAGCCAAAATTCACACTTGGAGAACTTGGCATAGAACTGATGTTCCCTGAGCTTATCAAGCACCAAACGCAAGTGTTTGGCATGATCTTCCTTGTTCTTGGAGAAAACCAAAATGTCGTCGAGATAGACCAAAACGAAGTCGTTGGTGTAGGCGTTGAAGATGAAGTTCATCATGCGAGAGAACGTCGGAGGAGCGTTGACGAGGCCAAAAGACATGACAGTGTATTCATATGAGCCAAAGCTTGTCCTGAAAGCCATCTTGGGAATATCTTGCTCACGGATACGAATCTGATGATAACCCATGCGGAGATCAAGCTTGGAGAATACTTGGGCACCTTTGAGTTGTTCGAACAGCTCATTGATGTTGGGAAGTGGGTATTTGTTGTTGATGGTCTTCTTGTTCAATGGACAGTAATCAACACAAAGTCGGTCCGATCCATCCTTCTTCTTCACAAAAAGAACACCACAACCCCATGGAGAAGAACTAGGCCGGATGAGACCCATTATCTCTTGCTCATCAAGTTGCTTCTTCAGCTCCTTCAACTCTTCAGGTCCGAGCTTGTAAGGACGCTTGCACACAGGTTCCGTACCGGGCTCAAGATCAATAACGAATTCAACTGGCCGGTGCGGAGGCATTCCTGGGAGCTCTTCTGGAAAGACGTCTTGATATTCGCAAACGACTGGAATTTGCGAGATAGCATCTAGTTCACCCTTCTCATTGAGAGAAAACAGACAGATGGTATCATCACGAGCGGCAAAGACAATTACATCCTCAGACGAATGAGTCAATTGAATCTGCCTGGCTGCACAATCAAGATGTGCCTTGTGCTTAGAAAGCCAATCCATTCTGAGAATAAGATCAATATCCGAGTCGCCCAGAACAATAGGAGAAGCTAGAAACTTGTAGTCACCCAAAGTGATAGTAACATCCGGGACACAGAAATTAGCTATCATTTGCTTGCCCGGTGACACGATTTGCAAGGAATTTTGCAGATACTGATAATCGCACTCATACTTTGATGCAAAAGGTTTAGAAATGAAGCAATGCGATGCACCAGTGTCAAAAAGAACTCTAGCAGGAATATCGTTAACATGAAGGTTACCCATGATGACATCTGATGAATCCTCTGCCTGAGCTGCATTCACCATATTGACCTTGGCATGCTTGGGGTTATGCTTGACCACAGCTGTACTTGCCGATCTCACAGGAGGAGGAGGAGGAAGACGCCTCTGGTTGAAACACTTGTTGGCATAATGACCCTTTTCTTGGCACTTGTTGCACGTGACCTCTGAAAGCGGACAGTGGTATGGAGCACTCGATCTTGGAGGTTGAGACGAGGACTTGTTCTGAAAGCCAGGGTTGGGTGGGTGGGAAGAACCACTGCCACTTTTGCTCTTCTGCTGATACGGCTGATGGAACGGAGGAGGAGGAAGCCAAAACTTCTGCTGCTTGGCCACATGAGTAGAGGAAGAAGGAGTAGCATCTCTGACTCGCTTCTTGGAAGCATCACACCTCAACTGAGCAGCCTCTTGCTTCAGTGCCATGTTGTAGAACTCATCGTATCTCAACAGCTCAAAGAGGACAAGAGCGAGCTGAATTTATTCTCTGAGACCACCCCTGAACTGATAAATCATGCTCTTCTCATCAGGTACGTCCTGCTTGGCAAAGCGGGCGAGCTTCTGGAACAACTTGTTGTAGTCATAGACAGACAAAGAGCCTTGCTTCAGATTGTGGAATTCCTGACGCTTACTCTCAACCACACTTTGAGGGATGTGATGAGCTCGGAAATCTTGACGGAAATCATCCCAAGTGATCAGACGTCCACCTCTGGAATCCTTGTACTGCTGGAACCATTCTGCAGCCTGATCTTTGAGTTGGAAGGAAGCGAACTTGACGAAATCTTCAGGCCTGACGTTGCTGCATTCAAAATGCTTGCCCAGATCCACAAGCCAATCGTCAGCATCGGAAGCCTCAACACAATTGCTGAACGTCTTTGGCCCATTAGCAAGGAACTGGTTTAGTGTAGCAAAATGATGCTGATTGTTGCCTTGATTCCCTTGACTGCCTTGATTGCGCTCTTGGAGGATTTGCATGATCAACTGTGTGTTTGCATTGGTTGCGGCCATCACAGCTTGCCATGCCTCCGGAGGAGGTGGAGGTGGTGGCGGATCAGGATTCGGAGTCGTGCGCGTTGGAGGAGCCATCCTGAAGAGGTTGACCACCATTAGCACAATGATAGACAAAATATTGAAGCTGAATCCAACGGAATGAAAATTGCAACATAAAGTCTTCACATCCGAACAAACTGAACGAATGCATTTCTCTTGAAGTGGTCACCTATCCCTAAATTGCGAAGCCACGTAGAATGAAGGTAGATAATTAAATCAACAAGGTACGGATCAAGAACGAATAATCGATAAGAAATCCCAATCTCAAACCAATATCCATGGAAGAAGAACTAGAGCTACAAGAATTCCCACCTATGAAACTCCTGAAACTTTCCGGTTATGCAATCAGGTGTTGGGGATACAGGGGAAGCATAATATCTCACCCAAACTAGCAATTCCTACACCCAGCTGTATCCATCCTTCAACACATAACCAAGAAACCTTCAGAAACCATCTACCTCAACCTTCGAAAAGCATCCGTTATACAAGTTATGGCGATACTCCCGAACTCCCGCCCCAGTACTGGGTGGCATCGAGGTTATCTCACCAACGAATTGCATAAAAGAGATTTTCGATGTCGGCGAACATATCTCAAGTATTCCAGAATTGCAACGATAAAATTATGATGACAACACCACAGAGCTCAACTCCCCGGGACACTTCCACTAAACCCCTGACAGGAGGCACCAAGACAATGTTCTCATCATAAGCCATCGGAACGATTCCAAGATACTCGCGTGATCCTAAATTTTTTTTTGTGAAATTTGAGAAGAGAAGAGTCAAAACTCTATGTCAGGATGCCTTACCAGAGGAGACTGGGAAGTAAAAAGTATTCCTAAGCTCTCCGATATATAATTCCTAGATGACTCAAAACATTTTTTCTAGACACAACTCAGCCTCCAAAAACGATCAAGCAATGGGGCTCCTAAGGTCGGGGAAGGCTCTGATTACCAACTTGTAAAGCCCTTGATGCGGCTTTAGCTCCCACGTGTCGAGGCACAACTTAGAGACATAACCGCATTGAAAGCAATGTCGCAAGTTAGGCAATCATCACAACATCCCATGTAATATATAGAATAAAAGGGGAGATACATAGTTGGCTTACACTCGCCACGTCACATCAAAGTACATAAATAACATACATCATCCAAACACTCATGGCCCGACTACGGCGCCAAAATAGAAAAGAACCCAACATGCGACACGGTCCCGATCAAACCCCAACTGGGCACCACTACTGATCATCAGGAAAAGACACATAGTGACGCTGAGAGTCCTCGTCGAACTCCCACTTCAGCTCGTACTCGTCACCTGGAGCGGAAACACCTGGACCTGCATCTGGTATAGTAGGAATCTGTGAGCCACAGGGACTCAGCAATCTTGCACCCTCGCGATCAAAATTATTTAAGCTTATAGGAAGGGGTAGGCAAATATATGTGGAGCTGCAGCAAGCGACTAGCATATATGGTGGCTAACTTATACGCAAAAGAGAGCGAGAAGAGAAGGCAAAGCGCGAGCGAGAATCTAGAGGAACCACCTGCACAAGCATTACTCCAACACCGTTTCCACCTCCCGGACTCCGCCGAGAAGGGGCCATCACGGTAACACACACGGTTGGTTCATTTTAAATAAGTTAAGTTCAAGTTATCTACAACCGGACATTAACAAATTCCCATCTGCCCATAACCGCGGGCACGGCTTTCGAAAGTTCAATCCCTGCAGGGGAGTCCCAACTTAGCCCATGACAAGCTCTCACGGTCAACGAAGGAATAGACCTCCACCCGAGACATTCCGATCAGACTCGGTATCCCGGTACAACAAGACATTTCGACAAGTCAAAACTAATCCAGCAACACCGCCCGAATGTGCTGAAAAATCATGATAGGAGCTGCACATATCTCGTTCTCAGGGCACACTCAGATGAGCTCTCCATACAACTAAAACCAAACCTCGAGTTTCCCCGAGGGGGCACTGCACGGGACTCTTGTTCGGACCAACACTCAGAGGAGCACTGGCCTGTGGGGGCTAAAATAAAGATGACCCTCAGGCTCCGGAAACCCAAGGGAAAAAGAGGCTAGGTGGCAAATGGTAAAACCAATGTTGGGCATTGCTGGAAAATCTTTAATCAAGGCGAACTATCAAGGGGTTCCCATTATAGCCCAACCGTGTAAGGAACGCAAAAATCCGGGAACATAACACCGATATGACGGAAACTAGGGCGGCAAGAGTGGAACAAAACACTAGGCGAGAGGCCGAGCCTTCCACCCTTTACCAAGTATATAGATGCATTAAGATAACATAGCAATATAATGATATCCCAACAAGTAAATAAATGTTCCAACAAGGAACGCCTCCAATCTTCACCTGCAACTAGCAACGCTATAAGAGGGGCTGAGCAAAGCGGTAACATAGCCAATCAACGGTTTGCTAGGACATGGTGGGTTAGAGGGTCCACATGGCAATTGGGAGGCTGACAAGCAAAATGTAGACATCGTAGCATTGGCATAGCAAAAGAGCGAGCAAACTAGCATAGCAAAGATAGTAGTGATTTCGAGGGTATGATCATCTTGCCTACAAAGCTGTCAGAGTTGACCGGATCCTCAAAAGCAAACTCAATGGGCTCCTCGTTAGCGAACTCGTCTCCCGGCTCTACCCAAACAAGACAAACAAGCAACAAGGATACAATCAACCACGTGCAAACTCAAACAATAAGATGCAATGATGGTATGCTATGCGGGATGCGATGCGGTGTGCAAAATGCAAGATATGACAGGAAACGGATGAACCTGGCCTCAAATTGGAAAACCAAGTGTGCCACTGGAAAGATGGGATGAAATCGCTTGAAAATGATATAAAGATCATCGGAATTGCAGTTACGGTTTGGAAATGGCAAGCGATTCAAATATGACACCGGTATGCAATTTACAACAAGTAGATATCTAAATGCAATGAAATGAACATGCTACAGCACCCAATCATGACAACAAAATACATGGCAGGGAAGCATTCAAGATGCTTAACAAAAGACTAGCACTGAGCCACAGCCAATTCATCCATTAAGAGCTTCAAACAAGCATGGCAAAAACGCAAATGCAAAACAGATTTCAGACTTAGTGAAATTAACACTTGTCTGAAATTTCAGATCATGAAGCCCTCTTCGGAGCAACAAAACAACATGCTAAAGGACCTGATTAAGACAAAGAAGAACATGACATGGAGCTACTCAACAAGCTTAACAAAAGACCCTAAGTGACCTGGGGCCAAAAGGGATCACAAAATATACTAGCAAGCACACGAACATAGCTAAAACACAATCAGTTTTCAGACTTAGTGAAAACTGAGACATGCTGAAATATAACTCACGAAGGCATGTAAACGAGCTCGATGCACTCACTACGGTGCAAGTCATGGAAAGACAAGCATACATCCATTAAGAAGGCACAAAAGGCAAGCTAGACATGGCAAGAACAAAGGCATATCATGCACGGATCAACTACAATAGCATCGGCAAAATCGCAAACGAGTTGACGATCTGCCCAGATTCACAACGAAGCAAAAGTAGAGCTCGATTGACGCAAGATAGGATGCTCCATAATTGCAAGAAAAGGCATGGATGGATAGAGTATAACAAGATTAACAAAACTCCTTTACTGATCATCCTCAAAAGAGGCACGGATCACTAGGAAACAACACGAACATATGGCATCATGAACTAAATAATCCCAGACTTAGTGAAAACTACTAAGTCCCTGAAAACAGATTTACCGGGTGCCTCACTTTGCAAGCTTGCACAAGTCACCACACACATCCTAAAAATGCATGGGTTGCACCTCTGGAAAGATAACAAAATGCTTAACAAAACATATGAAGGACTCACAGGCATATCATGCACACAACAATCATGGCAAAAATGACAAAAGTCTAAGATGAACTAGCAGATCTGACAATTAACTCACAAAGCCTCCTTCTAACAGCATTTCGGGCATCAAGATGAACTCAAATGAAAATGATGCAATGGAATGAAATGATGTACTCTTCGAGGCGAACATTTTGATATACTATATGTCCAAAACGGAGCTACGGATGCGGAGATATGGCAGGTCAAAGTTTGCATAAAAAATTAGGGTTTGGAGGGAAAAAGTCAACCCGCGGATCTCAGATCCAGATCTGCACGGATTTCGGAGTTCGCCGGATTTACTGTTCACGCCGGAGTTTCGTGGCTGTCGGAGCTCGTGGGGCGCGAGGGAGGCCGGAGGAGAGGCCGGGGTGGCCGGCTCCGGCGAGAGGAGGCGCGGGCGGCGACGGTGGTGGCCCG
>NC_041384.1:509577015-509603728 GCF_002162155.2 Triticum dicoccoides | reverse complement strand
GGTGGCGCCCATCAGAGCCGAGGGAGGCGGCGGCGATCGAGGCGGGGAGGCGCGGGGCGGCTCGGGCTCGCGGGGCCCCGATTTGGGCCTCCTAGGCCGCGGCGGCGGCGAGGTGGCAAGTTCCACGTGGCGCGACGGGATAGGGCGAGGGGGCGGCGGCGGACGTGTCCGGCGCTGGGCGGACGTGTCCGGCGCGCGGAGATGAAATTAGGGTTTCGGGGAGAGGGAGAGATCCGAAATTCGGGGGGTTCTATTTATAGGCATAAGTGGAGCTAGGAGAGTCCAAATGAGGTGTGGTTTTCGGCCACGCGATCGTGATCGAACGCTCTAGGTGATGGAGCAAAGTTTGGTGGGTTTTGGGCCAAATTGGAGGTGTTTTGGTCTGCAACACACACGAGGCCTTTTCGGTCCCTCGGTTAACCGTTAGAGTATCAAACGAAGTCCAAATGATACGAAACTTGACAGGCGGTCTACCGGTAGTAAACCAAGGCCGCATGGCAAGTCTCGGTCCAATCCGGAAATGTTTAATCCCCACACACGAAAGAAAGCTAGAAATGACCACCGGAAGAGAACGAAGCGCCGGAATGCAAAACGGACAACGGGGAAAATGCTCGAATGCATGAGATGAACACGTATGCAAATGCAATGCACATGATGATATGATATGAGATGCATGACAATGAAAACAACACACGGAGACAAAGACCCGAACCCGAGAAATAAATATACTTAACGCCGAAAATGGCAAGAGTTGGAGTACAAATTGGGAAAATTATATCCGGGGCGTTACAGCTAACCTTTTAGAGCATGAAGAAAAGAGATTATTGAAAACTCTGAAGAAGCAGCGCTCTGCTGTTGGATATACTCTTGATGATCTTAAGGGCATTAGTCACACTCTATGCCAACACAAAATAAATTTTGAGAAAGATGCCAAACTAGTTCGTGATCACCAACGACGGCTGAATCCTAAGATGAAAGAAGTGGTAAGAAAGGAAATACTAAAGCTTCTTGAGGCAGGTATAATTTATCCCGTTGCTGATAGTTAGTGGGTAAGTCCTGTCCATTGTGTCCCTAAGTAGGGAGGTATTATTGTCGTTCCTAATGATAAAGATGAATTGATTCTGCAAAAAATTATTACAGGCTATAGGATGGTAATTGATTTCTGCAAATTAAATAAATCTACTAAAAAGATCATTACCCCTTACCTTTTATCGATCAAATGCTAGAAAGATTATCCAAACATACACATTTTTGCTTTCTAGATGGTTATTCTGGTTTCTCTCAAATACCTGTGTCAGCCGATGATCAATTAAAGACCACTTTTACTTGCCATTTTGGTACTTTTGCTTATAGACGTATGCCTTTTGGTTTATGTAATGCACCTGCTACCTTTCAAAGATGCATGATGTCTATATTCTCTGACTTTTGTGAAAAGATTTGTGAGGTTTTCATGGACGATTTCTCCGTTTATGGATCCTCTTTTGATGATTGCTTGAGCAACCTTGATCGAGTTTTGCAGAGATGTGAAGAAACTAATCTTGTCTTGAATTGGGAAAAGTGCCACTTTATGGTTAATGAGGGTATCGTCTTGGGGCATAAAGTTTCTGAAAGAGGTATTGAGGTTGATAAAGCCAAGGTTGATGCTATTGAAAAGATGCCATGTCCCAAGGACATCAAAGGTATAAGAAGTTTCCTTGGTCACGCCGGTTTTTATAGGAGGTTCATTAAGGACTTCTCAAAAATTTCTCGGCCTCTGACTAATTTATTACAAAAAGATATACCATTTGTCATTGATGATGATTGTGTAGAAGCATTTGAAATACTTAAGAAAGCATTGATCTCTGCGCCTATTGTTCAGCCACCTGATTGGAATTTACCTTTTAAAATTATGTGTGATGCCAGTGATTATGTTGTAGCTAATGTTCTAGGGCAAAGAGTTGATAAGGAATTAAATGTTATTCAATATGCTAGTAAGACTCTAGACAATGCTCAGAGAAATTATGCTACTACTGACAAAGAATTCTTAGCAGTTGTATTTGCTTGTGATAAGTTCAGGCCTTATATTGTTGATTCTAAAGTAACTATTCACACTGATCATGCTGCTATTAAATATCTTATGGAAAAGAAATATGCTAAACCTATACTTATTAGATGGGTTCTCTTGCTACAAGAATTTGATTTGCATATTATTGGTAGAAAGGGAGCTGAGAACCCCGTTGAAGACAACTTGTCTAGGCTAGAGAATGCTCTTGATGACCCACTACATATTGATGATAGGTTTCCTGATGAATAATTAAATGTCATAAATGCTTCTCATACTGCTCCATGGTATGTTGATTATGCTAACTATATTGTTGCTAAATTTATACCACCTAGTTTCACATACCAACAAAAGAAAAAGGTTTTCTATGATTTGAGACATTACTTTTGGGATGACCCACATCTTTATAAAGAAGGAGTAGATGGTGTTATTAGATGTTGTGTACTTGAGCATGAACAGGAACAGATCCTACGTAAGTGTCACTCCGAGGCTTATGGAGGACACCACGCTGGAGATAGAACTGCACATAAGGTATTGCAATCCGGTTTTTATTGGCCTACTCTCTTCAAGGATGCCTGTAAGTTTGTCCTATCTTGTGATGAATGTCAAAGAATTGGTAATATTAGTAGACGTCAAGAAATGCCTATGAACTATTCACTTGTTATTGAATCATTTGATGTTTGGGGCTTTGATTATATGGGACAGTTTTCTGCCTCTAATGGATATACACATATTTTAGTTGTTGTTGATTACGTTACTAAGTGGGTAGAAGCTATTCCAACTAGTAGTGCTAATCATAACACTTCTATTAAGATGCTTAAAGAAGTTATTTTTCTGAGGTTTGGAGTCCCTAGATATTTAATGACTGATGGTGGTTCACATTTTATTCATGGTGCCTTTCGTAAAATGCTTGCCAAGTATGATGTTAATCATAGAATTGCATCTCCTTATCACCCACAGTCTAGTGGTCAAGTAGAATTGAGTAATAGAGAGCTCAAATTAATTTTGCAAAAGACTGTTAATAGATCTAGAAATAATTGGTCCAAGAAACTTGATGATGCATTATGGGCCTATAGAACTGCATATAAAAATCCTATGGGTATGTCTTCGTATAAAATGGTTTATGGAAAATCATGTCATTTACCTCTCGAACTAGAACATAAGGCATATTGGGCCATTAAAGAGCTCAACTATGATTTCAAACTTGCCGGTGAGAAGAGGTTATTTGACATTAGCGCACTTGATGAATGGAGAACCCAAGCCTATGAGAATGCCAAATTGTTTAAAGAAAAAGTTAAAAGATGGCATGGCAAAAGAATACAAAAGCGTGAGTTCAATGTAGGTGATTATGTATTGCTATACAACTCTTGTTTAAGATTTTTTGCAGGAAAACTTGTTTCTAAATGGGAAGGCCCTTACGTTATCGAGGAGGTCTATCGTTCCGGTGCCATAAAAACCAACAACTCCGAAGGCACAAATCCAAAGGTGGTAAATGGTCAAAGAATCAAACATTATATCTCAGCTAATCCTATAAATGTTGAAACTAATGTTATTGAAATAGTAACCCCGGAGGAATACATAAGTGACACTTTCCAGAATGTTTCAGACTCCGAAAAGGAATAGGTATGTGGTACGGTAAGTAAACCGACTCCAAAACAGTTCTAAAGGCAATTTTTCTCCGTTTTGGAATATTTTAAAAAATAGAAAAATAAGAAGCAGTCCGGGAAGGACACGAGGGCTCCACGAGGGTGGAGGGCACGCCCTACCCCCTGGGCGCGCCCCCTGCCTCGTGGGCACCTCGTGTGCTCTCCGGACTCCACTTTCTTGCACGATACGTATTTTGGTCCATAAAAATTCATTATATAATCTCCCGAAGGTTTTGACTCCCGTATCACACAATTATCCTCTGTTCTTGTTTCGAGCTGTTTCCTGTCAGGGTTGTCAAGGCCAGGCATCATGTTGCCCCCCTCCTCCAACAATGGTGACAACGATGCTTGCTAATGAAGATAGAGCTAAAGAGGGAAGAACCCATGGAGATCAACAAGGATCAAGAAGGCCACGGAGGATCAAACTCCTGCAACAGAAGATAGCCTTCAACTTGATCACAATCTTCTTACCCCAACTGAGATCAAAGCTTTCAAGATGATTGAGTTAGCTCGTATACAAAACAAGTATCTTACACGTGAAAATATTTTGTTGAAGGAACATATTGTTGCACTCAAGGGCATTATCCGCAAGTTGGAGGATCTCTTACGCTTGATGTGCGACTACCCATCATCACCACCATCTTCCTCGCCAACAAAGGAGACATAATCATATGGGTATGGGCACTCCCCTTGGCAACTGCCAAGCTTGGGGGAGGTGCCCCGATATCGTATCACCATCACATCTCTATCTTTATCGTTTTTCTTAGTTCGATCCTATTAGAATTATCTTGATCTAGTAGAATAAAAGTTTTGGTATGATCTAGCCTTGAGTTTTGCTTTATGATCTCTCTTTGTAATCGAGTCTGTGAGCTATATAATAAAGAGTAGTGTTGAGTCAAGGGCTTGATTATTTTGCTATGATCTTGAGTGAATAAAAGAGAAGAAGAAGGAATAAAAAGAAATAAAAAGATATCATATTGATCTTATGGAGAGTAATGACTTCACATAGAAAGAGTACGTTGATTAAAAATTGTTGAGAGTTGGCAAACATAGCTTTGGTCATCGTTGCAATTAATAGGAAGTAATAAAGAAAGAGAGGTTTCACATATAAATATACTATCCTAGACATCTTTTATGATTGGGAGCACTCATTAAAATATGACATGCTAAAGAGTTGATATTGGACAAGGAAGACAATGTAATGGGTTATGTTTTCTTATATCTGAGATAATGTATATTGTCATGGATCATCCAACATGTTGAGCTTGCCTTTCCCCCTCATGTTAGCCAAATTCTTTTCACCAAGTAGAGATACTACTTGTGCTTCCAAATACCCTTAAACCCAGTTTTGCCATGAGAGTCCACCATATCTACCTATGGATTGAGTAAGATCCTTCAAGTAAGTTGTCATCGGTGCAAGCAATAAAAATTGCTCTCTAAATATGTATGATTGATTGGTGTGGAGGAAATAAGCTTTATATGATCTTGTGATGTGGAAGAAATAAAAGCGACGGACTGCATAATAAAGGTCTATATCACAAGTGGCAATATAAAGTGACGTTCTTTCGCATTAAGATTTTGTGCATCCAACCCTAAAAGCGCATGGCAACCTCTGCTTCCCTCTGCGAAGGGCCTATCTTTTATTATTATCTTCTACCTTATGCAAAAGTCATGGTGATGTTCACCTTTCCTTTTTACATTTTATCTTTTGGCAAGCACAATGTGTTGGAAAGATCCCGATACATATATCTAATTGGATGTAAGTTAGCATGAACTATTATTGTTGGCATTACCCTTGAGGTAAGAGGCTGGGAGGCGAAACTATAAGACCCTATCTTTCTTTGTGTCTGGTTAAAACTCCATAACCACAAGTATTGCGTGAGTGTTAGCAATTGTGAAAGACTAAATGATAGTTGAGTATGTGGACTTGCTAAAAAGCTCTGACATAGACTCTTTCTGATATTATGATAAATTGCAATTGCTTCAATGACTGAGATTATAGTTTGTTGATTCTCAATAAAGTTTATGATTCATACTTTGCATTGTGAATAGATTATTACTTGAGCATAAGAGATCGTATGACAATATCCATATATGTTGCTGTTATGAGAATAATCATGATACCCTCATGTCCATATTTTATTTTATTGACACCTCTACCTCTAAACATGTGGACATATTTATCGTTATCGGCTTTCTCTTGAGGACAAGCGAGGTCTAAGCTTGGGGGAGTTGATACGTCCATTTTGCATCATGCTTTTATATCGATATTTATTGCATTATGGGCTGTTATTACACATTATGTCAGAATACTTATGCCTATTCTCTCTTATTTTACAAGGTTTACATAAGGAGGGAGAATGCCGACAGCTAGAATTCTGGGCTAGAAAAGGAGCAAATATTAGAGACCTATTCTGCACAACTCCAAAAGTCCTGAAACTCCACGAAAGTTATTTTTGGAAATAATAAAAAATACTGGAAGAAGAATCCACGTCAGGGGGGCCTCCACCTGTCCACGAGGGTGGGGGGCGCGCCCTACCCCCCTTGGCGCGCCCCTTGCCTCGTGAGCCCCCTGTTGGCCCTCCGGTGGCCATCTTCTGCTATATGAAGTCTTTCGCCAGAAGAAAAATCATAAGCAAGCTTTCGGGACGAGACTCCGCCGCCACAAGGCGGAACCTTGGCGGAACCAATCTAGGGCTCCAGCAGAGCTGTTCTGCCGGGGACACTTCCCTTTGGGAGGGGGAAATCATCGCCATCGTCATCACCAATGCTCCTCTCATCGGGAGAGGGCAATCTCCCTCAACATCTTCACCAGCACCATCTCCTCTCAAACCCTAGTTCATCTCTTGTATCCAATTCTTGTCTCATAGTCTGGGATTGGTACCTGTCGGTTGCTAGTAGTGTTGATTACTCCTTGTAGTTGATGCTAGTTGGTTTATTTGGTGGAAGATCATATGTTCAGATCCTTTATGCATATTGATACTCCTCTGATTATGAACATGAATATGCTTTGTGAGTAGTTACGTTTGTTCCTGAGGACATGGGAGAAGTCTTGCTATTAGTAGTCATGTGAATTTGGTATTCGTTTGATATTTTGATGAGATGTATGTTGTTTCTCCTTTAGTGGTGTTGTGTGAACATCGACTACATGACACTTCACCATTATTTGGGCCTAGAGGAAGGCATTGGGAAGTAATAAGAAGTTTATGGGTTGCTAGAGTGACAGAGGCTTAAACCCTAGTTTATGCGTTGCTTCGTAAAGGGATGATTTGGATCCACATGTTTCATGCTATGGTTAGGTTTACCTTAATACTTATTTTGTAGTTGCGGATGCTTGCAATAGGGGTTAATCATAAGTGGGATGCTTGTCCAAGTAAGGATAGCAGCCAAGCACCGGTCCACCCACATATCAAATTATCAAAGTACCGAACACGAATCATATGAACGTGATGAAAACTAGCTTGACGATAATTGCCATGTGTCCTTGGGAGCGCTTTTCTCTATATAAGAGTTTGTCCAGGCTTGTCCTTTGCTACAAAAAGGATTGGGCCACCTTGCTGCACTTAATTACTTTTGTTACTTGTTGCTTGTTACCAATTATCTTATCACAAAACTATCTGTTACCTATTATTTCAGTGCTTGCAGAAAGTACCTTGCTGAAAACCGCTTATCATTTCCTTCCGCTCCTCGTTGGGTTCGACACTCTTACTTATCAAAAGGACTACGGTAGATCCCCTATACTCGTGGGTCATCAATCATAAGCATACAAGATCAGATGAGGACCAGAAGACGGCGACCCTCGGCGGGATCCTAGCCAAGGACATCCACCAGACCCCCGGCAAGCGCCTTGCCGGGGACGGCTGCAACGCCACGGCAAGACCCTTGCTGGGCCCCCGGCAAGGCCCTCGCCGAGGACATCAGCGAGGCCTTAGCCAGGCCCGCGTCGACCAAGACTCCGCCGCCGTTTGTACGCAGCTGCCAGGCCAACCAGCTGGGCAGGCACCTGCGTGGCAACATGCGGCTTCCGAGCCAACTCAGCAAGCACCTGTGTGGTGGCATGCAGATCTTTGTGAAGACCCTACCACCGCGCCACCTCAGCTGCCTGCCTGCCTACATGGCGCCACATGCATCGCTGGTCTGGGCGCATGTCGAAGCAAGAAGAGGCGGCGACGGACGGGACGGGCCTCGTTCCTGTCCATGATAAAGCTAAGGGACACTTAAGCGATGCATTAAATGCGTCTTGTCCTATAATACGTGCGATAAGCTCGCAGCACTGTAGACCTTTCCACCTCCTGTGTGCCACTGTGGCAGCCCCTTTCGACTATAAAAGGAGGCCCATGGCATATTGGAGAGGATTTCGGCTCTTTTGGGCAAGTTACACCCCGTAGCTAGCTCAAGAACACAAGAACAATCGATACATCCACCAAAGCGGCCCGAACCTGGGTAAGCGATCTGTGTGCTTCCTTTTAGACCTGCTCTTCTCACGACCCCGCGCCCCGCCAACCGTAGTAGGGATTCTTGTGATCCCATAGGTGTCGTTTCCACCGACATCTTTGGCACGCCAGGTAGGGGGCGCAGTCATGAGAATCTGATCTAGCAGTTAGCCTAGCAGTTCTTCATCGCCATGGTTCCGAAGAAGAAGATGATCACGGTGCGGTGCAGACGAGCAGCAGGCCGGTCACAGACAGAACCCAAGCCGTGGCCTGCGAGCACCAGCATCGCTCTGGCAGTCAGAGCCTGGCGAGCGACATCGTTTGTGCGCCAGACGACGGGCCGCGCATCGCCATATCCAAAGACGGGGCTGGGCCCCCCGCAGGCGGCACGGGGCCCTTCAGAGGTGTCACTGTGCCCCCTGCGGGCGGCACAATAGCCTCCAGGACGCCCACGCCGGCGCTTGCAGCGTGCTCCTCCCAGGGTGCGCGCGACGAGCAGTGCCACCACGCTAGAGACCCCGGACGCTGCCGTGGGAAGAGTCATGTGCCTCATCTGCGGGACGAAGGAGGCCAGCATGCCCGCCGAAGTGCTGGCGAAAATGGCACGCAGCTGCTCGGCCGCGATAGAGCTCCTTCTAACATGGTTAGAAGTCGAAGCGTGCCACGGTCCACGCAGCTTTCGCCGCCACCCACGCCAGCAGAAGCTTTGGCGCGCGCGCAGCTACTCCTCGACTTCCCTCCTGCTACGGAGAAGCTCGACGAATGGAGGGCCACCATCCGGAGCCTTGTCGGCATCGCCAATCAAGACGAGCCACGGCCAGCGGGGCCCTCGGGCCCGCGCTCCGTCGAACCACCGCATGCCAGCGGTGGAGGGGCCGGGGGTGCTGCGGCCATGATGCACTCTCCTCCTCCACGCCAACCACCGGGGGTGTCGGTCCGACGTGATGACGCTTGTGATAACATTTGCATAGCGTCGTCTAACCCACGGACCCACTGCGACCAGCGCCAAGTCCTTTGGGAATGAGCCCGCGAAGATGCTCGGACCACTATCGAGCACCGGCGCGATACACGCCACCGGTCGGATAAGCAGGCGGGGCCTGCTATGGACTGTTGGGGAACGTAGTAATTTCAAAAAATTTCCTACGCACACGCAAGATCATGGTGATGCATAGCAACGAGAGGGGAGAGTGTTGTCCATGTACCCTCGTAGACCGAAGTGGAAGCATTAGCACAACGCGGTTGATGTAGTCGTACGTCTTCATGATCCAACCGATCAAGTACCAAACGCACTGCACCTCCGAGTTCAACACACGTTCAGCACGATGACGTCCCTCAAATTCCGATCCAGCCGAGTGTTGAGGGAGAGTTTCATCAGCATGACGGCGTGGTGACGATGTTGATGTTCTACCGACGAAGGGCTTCTCCTAAGCACCGCTACAGTATTATCGAGGTGGACTATGGTGGAGGGGGGCACTGCACACGGCTAAAAGATCAACTTGATCAATTGTTGTCTCTCTGGGGTGCCCCCTGCCCCCGTATATAAAGGAGCAAGGGGGGTGCGGCCGACCATAGGAGGAGGCGCGCGGGAGGAGTCCTACTCCCACCGGGAGTAGGACTCCCCCCCTTTCCTAGTTGGATTAGGACTTGGGAGGGGGAAGGAGTGGAGGAGAAGGAAGGAAGGGGGGGGCGCCGCCCACCTCTCCTTGTCCTATTCGGACTAGGGGGAGGGGCGCACGGCCCAGCCCTTGCCTCCTCTCATCTCTTCCACCTAGGCCCACTAAGGCCCATTAAGTTCTCGGGGGGTTTCGGTAACCTCCCGGTACTCTGGTAAAATCCCGATTTCACCCGGAACACTTCCGATATCCAGAAATAGGCTTCCAATATATCAATCTTCATATCTCGACCATTTCGAGACTCCTTGTCATGTCCGCGATCACATCAGGGACTCCGAACAACCTTCGGTACATCAAAACATATAAACTCATAATATAACTGTCATCGAAACATTAAGCGTGCGGACCCTACGGGTTCGAGAACTATGTAGACATGACCGAGACTCGTCTTCGGTCAATAACCAATAGCGGAACCTGGATGCTCATATTGGCTCCCACATAAAGATCTTTATCGGTCAGACCGCATAACAACATACGTTGTTCCCTTTGTCATCGGTATGTCACTTACCCGAGATTCGATAGTCGGTATCTCAATACCTAGTTCAATCTCGTTACCGGCAAGTCTCTTTACTCGTTCCGTAATACATCATCCCACAACTAACTCATTAGTTGTAATGCTTGCAAGGCTTAAGTGATGTGCATTACCGAGAGGGCCCAGAGATACCTCTCCGACAATCGGAGTGACACCTTTGGAGACACCTGTAGAGCTCCTTTATAATCACCCAGTTACGTTGTGACATTTGGTAGCACACAAAGTGTTCCTCCGGTAAACTGGAGTTGCATAATCTCATTGTCATAGGAACATGTATAAGTCAAGAAGAAAGCAATAGCAACATACTAAACGATCGTGTTCTAAGCTAACGGAATGGGTCATGTCAATCACATCATTCTCCTAATGATGTGATCTTGTTAATCAAATGACAACTCATGTCTATGGCTAGGAAAAATAACCATCTTTGATTAACAAGCTAGTCAAGTGGAGGCATACTAGTGACACTCTGTTTGTCTATGTATTCACACATGTATTATGTTTCCGGTTAATACAATTCTAGCATGAATAATAAACATTTATCATGATATAAGGAAATAAATAATAACTTTATTATTGCCTCTAGGGCATATTTCCTTCAGTCTCCCAGTTGCACAAGAGTCAATAATCTAGATTACACAGTAATGATTCTAACACCCATGGAGCCTTGGTGTTGATCATGTTTTGCTCGTGGAAGAGGCTTAGTCAACGGGTCTGCAACATTCAGATCCGTATGTATCTTGAAAATTTATATGTCTCCCACCTGGACTAGATCCCGGATGGAATTGAAGTGTCTCTTGATGTGCTTGGTTCTCTTGTGAAACCTGGATTCCTTCACCAAGGCTATTGCTCCATTATTGTCACAAAAGATTTTCATTGGACCCGATGCACTAGGTATGACACCTAGATCGGATATGAACTCCTTCATCCAGACTCCTTCATTTGCTGCTTCTGAAGCAGATATGTACTCAGCTTCACATGTAGATCCCGCCACGACGCTTTGTTTAGAACTGCACCAACTGACAGCACCACCGTTCAATGTAAACACGTATCCGGTTTGCGATTTAGAACCGTCCGGATCAGTGTCAAAGCTTGCATCAACGTAACCATTTACGATGAGCGCTTTGTCACCTCCATAAACGAGAAACATATCCTTAGTCCTTTTCAGGTATTTTAGGATGTTCTTGACCGATGTCCAGTGATCCACTCCCTGGATTACTTTGGTACCTCCCATCTAGACTTATAGCAAGGCACACATCAGGTCGGGTACACAACATTGCATACATGATAGAGCCTATGGCTGAAGCATAGGGAACATCTTTCATTTTCTCTATCTTCTGCAGTGGTCTGGCATTGAGTCTTACTCAATTTCACACCTTGTAACACAGGCAAGAACCCTTTCTTTGCTTGATCCATTTTGAACTTCTTCAAAACTTTGTCAAGGTATGTGCTTTGTGAAAGTCCAATTAAGCATCTTGATCTATCTCTATAGATCTTAATGCCCAATATATAAGCAGCTTCACCGAGGCCTTTCATTGAAAAACTCTTATTCAATGCTATCTAGAAATTCTATATCATTTCCAATCAGCAATATGTCATCCACATATGATATTAGAAATTTTACAGAGCTCCCACTCACTTTCTTGTAAATACAGGCTTCTCCAAAAGTCTGTACAAAACCAAATGCTTTGATCACACTACCAAAGCATTTATTCCAACTCCGAGAGGCTTGCACCAGTCCATAAATGGATCGCTGGAGCTTGCACAATTTGTTAGCTCCCTTTGGATCGACAAAACCTTCCGGTTGCATCATATACAATTCTTCTTCCAGAAACCCATTCAGGAATGCAGTTTTGACATCCATTTGCCAAATTTCATAATCATAAAATGTGGCAATCGCTAACATGATTCGGACAGACTTAAGCATCGCTGCGGGTGAGAAGGTCTCATCGTAGTCAATCCCTTGAACTTCTCGTAAACCTTTCGCAAAAAGTCGAGCTTTGTAGACAGTAACATTACCATCAGCGTCAATCTTCTTCTTGAAGATCCATTTATTCTCAGTTGCTTGCCGATCATCGAGCAAGTCAACCAAAGTCCATACTTTGTTCTCATACATGGATCCCATCTCAGGTTTCATGGCCTCAAGCCATTTTGTGGAATCTGGGCTCACCATCGCTTCTTCATAGTTCGTAGGTTCATCATGATCTAGTAGCATGACTTCCAGAACTGGATTACCGTACCACTCTGGTGCGGATCTTACTCTGGTTGATCTACGAGGTTCAGTAGTAACTTGATCTGATGTTTCATGATCATCATCATTAACTTCCTCACTAATTGGTGTAGGTGTCACAGAAACCAGTTTATGTGATGAATCACTTTCCAATAAGGGAGCAGGTATAGTTACCTCATCAAGTTCTACTTTCCTCCCACTCACTTCTTTCGAGAGAAACTCCTTCTCTAGAAAGTTTCCGAATTTAGCAACAAAAGTCTTGCCTTCGGATCTGTGATAGAAGGTGTCGTGGTTTTGTCACGGCAGATGTCCTAGAGAAAGGACTTAGTCGTGGAGCCATCGCGACGGGTTAGCTTGAAGGGGTTAAAGCGGACACAAGAATGCAAGAGAGTTTTATACTAGTTCGGCCTCTTCGATGAAGGTAAAAGCCTACGTCTAGTTGTGATGGAATTGATGGGGTTTCGATGACTAGGGAGCAAACAAGCTTCGCCTATGTCTTGAGTTGTTGTCTGTTGTCCTTGAACCGCCGCTGGGTCGTCCCCTTATATACATGGGTGACACCCGTCGGTTCACAGAGTCCCAACACCGGTCGATATTCGTATTGGGGCTGGTCTCTCTTTATTCCTAACTTACAATACAAGTTTATATACAAATTCCGGTTTACCGCTACAAGTCTTGAACCGACTACGGGCCTTAGGCCCTCATCTGCCTTCCTGGGCTTTATCACTTCTGGAGCTACTGATGAAGTTGACCCGGCCCAGATAGGCCAGTTTACGCCCAGCAGTAATATCCCCAACATTAGGCCCCAGATTGATTTGAACGGGTTCATGTCAATCCTTTAGCAAAAACTTCATCTTCAACGTCTTCTCATAAATTGTTAAACCGCCATGATGTCATCTTCTCTGATTACTGTAAACCAGAGTGACGTCACCTGAAGATATCCATTGTGCTTCTTTATCTAATATATCTGCGGAAAACGAGGCGACAGCTCCGTTTCGTGGCCCCTTGATTGTCGCGCCTGACGCATGTCTTTTTGCCTTATAAATAGGACCGAAGGGTCATTTCCTTTCTTCTTTCCCTTCTTCCCCTTCTGCTTCGTCTTCCTCGCAACGCCTGACTTCAGAGCTCCGCCGCCACCGTCGACCTCTGCCTCAACCTTGGCCGCTGCATCAACCTGGGCGCACCAGAGCATCGCGGCCATTTTCCGCGTCTTCCACAGCTCCGGTAAACCTTCTATCCTTTCCCCCGCGGATCTATTTTAGGGTTTCATAGTTCTTCCGTGTTCATCATCTGCCTCTTGCTCCTGCGACAGATCTGTTAGATGAATCCGCAAATCTTTATTCTGTGCAATGATAGTTGTTTGACCTTCGCCTTCACTTATGCATCTCAAAGTTGTAGATCTATATGAATGCTTTGCTTATAGGTTCGATACTGCTCCTTTTGAACTTCTAAGTATTTATCCCTTTTCTGAACTTGCTTCAGATCCAATGCCGTAAAGAAATCCTGTAAAACCTGTTTTCTGCGTACTTGTCCATCCGCAACCTCAGCTTTCCAATGCTTAGATCAGGCGGTTTAACCTTATAGGAAATTTTTCCAAACCGGTATATGCCATTAGTCCCGTTGTTGAACCGCCAGATGTTGGTTGCTTCATGAAACTCCGGTTCAGATAATTCTGTCTCCGGTTTAACAGTGCATATACCAACGTACCTTGATCAGATACATTTTTTGAACTGGGATCTTCTACCTTGTAGATTCCATCATGGCCAAGCAAGTATATGAGTGCAATTGGGTTCCTTCTCATGTCACAGAGGCTGAACTGGACGGTTTAGTCCCGATTGGCGCTTTAGGCAGCAAAGATACCATCCATTGGAGGGCTCCTGGCAAAGAATGCCCTCCCACACCTCGAGAAGGAGAGGTTGTTGTGTTCGTAGATCACTTAGCCCGGGGCTTCAAGCCGCCCGGTTCTAAATTTTACCGGGATGTTTTAGCCGATTTCCAACTCCATCCACAAGATACTGGCCCCAACTCTATTACAAATATGTGTCACTTTCAAGTGCTCTGTGAGGTGTTCTTTCAAGAGGAGCCCATAGTGGAATTGTTCAGAGTCCTTTTCCATTTAAACCGCCGTACTGAATTTACTGATGGTTCTAATAAGGAGTTGGGTGGTGTGGCGATTCAGAAAAGGAAAGAGGTCACATACCCTCATGCCAAGCTGCACAGCCACCCTAAAGAATGGAATCAGACATGGTTCTACTACAAAGATACCTCCCCTGCTAGTGAGAATCCCTTGCCTGGCTTTCTTCCGGAGCGGCTCAGCAATACACACCCTTTTCCTCAAAGATTGTCTGCCCAGGAGAGAAGCAAATATGCTCCCCAAGTGTCAAAGCTCAGAGCCTTTATGGCCAACGGTTTAACAGGGGTTGACCTTGCTCGCTGTTGGATATCATGGAGCATACTGCCCCTTAGTCTGCGCTCCGGTTTGATGTGCGAGTATACTGACAGTGTTGATGACCCGCTGCGACATTCAAAAATCCAGCTCTCTGATGAAGAAATCACAGAGGTTGTGAATAAGATGTTGAATGAACCGGAACACGTCTGCGCTAAAACCGGCCTGCTTCCCTTCTGCGCCACCAATAAACCACCAGCTGTAAGACTTTGATTTTTCTCTTTGATGAATCTGTTTATTGATATGTCTGGTCATTGTTTAATATCAGTGTATGTGTAATCAGGGCAATGATCCGTTTTGGAGCAAAAAACTTCCGCAGGAGAAACCAGAAAAACCAGCCAAACCGGAAAGAGCAACTCGGCAAAAGACTAAAGCTGTGAAGAAGACTACCTACAGGAAAATAACCACGGCATCTTCTAATCCGGCCCCTGATAATGATGTGGATAATCCGGACTTTGAGGTAGATCTTGACTCACTTGGTTTATTTTTCATGCATCTTATTGATGATGATATTTGTCAGGATGATGCTGAAGCTAGCCATGCGGATGTTGCACAGGTAATTATTCTCTCTTCCGATTCAGAAACTTTGCCTTCCCAAAAAATCTGTTAGGCAAACCGGAAAGTTAAATTTTCTCATCCTCTTTCTTATCTGGATCCTAAATTTCTTATGAAGACCCAACAACACGAAGCCCGTCGCACAACTCGGCACAGCGGCCAGGTAGTTACCTCCGCCGGCTTACCGAACAGTCCGGTTCGAAAACACCATTCAAAGGTCTCTAATTTGCTTGTCAGTGCTTGTCCTAAAGCGGGCTCCTTTCGTCAACCTCTTAATCCGTTTGACTCCGATTATCAGGTTACTTCCCACTCATCTTCTGGCGATTTATCGGCTACTCAGCTGCCACCGCTCAAAACGGTGCTTGGGTAAGCTACACTTATTGTGATATTTGCAGTACATCGCCTTAGAACATATGCTGTATTTAATTTTGTTATTCTTCTCAGGGCCAAACCTAGGCCAAGCAAGAAAGCCCGCCTGGACAAAGCGGCCGAAGAAGATGCCGTTCTTAAGCCAGGCAAGACACCCAATCTTGAAACAGCTATTCCTGAGGATATACCCAACGATCCATCGCAGCAAGACGATGATCTTATTGCTGAAGAGAGACCTGCTGAGGCCTCAGGTCCTGTCAATGAACCCACAGACTCCATCCGGATTGAAGGCTCCACTGGTCCAGCAAGATCTACTGACAAGCCAACAGCTCCAGTCCAAACCGGCGGTACTCAGGATGATGAGGTTGTCATTACTGGCACTGGCCATACTGAGCCAAGCAATCCTGTCGCTTTGTCCAAACATTCTACCAAGGAAGAATTTGCTGGCTTTGGCAAAAGCAAGTGGAATGCTGATCTGACGACTTATGCTGCTCTGAACGCCCAAGATATCCATTCCGGCTATTTGAACCGGTTGTATGCCAGTCGTGACTATGAAGCCGGTCTGGTAAATATGATGAAAGAAAAATATGAGGTAACTTCCATATGCTCCTTCCTGTTTGTATGCTTCCATTCTTGCTGACTCTCCTAGCCCCTAAGGGACGGTTTGTAGTATTCTTTCAAACCGGGACTTTCTAATATAAATCTTGATGCTTTGAAATTCGCTGATGTAGCCCCCAAGGGCCGGTTCAACTTAGCATAGTTAAACCGGCACTTTAAGTAATTGAGATTGCCGCATCAGAATATATACGAGCAAATAGCCATTAGCCCCCAGTGCCAAGTTGAATACTTGTATTGATCTTGGGACTTTGTAAGCAATTGAAAGATGAAGATCGAATATGCATTAGCCCCCAAGTACCAAGTGCATAACTTGTTATGTGGTTGGTACTTCAATCCTAGTACCGTTTTATTGAAGCATCTAATTGTCTATATGCAGGCTGAGCTGAAGACAAAAGAAAACCAAACCGCCGACCTCCAAGAAAACCTGAAAACCCAACAAGCTGAAACCTCCAAAGCAAAAGAGGAATTAGCCAGCGCTTTAAGCGCCATGGAACAACTTAAGGAGAACTTCAAGAAGAAATGGGCGGATTGGGCCACTGAAAAATCTGCTTTGATCAAACAAGCAGAGGATGCCGAGGCTGCATTAAAACCAGTGACGGATGAACTGACCAGCATAAAGCGGCACGTGCATGCCATGACCACTGCTATCTTTGGTAAGCCAGCTTGCCTTCTGAATTGGCTCTGCCTTCTTACAGAGTCGCCGGTTTATTAACCTTTTATGGTATTTCAGGGACATGCATTGGTCACTTGGGGCCAGATGTGCGGAAGAAATTGAAAGCCGCCTATACATTGGTTGAACAATTGTATACTGGTGCCCAGCGGATCATCTATACCGCATCTCATAACAAACCGGTGCCCACCTTGATTCAAGATACTCTGATGAAACTGTCAGTGCTTCCTGCCCGGGTTGAAGAGCTGAAGAAATCTGCTGCTCGAACCGGTGCAATCAATGCCTTAATCCGGGCAAAAGCCTGGGTGCCAGATTTTGATCCTATTGAAGCGGCTCAGGGCTATCCCAGCTTGAAGGAAGACGGGTCAGAATTTGGTGAAGCGGATCTGCGAGCAATAAACCGGGAGGTACGTCCACTAGCTTGTCAGTTGGCTGAGGAAGCAGATTTGTCTCATTATCAAGCACAATATGACAGTCAGAACAAGCGAATAGCTGCACCAATTCATGAATCGGAAAATCTGATCCCTCCAATCCGTAAGCATACTTACGCTCCTGATATTGACCCGTCATTGCTGATCCATGATGAAGCTGTTTTTCAAGCATTAATGGGAATCGACTGGACAACTATGGATTTCCAGCCACTGGGTAGAGAAACGGAGGCTGAAGCGGCACAGGATGACCCACAACCATCAGGCCAGGCTGGTGATCAAGCTTGAACCGGAAGCCGGTTTTAAAATTGCCTCTCCTTTGTGAAAAACAATTATATTATTATGGGCACCATGTTGCCTTGTAATAGGGTAGCTGCTACTTTTGATGTTGATATGCCTTCGTGCATAATTTGTTCGTCCTGTGGTAATGAACTTTCCAAAACACTTTCTGAAATGATAAATTCGTCAAGTGCCACCGCGGTTGTACCGTCCGGCGGAATATGATGTCTCTATACATAAATCAAAACATCCAAAACAAAATTTCAAGTATATGATCAAATTTTTGAGATACATAATACCTGCCATCGTTCAGTATGAAGTTGGCTTGGCCAAGCTTGAAGCAGAGTCTTTGCAAACCCGCATTGTTGGAGGAGATAATAGCTCCTGTATGTATATATGATGCTGGTTTATCATGTAAATCGTGCCGGGTTATCATAAACACCGTGTTACTCCATAAGAGGATGTTAACAACAAGGATCAAACCGGGCAAATAGTCTTCGGATTGACGTGAACTGTGTTCCGTCAATCGATTAGTTAAAAAACTTTGTCAGTTTAAAAAACGCAATAGAAGGCAAAAAAAACCCTCCAAAGAAATGTGTGAAGCAAAAGCAATGAAAAAACTGTTTGCCAAAAAAGGTTTATTTAAACTGATCAAATGGTGTTACCATGGCCAAACACGACCAAGATCCCGTTAGGTGTAACTATGGTTCTAGTCAGCCAGGTCCCCAAGTGATTCTGTGGCATTTATGCTGACCAAATGGCATGGTCATGGTTCGGGTTCGACTAAGCCCCCAAGTGATTCTGTGGCCTTAGGCCGATCAAGAGGCATGACTGGTTCAGACATGACCAAGTCCCCAAGTGATCTGGTGGCTTTCGCCTATCAAGAGGCATGGTATTGGTTCAGACACGACCAATCCTCCAAGTGATACAACACGATGCTTTTAGCAAAACGAACTCAAGGGGTAAACCGGAAGCCGCTTTAAAACAACTCTGTGTAACCACACATGATGTAAAAGAACAGATACCCCACTTTGGCTGAGGTTTCGGTTTATTTATAGTTAATATATACATCGCTTATAATATGTACATAAGTAGAACCAATGGCTCAGGTATAATAAGGTCGAAGATGAGCTATGTTCCATGGCCTGTTGGTCTCCTCTTCTAATGTACGTGAGTCCTTATGTTCTCGAATATCAATCAGATAGTATGACCCGTTGTGCAGATTCTTGCTGACCATGAAAGGCCCCTCCCAATGTGGGGATAACTTATGCATATCAGTCTGATCATGGATGAGCCGAAGCACCAAATCTCCCTCCTGAAAGGTTCTGGTTCTGACCCGGCGACTGTGATAACGATGAAGATCCTGCTGGTAAATCGCCGATCGGGCGGCTGCGATATCACGCTCTTCATCCAACCGTTCCAAGGCTTCTTACCGTGCTGTCTTGTTGTCTGCTTCAATATAAGCCATTACACGAGGTGAATCATGAAGGATATCACTAGGGAGAACCGCCTCCGCTCCATAAACCATGAAGAACGGTGTGTAACCTGTTGATCTGTTGGGTGTTGTATTGATGCTCCATAGCACAGATGGTAATTCTTCTACCCAACAACCCGGCGTTCTCTGCAAAGGAACCATGAGCTGGGGCTTGATGCCTCTCAAGATCTCTTGATTAGCTCTTTCTGCTTGACCATTGGACTGTGGATGTGCCACTGATGAAACGTCGAGCCGGATGTGCTCCCGTTCGCAGAACTCCTTCATAGCACCTTTGGACAAATTGGTACCATTATCTGTGATAATACTGTGCGGAAAGCCAAACCGGAAAATCACCTTTTTGATGAACTGAACCGCCATGGCCGCATCACACTTACTAACAGGTTCTGCCTCCACCCACTTTGTAAACTTGTCAACCGCCACCAGGAGGTGGGTCTTCTTATCTTTGGACCTTTTGAAAGGCCCAACCATATCTAGCCCCCAAGTCGCAAACGACCAAGTAATTGGAATCATTCTCAATTCCTGAGCCGGTACATGAGCACGTCTTGAAAACCTTTGGCAACCATCACATCGTCTGACCAAATCCTCCGCATCAGCATGAGCGGTTAACCAATAGAAGCCATGGAGAAAGGCTTTAGCCACCAGAGACTTTGAACCGGCGTGGTGACCACAATCTCCTTCGTGGATCTCACGCAAAATTTCATGGCCTTCTTCAGGAGACACGCAGCGTTGAAAAGCTCCTGATACACTGCAATGATGCAACTCGCCGTTGATGATGGCCATGGACTTGGATCACCGGATTATTTGCCAGGCCAAAATCTCATCCTCTGGCAACACGACTCGGTTCTTGTATGCCAGATAAGGAAGCGTCCAATCCGGAATAACATGAAGAGCTGCCACCAATTGAGCCTCCGGATCAGGAATAGCCAAATCCTCTTCACTAGGGATCTTGACCGACGGGTTGTGCAGCACATCCAGAAAAACATTGGGCGGGACCGGTTTGCGCTGAGAGCCCAGCCGGCTTAAAGCGTCCGCCGCTTCATTTTTCCGCCGGTCCACGTGGTCCACCTGATAGCCTTTGAAATAACCTACAACAGTATCCACCCCCCGACGATATGCTGCCATGAGTGGGTCCTTGGAGTCCCAAGTGCCAGACACTTGCTGAGCCACAAGGTCCGAGTCATCGAAGCACTTAACTCGACTTAGATTCATCTCCTTAGCCATCCGGAGACCATGGAGCAAGGTTTCATACTCAGCTGCATTGTTAGTACAAGGGAACATTAAGCGGAGAACATAACAAAACTTATCACCTCGTGGGGAAGTTAATACGACCCCAGCCCCTGAGCCTTCCAATTGCCTGGATCCGTCAAAATGGATGGTCCAATACGTGTGATCCGGCTTTTCTTCAGGTGCTTGCATTTCCGTCCAATCATTGATGAAATCAACAAGTGCTTGAGATTTAACCGCTATCCGAGGCACATACTTCAAACCGTACGGCCCCAGCTCTATGGCCCACTTTGCAATCCGGCCAGTTGCTTCCCGGTTCTGGATGAAATCTCCCAAAGGAGCAGAACTGACCACCGTAATTGGGTGCCCTTGGAAATATTGTTTAAGCTTCCGGCTTGCCATAAAAACTCCATACACCAGCTTCTACCAATGCGGATACCTTTGCTTGGACTCGATTAGCACCTCGCTGATATAATAGATCGGTCGCTGAACCGGATGCTCCTTGCCTGCCTCCTTTTGCTCCACCACAATAGCCATGCTGACCGCCCGAGCATTGGCAGCAAAATATAGCAGCAACGGCTCCTTGTCAATGGGAGTGGCGAGCACCGGCGGATTGGCCAATTGCCGCTTTAAGTCCTCAAACGCTTCATCAACGGTGGAACTCCAAGCAAACTGATTCGTCTTTTTCAACATCTGATATAAAGGTATTGCCTTCTCACCAAGACGACTGATAAACCGGCTTAATGCTGTGATCCGGTCGGCCACTCGCTAAACATCATTGATACACTTTGGCTTAGCCAGGGAGGTGATGGCCGTGATCTTCTCCGTATTAGCCTCAATTCCCCTGTTGGACACCCGAAAACCCAATAGCTTGCCCGCCGGCACACCAAAGACACACTTGTCCGGATTAAGCATCATCTTGTATGTCCTTAGGTTATCAAAGGTTTCCTTCAAATCAGCAATCAAAGTCTCCTTCTCCCTAGACTTAACCACAATATCATCCACGTAAGCATGTACATTACGGCCGATTTGCTTGTGAAGACAATTTTGTACACACCGTTGATAAGTTGCCTGGGCACTCTTGAGCCCGAAGGGCATAGACACATAGCAGAAGGCTCCAAAGGGAGTTATGAATGATGTCTTCTCCTGGTCCTTAACTGCCATTTTGATCTGATGATAGCCAGAATACGCATCCAAAAAACTTAAGCGTTCACAACCCGCCGTAGCATCAATAATTTGATCAATACGGGGGAGGGCAAAAGGATCTGCTGGACAAGCCTTATTAAGATCCGTGTAATCCACACACATGCGCCAGGTGCCGTTTTTCTTGAGGACCAGCACCGGATTGGCGAGCCACTCAGGGTGAAAAACTTCAACAATAAAGCCAGCTGCTAAGAGCCTGGCCACCTCTTCTCCAATCGCCTTGCGTCTTTCTTTGTTAAACCAATGGAGGAACTGTTTCACCGGTTTATATTTAGGATCCACATTAATTGTGTGCTCACCGAGTTGCCTTGGGACACCTGGCATGTTAGAGGGTTTCCATGCAAAAATGTCCCGATTCTCACGGATGAACTCGATGAGCGCGCTTTCCTATTTTGGATCCAAGTTGGCACTGATGCTGAACTGCTTGGACGAATCGCCAGGCACAAAGTCAACAAGCTTAGTTTCTGCTGCCGATTTGAACTTCAGGGCCGGATCATGCTCCGTAGTTGGCTTCTTCAACGGAGTCATGTCCGTTGGATCAACATTGTCTTTATAGTACTTTAACTCCTCGGTGGCATAAACCGACTCTGCATAAGCCGCATCTCCTTCCTCGCATTCCAAAGCGATTTTGCGGCTTCCATGAACCGTTATTGTCCCCTTGTGACCCGGCATCTTGAGCTGCAAATAGACATAACAGGGTCGAGCCATAAACTTGGCGTAGGCCGGTCGCCCAAACAGGGCATGATATGGACTTTGGATTTTCACCACTTCAAACATCAATGTCTCCACCCCGGAATCATGATCATCCCCAAAGGCCACTTCCAGAGCTATCTTACCAACGGGATATGCTGATCTGCCAGGCACTACACCATGGAATACTGTATTAGACGGTTTGAGATTCTTATCTGTTAGTCCCATACGACGGAAGGTCTCATAGTATAGGATGTTAATGCTGCTCCCTCCATCCATGAGCACCTTGGTGAACTTGTAACCCCCCACCTAAGGCGCCACCACCAGAGCCAACTGACCTGGATTATCGACCTGGGGAGGATGATCTTCTCTGCTCCATATGATTGGTTGTTCAGACCAACGTAGATAATGGGGTATGGCCGGTTCAACAGAGTTGACCGCCCTCCTCTGAATTTTTCGGTCTCGCTTGTCCAAGCTAGTGGTGAAGACATGGTACTGCCCATTACTCAACTGCTTTGGGTTGCTCTGGTAACCTCACTGTTGCTGCTGTTGGTTGTAACCACCCTGGTTGCTCTGACTATTTTGACCATTATGTCCGCCCGGATTACCATTGAATCCTGAACCGGAACTTCCTCCTCCGTAACCCGGCCCGGATCCCGAGCCACCGCCAGATTCGTGATCATACCGGAAATTATTAGAGTTCTTGAACTCCTGCATAATAAAGCAATCTTTCCAAAGATGGTTTGCTGGCGCCTCCTTCGTCCCATGTTTTGGACAGGGCTGGCTTAGCAGAAAGTTTAGGCGGTTTGCGTTAGGGTTGGGCACTCCATTACGATTTTTTGGACTACCCTTGCGTCGCTGACCATTGTCCTGTGCGTTGGTATTAGCCACAAAGTCCATGTTACCATCCGCTCTACGCTTGCCTCCTCCACCATTGCCTACCCAATGATGCTGCTGACCTTTGGAGCTGCTGTGCTTCTTCCCTTTCCCTGTCTTGTCATCATCAGATTCGAAATCCTTGGTACTATCATAATCAGCATATTTCACCAAAGTGGCCATGAGGGTCCCCATGTCAGTGCAATGACGCTTCATCCGTCCCAAGTTCGGCTTCACAGGTCCAAACCGGCAGTTGCCTTCTAGGGTTAATACTGCGGTGTCAGGTTGATGCGGTCTGAGGAGTGCAACACTTGTGAAACCCGACGCACCCAATGAGTCGTTGGTTCTCCTTCCTCCTGGACGCATGCAGCTAAGTCCACTATCGACATAGGCTGTTTACAGGTATCTTTGAAATTGCTGATAAATCGGGCTCGTAATTGGGCCCATGAACTGATAGAATTAGCCGGCAAGTTTTTTAACCAAGTACGGGCCGTTCCTTCTAGCATCATGGTGAAGTATTTCGCACATGCCGCGTCATCCACACCAAGCATCTCCATGGCCATCTCATAGCTCTCCACCCATGTCTCTGGGGGTTGATCCGTCGTGTAATTTGGTACCTTGCGTGGGCCTTTGAAATCCTTGGGCAGGCGCACATTGCGTAAAGCGGGGATAAGGCAAGGCACCCCCAAAGAGCTAGAAGTTACAATGGGTTCAGTTCAGGTGGTTGGACGAATCGGCGTGAGCTGCCGAGCCTGATGCTGTGTGGCTAACTCGGCCTCCCTGCACGCGCGGGCCCGGTCCACCACTCCCTGAGCGTCATCAGCACCACTCGCCGGGTTGTTGTCACGGGGTGCCCCACGTCGTTCATTACTCGACACTGCCGGTTCATCCATATGTCTGCTATAGCTCCGGCTTGGAGGGGGGTCGAGTGGATCCGGTCGCGGCTGTACGAGTATGCTTCCTGTTGGGTCAAAGCTGTCCTCAGAAGTTCCTTGACACGTCGCGTCTCTACTGCCTGCGGCGAGTCACCTTCAATTGGAATGGCCTCCAACCATGCAGCAGCGGCAACAAGATTGTCCATTGGGTTAGAGTAGTGACCCAGAGGTGTTAAAGCAGCCTGAGGTACAACGGTGTTTTGACGA
Source organism: Triticum dicoccoides (assembly GCF_002162155.2). Taxonomy (NCBI): domain Eukaryota; kingdom Viridiplantae; phylum Streptophyta; class Magnoliopsida; order Poales; family Poaceae; genus Triticum; species Triticum dicoccoides. The sequence continues at coordinate 509,579,181 of NC_041384.1, read as the reverse complement.
GGCGGGTCCATATGACGAGGCTGAATCGGTGCACCGATCCCAGGGGCTCCTGCCCGGTTTCCATCCAGCGGATTGTCGGCTCTTGGTCCTGGAGTGTTGAAAAGATCTCTGGCCTCGAACACCGGAGGTAAGCGGGATTGGTGTTTCCTCCTCATGATTTCATGCGACGCGCTCTGGTCCAACATAAGCTTGTAGGCCTGTGCGTCTAAAGCGGCCCGCTCTGCGGCCATCCTGGTGTCCTCAGCCGCTAGATCCGCTTTGGCTTGGGCGATCTGTTCCTTTACCTTTGCAATCTCCGCGTTGTGAACGTTCTGATCCGGCGGATTACCTTCTGCCATAAGTATAGCCAACGCATCAAATAGTTCTGATAGAACCTGAGCCGGCGGGCGCACAGGGCCTCCTGCCCCGGCAGCCGCCGCTGCTGCTGAACCGGAGATCGTTGCCGCAGCTGTCGAAGAATGAAGTACTGCTTGCGTTCCGGCCATGAATATTCCAAACCGGTTGGGCAGATCAGAGGGGTCCGGAATACTGTCGCCATCGGAATAGCTCCCAATCTGGTCATCTTGCAGCTGACAAAGAGATTCGGTTTCTCCGGTTGAAGATTCATCATCGGAAAAAACGACGGTCGCGCCACGAAATTCCGATCCGTCCTCATAACTTCCTCCATGGATGACTCCTACAAAGGCATGCTTCATGGCCGGTTTAACCCAGGCGGATCACGCACGCTGAGCCGTCTCGACGAGGTCGGTGCAGATGTCCGGCTCAGGGCCCGGTTCACCGATCTTGCCAATGAAAACGTGAATGCTACCAAAGGGGACCCGGTACCCGTACTCAATTGAGCCGGCCTTGGGGCCCCAGCCTGCGTCGTCGATGTAAAGCTTGCCGTGACAACTCTTAGTCATCCGGCCTACGGCGTAGCCCTCGAGTCCTTCAAAGCGGTCCTCCAAGAACCGGAAACCGTCGTGCGATAGCCCCACGGTGGGCGCCAACTGTCGTGGTTTTGTCACGACAGATGTCCTAGAGAAAGGACTTAGTCGTGGAGCCATCGCGACGAGTTAGCTTGAAGGGGTTAAAGCGGACACAAGGACGCAAGAGAGTTTTATACTAGTTCGGCCCCTTCGATGAAGGTAAAAGCCTACGTCTAGTTGTGATGGAATTGATGGGGTTTTGATGACTAGGGAGCAAACAAGCTTCGCCTATGTCTCGAGTTGTTGTCTGTTGTCCTTGAACCACCGCTGGGTCGTCCCCTTATATACATGGGTGACACCCGTCGGTTCACAGAGTCCCAACACCGGTCGATATTCGTATCCAGGTTGGTCTCTCTTTATTCCTAACTTACAATACAAGTTTATATACAAATTCCGGTTTACCGCTACAAGTCTTGAACCGGCTACGGGCCTTAGGCCCTCATCTGCCTTCCTGGGCTCTATCACTTCTGGAGCTACTGATGAAGTTGACCCGTCCCAGATAGGCCGGTTTACGCCCAGCAGTAATATCCCCAACAGAAGGTGTACCCAACAGTCTCCTTTGGGTATCCTATGAAGACACATTTCTTCGATTTGGGTTCGAGCTTATCAGGTTGAAGCTTTTTCACATAAGCATCGCAGCCCCAAACTTTCAGAAATGACAACTTTCACTACAAAAAAAAGACACATCCGTGACATTTTGGGCCGAATGAATTTTTTTCTGTCATACATATGACACTTCTATGACGATAATTGTGACAAAACCCGGTATCATCATAGATGTGGTGGCCTCCTACTTCTATGACAAAAAATCATGACAGAAAATGGGCTTTTCGTCCTGGGCGGGCCGCTGACGCAGCTGCATGACATTCTTTGGGCGGACCATGACGGAAAAAACCATGGTAGAAGCGAGGGGGAGGAAAATTTTGGGGAGTTCCCGGTTACGGTGGGAGGTCGGGGGCCGAGCGATGCGTGTTTCTCTCATACACGTACGCGTGTGTGTGCGCGACGTTGGCTCTAACTGAACCCGAGCGAGGCATTGGGCTCTAACTGAACCCGAGCGATTGCACTGCAGGCTACGCGTTACTGAACCCGAGCGATCGATCGATGGCTGTTAACTGAACCCGATCGAGCGATTCCTTGGCTACTGCTGCTAACTGAAGCCGATCGATGCTGCCTCTGGATGAACAGTGAGTGTTGC
>NC_041384.1:509576092-509576652 GCF_002162155.2 Triticum dicoccoides | reverse complement strand
CAGGCCCTCGTGGTGTTGCCTCTGGATGAACAGGACCCCGATCGATCGAGCCGGTTGGGGCTGGATGAACAGGACCCCGTGGAGGGGTGGATGAACAGGACCACCCCGTGGAGGGCAGGATGAACAGTAGATGGTGGAGGGGTGCCCGTGGAGGGGTGGTTGAATAGGACCCCGTGGTGTGGAGGGCTAGATGAACAGTAGACGGTGGAGGGGTGGTTGAACAGTAGCCGGTGGAGTAGCGCGTGGTGGAGGCTGGATGAACAGGAGCCCGTGGAGGCTGGAGGAGGTCGGCAGTGGATGAACAGTAGCTCGTGGAGGCTGGAGGGGGTCGACGGTGGAGATGAACAGTATCCCATGGAGTCCCGTTTTGCGGTACGCCACACCCCTCCCGATGAATAGGACCCCCGTTTCGAACATAGTGCTCCAACACAAGTCTGTTTCCTCCGTTTTGCGGTACGCCACACCCCTCCCGATCAACAGGACCCCCGTTTCCTTCGTTTTGCGGTACGCCACACCCTTCCCGATCAACAGGACCCCCGTTTCGACCGTAGGAGGTCCGT
>NC_041384.1:509560342-509575869 GCF_002162155.2 Triticum dicoccoides | reverse complement strand
CCACACCCCTCCCGATCAACAGGACCCCCGTTTCGACCGTAGGAGGTCCTTTTCCTCCGTTTTGTCGTATGCCACACCCCTCCCAATCAACAGGACCCCCGTTTCGACCGTAGGAGGTCCGTTTCCTTCGTTGTGCGGTACGCCAGGCCTCGTTTCCATCGCCTCTTCCGTCCAAGCCCTCCCGATGAACACGACCACGCATTCCGTTCCGACCCAGCCGCGTTGCCTCCCAATGAACACGACGCATTCCGTTGCCTCCCCATGAACACGACAACGACGCTGTTTCTCCGTTCCGACCTAGCCATGTACACGAGCCCTCGCCGTACGTATGCGCGAGTAGGCGTTCGAGACCCCGCCCGTATGTACACATACGTGGCCGTTTTCTTACTTGCACCCTGGCCGCTGTACGTACGTGCACATGCTACGTGCGCGCCTCTACTACGACACGTGCGCGCCTCTACATTGACCAGTATGTACGTACATGTTCGCGACCAGAATGACAACGCTACGTACGCTTCGACCAGGTGGGTCCCGAGTGTCAGGCACTTCCTTGCATGCGAAGATGTAGCTGGTGGGTCCCAGCAGTCAGGGGGGCGAATCGTTTTATTGCCCGGACGCACTTCCTTGCGTGCGAAGGTGTAGCTGGTGGATCCCAGCAGCCAGGGGGGAAACGTTTTTTTCACGAAATACGGTGGCCCGTCCGGTGGGTCCCTGCTGTCAGGTGGAGGAATCATTATTTTCCGCGTAATAAGGAGGCACTTCCTTGCTGCCGCCGTGGACCCAGCTGTCAGCCTCTCCACGTATAGTCCATGTTCGATGGAAGTCGTTCCTTGACCACATTGACCACGCCGCGCCGAGAGCACCAGGGCGGTGGACGACGACGAGGCCTAGGAAGGGGATGACGGGGAGCCGGGGAAGACGCGGCAGTGGAAGCCCCCGCGCGCGCGGAGAGGAGTACGAGGGTTCACTGGTTCGGCTGCGGTGTGAGGCTGCCGTCGCCACAGGGCCTGGCCAATGGTGGGAATAGTAGGGGGCGGTGAGGCCTCCGCGGCAGCACAGCCGGCCACGGGAGGCAGGAGCATGCGGCACGACCGGCGCTGCTTTGGGCGGCTGGAGCAAGAAGACCAGAGGTTGAAGAAGCACTACGGCCGTTGGATGGACATCGTACGGTCACTGGAGCTAGAATCGTTCATATTGACTAAGTTGACAAAGCCCTTCATCCCCGTCAACTTAGTAGGCCCACAAGTCAGCCTCCCACCAAGGTGGGTCCCAGTTAGCCGGGGGAGTATTCATTTTTTTGTGCGTAATAAGGAGGCACTTCCGGTGGGTCCGAGCTGAGAGCGGGGGGAACGTTTTTTCGTGAAATATGGTGGCCCGTCCGGTGGGTCCCAACAGTCTGGGGGAAACGTTTTTTCGCAAAATACTGGTGGCCCGTCCGGTGGGTCCCCGCTGTCAGGTGGAGGAATAATTATTTTCCGTGTAATAAGGAGGCACTTCCTTGCGGCTGCTGTGGACCCAGCTGTCAGCCTCTCCACGTACAGTACTCTTCCAATGGAAGTCGGTCGTTGACCACTTTGACCATGCCTCGCCGAGAGCACCACGGCGGTTGACCATGGCGAGGCATAGGAAGGGGACGACGCGGAGCCGGGGAAGACGTGGCAGTGGATGCCCACGCGGAGAGGAGTACGAGTGTTCACCGGTTCGGCTGCGGTGTGAGGCTGCCGTCGCCGCAGAATAACAGGGGGTGTGGGAGAGTAGAGGGATGCCTTGGCCAGCGGTGGGAGTAGTAGGGGCGCTGAGGCCTGCGCGGCAGCACAGCCAACCATGGGAGGCCGGAGTAGGCGGTCCCGCCGGCGCTGCTTTGGCGGCTGGAGCAAGAAGATCAGAGATTGAAGAAACACGACGGCTGTTGGGTTGACATCCAACGGTTACGTCTGCTAGAATCGTTTGTTGACATATATAATAACTAAAAAATCTTGCATATGTGTCAACTAAACAGGCCCACAAGTCAGACCACTCCCTCTTTTTTAATAATTTATATATAGCTCATAGAAACTTCTTATGCAATTTATTGCAGTCGTTTTTTGGTTGGCCAGGGCCAATTTCGCATATTTTTGTGGGTTCCAAACTATTTTTATTACCGAAATGTCCAGCCAGATTTAAAGTACTTTGAAGATATATTTAAATTAGGTTAATGCCCAATGAAATAGGAATCTGAAAATGTTATAAAATTCAGACATTATAAAGTAATTGCCAATTTGTCATCTGTTTTTATATTTACAACCCATTTCATATTACTTTCAAGATTTGCAGGCGTCTTGAAAGAGTTGCAGCCCATCAGGGCGTAGAAAAATAAGTAGGCCTGGATTGGGTATTCTTCAGAAAAAATAAACTGGGCTCATTTTCACAAAGAAAAAATAGCTGGGCTGGTCACATGGTGAACATAAAATATAAGCCTGGGCTAGACGGGCCACAACCCAGTTCAAACCCTGCTCCATCTCAACAATACCAAACAAAAAAAATATTGCTTGAGTAGCTACGTCACAGGTGTCAGCCGATCTTGTGTTGTTCTCTTGTCTATTGACTATATATGCTCACAATGTCGTGGGTCCTAGGTGTCAGGAAAACACTAGGAGGAAGCATTTTTTTCCATACGCTGGCGTGGTGGGCCCCTACTGTCATCCTCTCCACGTACTTCTGTCGATTCTTGTTGTTTGTTGACCATGTTGACAACGCAAGAGGACGGCGCCGTGGCGAGCGCACGAAAGCGCGCGGAGGACGTCGGCGTTAACGATTTAGGAGATGGTGGGGTGGCGATGCGTGCGCTGAGGCGCAGCCAGCCGTGGGAGGCGGAAGCAGGCGGCCCCACTGGCGCTGGTTTGGTTTTGGTGGCTGGATGAAGACATGACTGAAGAAACACGACAGACTGTAAAAGCAGCAGGAGTACTTAACAACCTTAACTGAAACCAGCAGGGGCACTTAACAACCAAAGCTGAAAGCAGTATGAGTACTTATACAGGTTCAACCGTACAAAGCATGCCTTGAACAGTGCTACTTTGCCTACAGTTAACTAAGGGTGAGGCCGCCAAGCCCCAGGACAAGGCCCAAGCGCCACCCCGCGCATCCACAACCTTCTGAAAGCGGCTTCATCTCGCAATGTGGTCAATAAACAGGATATTCGCTTTAGAGCCATGGAAAAGCATGAACATAATCTTCTGTCCTATTCTCCAAGATGGACGAGCCTTCATTATTTGAGACCACCCATGAATAAGTATCTTTTCATCTCCAAGGGGAATTGAGTAGGTCGACATAAACATCATGTTGTGACCAAGCGCAAGTCTGACCCGACCATAGTCAGGCATCTGTATAGGAACAATAGAACTCGACAGTTCCTGTTTCAAGAAGATCACAGCTGTAAAACTGTGTATAAGCAATAGTTTATGAACAACATATATAACAGAAAATAGCTCGTACCATAAGTTCCTCGACACAGTTGGACCTGTTCAACGAGTGCAGCAGTGGCACACATATCCCACATGGCCTTCCACCATTGAAATGCCCCACAAGGACCTCAAGACGATCAATAAAGTGTAGGAACTTGTGGATGTCGATCCAGTCAACTTCAGTGCCATTAGTAACAGCCGAGTTATTATAGAGTAACAAACGAGCAGATTGCTTAACTCTGAAAAAACCTACACGTGGCACCAATTATAAGCAAATATTAGTTAGAAGTAGCATCTTCGTGAGCGATTCGTTGCTACTTCTAAAGTTAAATTGTGATTAGTTAGACAGAATAGGTGGATTAAGAAGTAATCGAGGCAACAAGCAAGAACCAGATACAAAACTAACATGGATGAACAATTGGAACGACGTCGGGGTGGAAGATCGCAGTGAAGATGAGACCAAGTTCTGCTATTTCCATCAACATTCGTGCGCCAACTTTCAGTCTGTAACACTTGAGAAAGTCTATCCAAGTTCGGCCATAAAAAAAGCAGCGATCTTCTTGGTTCATGAACCCAACTCGAAACTTATATCCATGGCTTGTCTTCACTGTGACCATTAAACTAGTGTATTCAGTTATGGCAAGGCCGAGCATCTTGAGTACATGTGTTCTAGCAGAGCAAATAATACACTGCAGGAAAAATAATATGAGAACACAACATGTTCAAAAAAACCCCACCCTCCTAGATAGAAAAGAGGATTCTAGGAACATACTATGCGCATTTCAAAATGCTGTGTTAGGATGAGAAGGAACAAGTGTGGCATCTCGCCGAGGGCGCAGAAACCTGTAGGGTACTCGCACTTTGGGCACTACAAATGAAACACACTAGATTCAGTAGGAAGAAAAATGCATCAACGGCGGCGGCTGCCATCCTAGGATTACCTGCGACCAAGGGACTTGGGTTTATCGGGGATGGATGAAGAATTCGTACCTGGTTCTCCATGAAAAAACCCTATGCAATCGCCGAGAGGGGGTTTTCTCTGAACAAGCAGACGAGGGAGAAGGGGATTCAGGCCCAGTGAAATATTGCCGCTTTGTCCATCCAGCTTACTGCTAAAGCTGGAAAGGGGGGTTGTGATTTGAAGGCTCATTGGGCATTACTGCGGCGCTACGATCGGGGTGTGTCTACCGTGAAGTTGTGCACTCTAATTTGTGCATATGCCACATGGACCCCGTTGCCGGTTGCCCCACATATCAGGGAAAGGAAGTAGAAAGACAGGAGTAACTAGTTACACATAAATATATTTTTTGACAGAGAGATACTCCCTCTGTAAAGAAATATACAAATCTTTTATATCGCAGGCTCACCTTGCCGAGAAATATACTCCCTCTGTAACACACGGGCATTATGGGGGTTCAGCTTTTTTTATGGGGGTTTAGCTGAGAATATAATACTCAGATAGGCTCACGGTTCTGGACTTTGGGCCGTAGGCCGACCCTGCATGTTTGGGGGGCCATGTGTTCTACCTCAGCGGTTTTCATATTGCAAGCGATCGGTACAGCGCTGGTTTTAGATGCTGTCGCAAGGCGAATACACAAAATTGAATAAAGCACGACAGCTGTTGGAATGAAATCGAACGACAGTTCCTAACCAGCAATCAGAGTTGCAATTCTATCAACGATATACCATGTGATAAATAATATTGTCGTACTACTTATACACACAGGACACTTGTTTCACCATGCCAGATTATTACATCAAAATCTCTCGGAGGATAGATCAGTTCGGCAGTTGCGTGCTGCTAATTTCAAAGTTGATTTGGACCAGCTCTCCTTGCCGAGAAAGTTCGATTTTGACATCATCCCCTCCCACATGATATGATTTAGATTTGAACCTTGACCATCCTTTAGCATCAATCATCATGCGACCATCCTTTGTACTTACAGTATATTGAGCAGGTTCATTCACACCAAGGCTGCGCATGGTAAGAGAAACTTGGCCGCGGTCGCCCGGATTGTTGACCGACTCCCTCGTTGCTCTAGGAATTCTCTGTTTGCAAACAAGAAGACATACCCAAATAGTTAGATCAACACAGTGAATCATGTGAAACAACATGGAAAGAAAAAAGAACGAAGCACTTGGGCGGCCAATGCTTACCAAGAAGGTGGACATCTCGGTTTTTGTAAGGACTTTGGTATATGAAGTGCGAACTGCAGCCTAGTCTGTTGCCGGTGCAACTGCACGGGCCGGAGCAGATGCAAGTGCAAGTGTTGGTGCAGGTGCTGAAGCCGCCGCTGCTGCCAGAGATGGTGCTCCTTGTAGAGCTGGTGCTAGTGTCGGAGCAGGTGCCGGTGTCGATGCCTGATCCTCCTGTAGATCAGACTGATCCGCTGACACGGTCGGTGCCCAATCCTCAGCTGGATCAGACTGAGTTGTTGCCGCTGTCAGTGCTAGAGCAACTGCCAGTGCTCGATCTGTGCGAGACAACGGCGATCGTGTCTGGTCTGCTATGATCAGCTTTGTAACTTGACTAGGATCCGTGACCGTGATCTAGTTTTTTTCTTCATTTCTTTTAAATGCGAGAAGGACTAATTGTGGTGTTTTTGTTAAACCAAACTGCAGTTCATCATAGGGATTCAGCTTGTACTCAGACAATAGACTGATCCAATTTTTTCCAGTAATATAAGTGATGGACAGTGCCTTCGTTACTGACATGACATAAGAAGTGAAACCTACAAAAATAGCCATCGTAGAGCAAACCAAACGGTTTATTCTGTGATGAATGTCACATGGTAAAACCTGCATCGTAAAATTGCAGGAAAAGAAAGAAAACATGACATTAAATCAATAAGATTTAGATAGTAAATCAATAAGATTTACTTGATGTGACACGAGTGAATCCTTACAAGGAAATCACTATGTTGAAGTACTAAACAAAAGATTGATCGTCCAACTACGCGTGGCATGCAGGGGCCCTGCCTACTCCCACAAGCAGGATAGTCCAAAGGTCGTGACAAATCGTATGGACCGAACATCCATGGGACTGGAAATCCTGGTGGGTGCGATAAACCCTGCAATGCATACAGATATTGGAGTGTAACCATAATTGATAAACCATCCTCACAAAAAATATGATCTGGATACTTCAAAATATACAGACTGAATTGAGTGGACAGATATTAACATAGACCATTCTCAGGACTGACCACACACCAAAAGCGGCAGTACTAATAAACAATACAGGGTTCACAAACACAAATCAAGTACTGAACAATAGTACTTACTACAGACAAGCAAAGTTGCACTAACTAAACTCTGTAGACTATTTCTTGCCACCGACCTACGGTATGAACCCCGCATAACTGACTAGGCCATGGACTTCGTGTGAGATGTCTTCACGCACCATCACCATCTTGTCAACCTTGGAGAACCTAACAGAGTGGTCTTTCCACTCATAAACATGATGATGAAGACAGGCCGCATCAGATTTGTTGGGAAGCTTTACAAGAACCACACCCTTCGTAATCGAAGGCACAGCCAGGAAATTGTTGTGGTCAAGTACAACCTCGAGAACACGCCTGACAACAATGCTATAGGAAAACACTAGCTCAGGACACGTGACGACAAGGACACATCAGCTGGATAGTTCAGCAGTAGAACTCATCATCAGGTCTTCCAGTTCACATGGCATGACTTTGAGAACTTCATCTCCACCGCCGACCTGGTTCTAATTCAAACAGAAACCATATTTTGTTACTACCTCTTCAGAAATATAAGATGATTTTCGATATTATACTCCATATATGAATGACTACATATACACACAGAAATGAGTGAACAAAGACACTAGAACATGTCTTCAAAGGCATAAGAGCAGAGGGATTACATGCAAAATCCATAACACAAGTTACTGAGGCAAATATACCCTCTTAAAAGGTAGCATTGATGTTCATAAAGTACTCCCTCCGTCCCAAAATTATTGTCTTAGATTTGTCTAGAAACGGATGTATCAAGTCACGTTTTAGTATTAGATACATCCGTATCTAGACAAATCTAAGACAAGAAATTTGGGATAGAGGGAGTAGTTGAAAGTAATCTATAAGAAATCAGTGTCAACCTCTCGCATCTTTTGGTCAAAAGAGGAATTTAGAACCATCATTTGGCACACAAAAATCACATGCAAGATCACCCAGAAAGTTGTACTACTAGTACTAGTACTGCGTGTTAGATGAAAAAACACGATCAAGATCGAGAAAAAGATCGTCAAGAAGAGATATTACCTGGACTTGCTTAATGAGGGATCCCGGAGAGGGGGGCTTGGACAGGGCGATGGCTTTGAGCTTGTCTGCGGTAGTCTCGGCGGGGTGCTTGCGCTTCTTCGTACCATGAGCCTCGACGGTTTTGGCCGGAGCCATAGACATCACTTCGGTCGGTGCTCCAGCGTCCATCAAGAAACTGTCAAATAGAAATAAAAGAAAGAAACCATAATCACAAACCCAAAAGAAGAAAAGAGAGGGAGTTATAGGATCAGTCTCGGGGTTGCAAGACCGGGCCTTGGCCAGAATCAACACAATTGATGCGCTCACCTTTCCTTCTTTGGGAGAGAAGAACAATGGCAGAAGCAGGTCGGGGTTTTCTTGAAGAAATGAGGAACAAGATGAGGCAGAAGCGAGGGTTGGGTATAGAGGAAGCTGAGAGAGAAGAGTGAAATGATGGTTGCTTCGTCCGTCCAACTTACTGCTGGAAAGGAGGGGTTTTTGTGATTGGATGGCTCATTGGGCATTACTGCGGCGCTTCGATCGGGGTAGTCTACCGTCACTCTACTATGGAGTAATTTAGTGCATGGCTAGTGGACCCCGATGCTGGCTATCCCACACATCGGCGAAAGTGAGTAATTTAGTGCATGGCCGGAGGAGGATCCGCACGGTAGAGCGTGTCCACTGTTTTTCAAAAGAAAAAATGATTACAGCAAGCGTTTCCACTCTTACGATGGAGGAGTGCGAAACACGGCAGCCACTTGAACATACACAGTGCTCCTACTACTAGGCATGAGCAGTGGTTCATACGTCAGTACTACACAATCTTGTTGCTAGTGTAGTATGATATGACGATAACAAATGATGTTGTGCGCATGTCAACTACTCCTATATGTAACAAATACACGAAGAGGAAACAACTATATTGAGATTAGAATGCAACCAAACACTCCCACACGCTTTGTGCTACAGTGACTTATCTGCACCGTCTGAGTTTGATCCAACGGTCATGTTGCACCGAGACATGGACATGCCCATGCAAAGGGAGCCTAAACACCACCGAAGTCCCTCTGCTTCTCGAGGCGCACGACGTTGGTGATGTAGGGTGCAACCGCCCGCAGAGCCCGCTCCCGGTCGACGGGAGCCAGCTCGTCAAAGACGGCGTACAATGGCATGAATGGATTCTGGTGACGGAGCCCTGAAAGGATTCGCCCGGCAACGGCGACGGCAGCCCGCAACCCCTCCTTGTCTAGCTTAGCCCCCACCATCGCGCAGAGACGGCTCAGCTCCTCGGAGATATAGGTGAAGAAGGAGACTAGGTCAGGAAGCCGCAGCTCATTGAAGTCGACTGGGTGGTCGAACGGGTTTAGCCCGACGTCCGGCATCGTCGCGCTGGCATGACGGTAGGCATCGCGCAGCTGCAACACGTGTGTGGCAACTTGGTTCACTAAGTGGTTGAAGCGATCCTGGACCTCGTCACGATCGGCCCGCTCACGCTCCAGCCGGCTCCCCTGAAGGCCTATCGTATCTCCCGCTTTCTACAGCAACGCCGCCGACGCCTCGAGCATCTTTGTGGTGGACGCCTGCCGCTTTTGAAGCTCCGTGAACTCCCGCACATAACGGAGGAGCATGGCACTCTTCTCCTCCTTGAGCTCACGGAGCTCCACGTCCTTGGCCCTGAGCTCCGCATTCTTGGCATGGAGCACCTGTTTCAGGAGCCTCACCTCGGACTCCGTGATCTGCTGCGCCGCCATGGCACCAGGTAGAACCAATGGGGAGAGGAAGCAAAGGGGGCGAAACGGCTGAAAGGCAATGCAATCTATGGGAAGGCGGAGGGAGCGGGGAATCTTTTGGTTTTCACCACGGTAAAACACCAGTCGACGACTTCTCACATCCGGGAGCGGTGGGTCTTTACAGGCGGAGTCATCGTGACTAATTGCTGCCGCGCCTGCTCCCGTCAATCAAAAAAATTAAAAATCCTGCTGCGCCTACTCCCGTCAGTCAAAAAAATAAAAATCATGCCGCACCCAAACACCAGAGCAACACCGCGGTGGATATTTATATTTACCTATCGGCAAGTAGATAAAAAAAGGGGTGAAAAAACAAATGTGGCGGCGACCTAGCTAATCGGTCGAACTAGCCCAACTAGCTAGCCACCGTGCTTCACTGATGTACTTGGCGGGAAAGGTGGTCTTTCATGATTTGACGACTCATTTACTTGCTTCGGCGCTACGACCGAGGAGGACCTAGAAAACGCATGGTAGGGCGTCCCATGTCAGGAAGAATATATGCGTGGACCACCCGGGAGGACCCCGAAACCGCGCGGTAGGATGTGCCACGTCTCGGCACGGAGGAAAAATGTGTGTGTAAAAATATACTATATCAGATGTAGTACCTATGGTTCGACCTCTGGACCCAGCCAGTCGGTCGAAAACACCCCACTAGCCACACAGCTTCATCATGCAAACGTGGCACGGAGGATAGATGTGGTTAGCTCCGTCTCGACCAGCCACAACGTCTCTTGTTCTAGGCAATTCTTCTATTTCCCAAGCTTTTTTTAGTTGAAATAACACCACGGCAAGCTAGCGCCGCTCTTCGTGTGTGCCCGTGCAAAGGTTAGACGATGGAGAGAAGAGAGATTGAGATCACAGACCTAGGACCCACCAGTAAGTGAGACAATGGTCATGCACGTGTTGACGAGGCACTCCCTCTACTCTACTCAACGAAAGTACTGTATAAATAAAATCAAGTTATGAGACAAAGCCAACAACCGTTCGTTTTTTCAGGCTATCGACTTACGCTCTGTAGTCCAGGTTGCCAGTTCGAATCTCGTCTTTCAGATTTGTTAGTTTTAAGTCCAAATTTTATTAATGACAAGTGGGACCCCCATGTGTTGTTCCGATATTTCAGTGTAGGATGGTTTTTTTAAACAAACACTTTGCGCGGTTAGACAAGTAACGACACGAGTTACACGTATTTTGCAAGTTTACAAACAAAAATGACAGCAACATAGAATATCACATCCACCCCGCAGCTTAGATACTATGGTGATACGAGTTTTTACACTGTTGGAAGTGAGATCCAATGGCTTGGGAGTAGTCTTTGTAATTATGAGCAATTTCCAAACTCTCCAAAGGTTTTTTTGCAAATAAAACATTCAGGCCTCGTGTGTGCCGCTGCATCTTCGATCCAACGGCTCCCCGTGCTCATATTAGGTGCTCCCCGTAGCTTAATTACCCGCTACGATGATATGAGCATCTAGGTCGTATGATCAGTGATCAGATGGCACATGAGTAGTACTTGTACTTTCTGCGCATTTCCCAAACTCTATCAGCTGTATATTGCAAAAACATTCAAACCTCCTATTGTGGGCCGTTAGATCTCAGTGAACTCGTATCACCATATAATCTACGGTGCGGGAGCACCTCATACTCTCCCGTGCAAGAAAACATAAGGTGCTATCGCAGCTTGGATGCTACGGTGATACGAGCTTGGAGGTCGTTTGATCTGAGATCCAATGGCATCTGAACAGTCTTTGTGCTTGTAAGAAGTGGCCGAACTCTTTTGGGGCTTTTCTGCAAAAAACCATTCAAACCACCGAGGAGGTGTTGGGTCACAAATCCAACGCCTTCGAAGAGCTTGTATCACCAAAGCATCTAAGGTGTGGTAGCACATGATATTCTTACATACAGGAGAATATGATGTCCTCCTTCATCTTAGATGCTACGGTGATACGAGCATCGAGGTCGTTGGATATGGGATCAAAGGGCATCTAAGTAGTTTTTGTACAAATTGTGTGCAATTCTCAAACTCATCAAGGTTTCCTGCAGAAATATTAAGACACATCATGTGAGCTGCTATATCTCAGATCTACAAGCTCCAAGCAACTCGTATCGGCATATAGCATCTAAGGTATGGGGGCACATGATATTCTCCCAGGGAGGAGGGGTGGGGGTGCACAACCAATCGGTGGCTGGGAGGGTGGGGACAAATATAATCTAAACAACCCTAAACAGAGCTCCACAATTTTATCTAAGGTCGAGGGGTTGACCCCTGACAATCATAGCTCCGCCTAAACAGAACATTTGCATGTACTGTAGTAATAGACTTAATATTCATGTTTCAGTTTCCTGTTCATTTTAAATATTGAACTAAGGACCATGGATGTCTTACATTTTACTCCCTTCATTCCCAAATATTAGTCCTTTAAGAGGCTTCAAATGGACTGGCACGTACGGATGTATATAGACATATTTTAGAGTCTAGATTCACTCATTTTGCTCCGTATGTAGTCACTTGTTGAACTCTCTAAAAGACTAATATTTAGGAATAGAAGGAGTATTTTTGAATTCATGTCATACATGCATGGTTTCGAAAAATAGATGCACTATACTTATTGGATTGTTGTTGTGTTCGTGCGTGTGTGTCTCTGTCTGTGTGTGTGTGGTCATATGCCTGATACATACAAAGTTTTCTCACCTCCATGTTGTTCATCTTTTAAATTTGAATTTGCATTGGAAAACTTACTAGGGATACCATGAAATGTGAAATCCACGTTGATATCACTATATCACAAACTCACTCTAATTCAACAACTCGTCATAAATCAATTACCACGTTGAGATTAGTATTTGCAAGGAAAATATGGGTATTGTAATACACATAGATTCGTTCGGCAATTTAAAAGGTTGCTTTCGTATTCTCGAATGGTAGGACCCAACGGTGTACCAGCCAGACCTTGGCTCGTGTTGATACTAAAAAAAAGCGGGCTCGTGTCCTTCGGTGGTGTGCGTGGTACGCACATTAGGAAACCCCATTACCCCAACCAGTCGAGCCTCAGCGTTTCAAGTCGAAATATCTGGCGGCCAGAATTCCAGCCCTAGGAAATTCCCCTCATGTCCCCGGTCCATAATGACTACCGATCAACAACAGAGGGATGCTTTAGTAACTAGACAACGTTACCTACCGTGCCGAGCACGGTTCAATTCCCTCGGTCGCCGCTCGTCAAGGTCACCTGTCAACTACATTGCCTAGTACTACTACTACTACACCAGGATGAGCATAGAATTGAGCCCATTTGTTCGTGCCTAGTACTTGAGTTAATATATCAGGCAATGCACTGGTACGGAGGGATTATCCTTTTACTCTGCATATATAACTTGTCTGAAGTCTAACTAAGCAAAATGTTTGACCAAATCCTTTCTTAAGAAATACAACAGGACAGATGTACGGCTTGGAAATTTATTGCATGATGCAGGTTATGATATTGTTTCGAATCCTGGATCTTAAATTTTAGAAAATCCAAAAGTGAGCATAAATTCTTGAAACTAAGCATGGTCACATGATATGGCACAAATATTACTTTGTCAGATTTTTCTTCAATTTGAGACAAGATGCTTATGACAAGTTGCACAAATGAAGAGCCAAGGTATTTTGAAAGAAACACCTATCACGTTAAGGCGAACGCTTTCACTATTGAAACCGTGGGCGTTTATGTGCCGCCACGAGTCCCCGCTTCTCATCGGCAATCGGCAGGTGCCGTCCGAGCAAGCGTGTGAGTCGACGGGAGGCGTGCGAGGAGACCGCTGCGCCGGCTGTCAGGGAGGCGTGCGAGTAGACCGCTGTGCAGGCTCACCGGGAGGCGAGCCCTTTGACCAGGCTCTGCTGCCCACTGTCGTCCCAACTGCTCCCACTTTTAATGTCATCGGCGCCGCAGTTTAAAATCAACCCCGCACTACCCGGTAGTATAGCTACAATCCTCTCTCTTCCTCTCCGATTCTCCTGTCGTCTACCTCCAACTAGCCTGACCTAAATGTACGCCATGGCACATCACGATGGTCTGCCATTAGTGTTCCAGTTTCCTGAGGAAGATACCCAGCTGGAGTCTCAAGAACATAAGGCACTTTGGGACGAGCTTGAACTGGCCTTGCGGGAAGACGTCGCGCCTGTCCCTGCTCCCGTTCGGCTCCCGTCGCCCTGATTGAGCCAGTGCCCATCCCCGTGGTATTGGTGGGCTCGGAGCCGCACATTGTCGCCGAGCTTGATCCCATGGGGTTCCATGAGGTGCCCGCCGACTTTCACGCGCCCCTGCACCTGCAAACACATGCGCCTGCGCGTGCACTGACGCGCACGCCCGTGCCGGTGCCCATGCACCTGCCAGCGCCTGCGCCTGCGCGTGCACTAACGTGCGCGCCCATGCCGGTGCCCGTGCACACGAATGTCTCCACCGTGCTGTTGACAGCGCCTGTCCCCGCGCGGGTGCCAGTGCCCCCCTCAGCGGCATGGATGGCCGCCGTCGACCGCTTCCTTGCACCAATGCCAGTCGCCTCCTCCCGCCAGTCGACTCGCTCCGAAGTCCAGAACATTTTGGCCTTCCTTGAAGCTAGGCCAATGTCTAGGAGTACGCCAACAACAGCGCAAGACGCCGCCGTCGCCGTCTGTCAGTGGCCCGACGACACATAGAGCACGGCAGAGGAGCCGCTTCCCACCGCAAGACGCCCCCGCCGCCGCCGCGTAATCTAAATTTGCCATGAAAAACATTCGGATTGCCATGCTTAAAATCCGAACGTTTATATATTCCTTTTATTCTATATCGATCATCGTATAATTTAAAGTCGGAGTCAGACTGAACGAAATGTATGGTTTGATCGATTGAATGTTCTGCTAGAGCCGTATCAAATTAAATATAAAACGTCATCAAGCCACATGTATTCCTTGACATCCAACGACCTATTCTGCTTCAATGTCGAGCGCTCAACACGTTCAGCGTGCAGTTAATTTCATGCCAAAAATAGTGCTAATCACATGACAACACGCAAATAATATCCTAGTAGTTAATATCCGCATGCACTTAATATACTTCCAAATTAACGTGCATTGCACGTACACACTGACTAGTGCTGCTAGTACGTGAAACTGGTGCCGTGACTTGTGAACGCGTCCAGATATGGTCAACGACAACATCGCCCGCGAGTTCTTCCTATTTGCCCGTGCGTCTAAACGCAGAAGGGGAGGAGAGAGAGAGAGAGAGCACACATGGAACCCACCAGTAAGTGAAGACGTGTAGATATATTTTGTGCATGGGAGGAAGCAAGGTCAACCGATCACATAGGGTCACCGTGCGATCGAAAGAGTGGGACGGGTTGGAGAGAGTGACCTAGATAGATGATGTGCGTGAGAGAGTATACAATGTGAATAGGTCAAATTGGGCTCAAACATGGTGATATATCATTTTTGTCCGAGAAAGAGCGTGGTCAATCGAGACATACGGAGAGAGAGAGAGAGAGAGAGAGAGAGATTGATTGAGTGAGCGTGGCCCACCGTGAGGTCGAAAGAGTGGTGGCCGCTTGGATGGCCTGACCTAGATAGACAGTCTGCATGAGAGAGTATAGAGTGTGTCGATCGAGGCCCGAACAGGGAGATATATCATTTGTGTGTGAAAGAAAACGAGGTTAAATGAGACTCAGATAAAGAGAGCAAGATTGAGCGAGTGTGGCCCGCCGTGCGGAAGAAAGAGTGAGACAGTCTCGAGGGAGTGACCTAGATATATAATGTGCGTGCATGCACATGCACGAGAGGTTGGGGGCTAGATAGGCAATGCATGTATTTAGCGCGAGAGGGTGAGAGGGAGAGGGGGGAAGAGAGAGCTCGGCATGGGGTTCAATGGCGGGTGTGTGAGGTAAATACATTTGGTAACAGAGTGGAAAAAGGGGTTGTGTAGAGAGACTTAGAGATCGAAACATGGAGAGAAAGAATGAACGTGTGTTGGAAACCGATAGCTTCCTAAGGTGGTTAGGAGAGGAAGATTGACCGATACAGGAAGTATGTA
>NC_041384.1:509523701-509560040 GCF_002162155.2 Triticum dicoccoides | reverse complement strand
ATATCGATGTTTCAATTCGGTGTACACTGTAAGATTTGAACCGAGGAGCAGGCATACAGGTAATTATTTCGAATTCGTGCCATACTAAGTTTCGAAAAGTTTTTATTGACTCAGTTTGTTGTGCTATTTTGTAGGTCATATGTTTGAATCCATTCAAAAGTTTTCTCACTACCATGGTGTTCATCATATACATATGCATTTGTATTAAAAAAGTAGCGTGGATACAGTGAAATGTGAAATCCACGTTAGAATTGGAGATCGCTACGTGACACACACTCTAATTCAAATAACTAACTACGTGACACACACTCTAATTCAAATAACTAATTATGTGAGACACACTCTAATCCACATTAGCGTGGGTACCGTTTTGATTTTTTTTCAAATAACTCCTCATTAATTAATTTATAGTACTCCCTCTGTTCACTTTTATAAGACCTTGAAGACATTTCAGACAATGTGCAAAACAGTTCATTTTAAGTTGTTTGAAACGACTTACAAAAGTGAACGGATGGAGTATCTCGTTTCGAATGACTAATTATTGCAAGGAAAACACAGGCATGGTAATACATACAGATTCGTTTGCAAATGAAAGAAGATTCATTTGCATTCTCAAATGTAGGCGCACCAGGCAAACTAGGGTCGTGTCGTTGTGGACGCTGCTTCGGTGCCTTAAAGGCAACTGCCTTTGCGTCACTGACATGTGGGCCAGCCACCTGTTGGGCCCATATGTCAGGGACACAAAGGCGGTGCCTTAAGGCACCGAAGCATAGTCTTGTCGGGGTGGTCGCGTGTGTCGGACGGATGCGTAGCACCCAGCCCTGCAAATATCTGGCGTTTCCACGTTTCGGATTGAAATATCTGGCGGCCCCAATGCTAGCCCTGCAAAATCTCTCTTCTCCACCGTCCCCTTCCGCGCCCAGATTGCTCAAATCCCTAATTCACCGCCAACCCTCGAATCGCCCCTCGTCTCATCTCTTTCCCCATCGTTCCCCACCTCTATGTCGGACGACGACGACGAAGACGAAGGTCGCGCTTCACCAACACACCAGAGCTACCTCATCTACGCCCTCGTGCACCGCACTAGGTGGTCCACCGACAACGTTGGCCGCCGCAACCGATGTGCCTCACAGACACCGAGTTCCACTGCATTAGGTGCACTTCATCGATGCCGTCTCCCAGCTCACCGGGGCTACTTCACCGAGCACATCGTCGCACCTCCGCCCCCCCGAGGCCGTTGGGGCTTCACCAACGGTCTCGTCCACCGCATCGTAGCACTCTGCTGCCACTCAAGATCTGCATCCGTGCGTGGCCAGCCAACGCCAGCGCATCACCATCAACGACTCTGAAGTGACCCGCACTCTAGCTAGGCGAGCATGCCCAAACGCCGTCCCAAACTAGGTATCCACACATCACTCCCTTGTGCACTGTTCCGACGATGTTTGGATATCCTTTCACTGCTCTCTTAGCTTACACGCCTATGCAACTCTGACCTTAACTCTTATTTCTTTTGGAGATATCATCTGAAATAAGAAATCCATACTTTAGCGAAGCATGACGGCGCTACGGGATCTGGTACACATCTTGCACACCCGTATAACATTGTAAGTATCTGTCCTCCGGTACAACATCAAGGTCGATTCCTCTTATTTGATCAACTATTCGCCGTGTCAAAAATGCATAGGGGGATGCAAGGAGCACAAGGCCTGCACATCCAAGCAAGTGGTAACATGGACTTGTACATGGAACATCCCAAGCGCCTGTACAACGAGCCTGCGTAAGTCCCTGCATTTCATTTAATTCGTACTGGCATTCGTGTATGGTTTGTGTGTAGTGGCTGATCCACGAATTCAAGTTACTAGGGGTGAACATTTAACTTAAAAAATACGAAGGCACTTGCACTCTGGAAATCAACATAACTTGAGAAATGTGAAGCTACATGCACTTTGAAAACCAGCTAATGATCCAAAGTAGTTCAGATTATAAACACTAAATGATGCAAGCACCAAAAAACACAAAATGCAACATGGTGTACAAGGACTACAAACATGGTTTGTACCTGCTTGAATTATTCGTTCTCTGACTGAAAATATCGAAGTGTAATTACTCGTATAACCAGTGCGCAAACTGCATATCAATATATCTATCCTGCACAAGTATGCCAATAGTTTCAAACAACAGATTAGAAAAGTATTTATACTATGTTGTCATGATATGGGGACTTTCTGGTAGATGGCCTCGACGTTTCCTCAAGCTATGAAAATGCACTATAATTTGCTTGTCATCAATGCCTGCAAATCTCTGTCTCTCTCAACATAGTAGATCATCATTAGACACTAAATCCTTCAATGAGCTTGCAAAATGCTTGCATTAGATCCCTCATTAGACACTATGTGTTCATCACCAGGAGCATGTAAAATGTTTGCATCAAATCCTTCATTAGCAGTCTGTTCATTAGACACTTCAGGCTCAAGAACAACATGAGCTTGTATGTTTGCACCGGAAACTTGATTAGATACATCAGATTCAGTCAGTTCAGTATTGATTGGGTTTATTTTCTCATAGATTCCCTACATACAAGCAGTTTTACAACACCGTCAGGTTTAACTATTGGCCAGAAATTGAAGAGTTGAATTAGATATAATCAGGCATGTGATGTACCTGCTCGTTGCGCATGCTTCTCTTGGAATTAGCGACTGTCCCTTTGCGCAAGCTCGATGCCATGCCCGTGCTGCCGCCGCTGCCTCCCACACAGGCTACACCCAGGGTTGGATCTTCATCTTCTTGTCCTTCCGTTCGCTTGAAGCCCGGTGATCGCCCTCCAACGAGGGCGCGAGGAAGTGATGTGTCGGTCTGTCCAGCGGCGGCTAGGTTAGGAGCAAACCAGACTGGAGGCTGGAGTGAATGAATTGGGATTTTTCCAGCTGTCGATCGATATGGGAGGTGCTCGTTTGGCCACGAGCCTGCTATAGACCATGCCTTGCACTTATGTTATTGGCCCATCCAAATTGAAACATTTTTCTTCATTTTTTACATTGCCTTCTCGTGCGTTGGGACGAGCAAAACTAGCGTGGGCCAGCCTGGACGACTCAAACTAGGTGCACACTTTCCAGCCACCTGAGGCGGCCGCCCATACCAGCCCCTATGGTAGCGTCGCCCCTTTTTGCGTGTATGATTGGATAGTGAAAAATATTCCAGTGGCGCTTTTGATTTACCCACAGAATGGTTGAATTGCTTTTTTCTATGAACTGAGTTCGCCAATAATGTGAAGGATGCCAGTCTTTTCATCCTATTGTAGATTGCTTAGATCTCGATATGCCAAAAGTAATCACATGAAATATACAGTAAAAGCCAGTGTGATGTGTTTGGCTACAACTAGTCTGACTACATGTCCTCATATAACATATCAAGGACGCACCATCTTACCAGATTAACCATTCGACTTACCCATGCAGTGTGGGAAGAAAGAAGTATTGGGACTACGTATCTAAACAATTGATGCCATGGACTCCTTTGTACAACCATGTAAGCGAAAAAGAAGTTGAAGTGTGCCTGTACAAAGAACTAGCGTAAGTTCAGTTACCTGCTTCTCGGAATTTTAGTTAGCCACTTATTGCAAAATTGTTCAATTACGTTGCTTGGCTTAATTTAGTTTGCTACTAATTAAATAATGGCACAGCCCGTTGATCATATTGTAGACTGCTCCTATCTATGTGTTTGATACTTACTGTTAAGAATTACTTGTTTGCCTTAACTTAAATATCTACTTGTTTGTTTAACTGCTTTGTTGCTGTAACAGCGGGTTACAATGATGTTAATAACTACTTTTCAACATCCAATTGAAACTCTTTAATTCCTTGTTTGTTTAACTGGTTTGCTGTTATAACTCCCAGTTGAGATGTTTTGCTAACTTCAACTTTTCTAAATCCAATCCGAACTTTAATGGCAAAATAGGTTAGCCCAAGATCAAAGAGCGAGGTCCCCATGGACGTTGCATCATCCCACAGCAGTGGCACCGGCCCAATCGTGCATTATGAATTGCCAACTGCTGATGCTCTAGAGGCTAAACTAGTGGTAGAAAGAGATTCTGCTTCTACACTTAGAGATGAAGTTGACATGTTGAGGAAGAAAACAGCACAATCACAAGTAGTACTCAAGACAACCATTAAATATTTGGTGGATTTCAAAACGAAGGAAGCTGAGACTGACCAGATTGTTAAGGTCCTGAAGGAAAAAAGGAAATTAAATTCCTACTTGGTAAATCATAGGTGAAATGTTGTTTCCATAGTTGAATAACCTTTGTGTTGTCTGTTCATGTAATCAATCAAACCATTTGTTTTAGAGATCATGTAATAATTGTTTTTTTGTTTTTTTGTTTGTAATTTTATGTGAGCACAAGTCTGTATTAATTGATAAGACTCGGAGACATTTCATTTGGATTGCTGTGCCAGACCTACAAATATGCCAATCGGGTTGAATGTGCATTCAGCAATACTAGTATAGATGTACCATAAGTGGCACGCATCGGAAAGGGCCAAGATGCTGGCTAAAAAAAGGATGCTGTTGTAGCCAAAAAAAGTACAACGGCCTGGCTTATGTATGTTAGTTGATATTATTGATCCATATACTCTATAAGTGTTTATATGTCTGTTAGTTCCGTACATTCTTGGTTGATTGACTCGGTATTTGAATCTTGATACATCGCTTGTGTACATATCTAAATGGGAGTACACATTATGCTGCGTGTGACATTTGAGTTGGACATGAAGTGTTCCAAATATTCAAATTCACCTTAAACTGGATTCTAGTTTCTGAATTTGAGTATCGGCATTTGTAAACCATATTCATATATGACAGTGGAATACATCTTTGTCGTCCTTTTGAAGATATATAAAAACACATACAATGATTTATAAAGATTAATATAGGAATACAAAATGGATTCGAAATTAGTTGCCAGGGTAAACGTGGATGCTTATTGTCCCAAAATTCGAAAGAAACAGCAAAATGTCCACTCCCACATCGGCTGCCCGAAGCCAAGTGTTTGGGAGATGGAAATTACTGTCTACCCATTACACGGACAATCCATCGGCCCGATTTCCATTGCTCTAAATAGGGGTAGGTTAGTAACTTCAATTAGACGTGACACGACCGCCTCTGAGCCCATTCTGACACGGTGGGCGTCAAACATGGGCGGCAAAACTCATTTGATTCAAGCTCGTCCGAAAGACCTCTGTTTCTCCCTCCTTTCCCCATTCATACACGATGGGCGGCAAAACAAACTCTCCTCGTCCGAAATAGATGTAGGATAATATTTTAAATAGGGGCAGATGTGTAACTTCCATCAGACGTGACACAACCGCCCTACCTGTCAGCCCCGTTCATACACCGTGGGCGCCAACCATGGGCGGCAAAACACCCTCTCCTCGCCCGAAATAGTTACCGACAAATATTTGGGAGATGCGAGATTACCGTCCTATCCCCAACCGACGAGACGTCCAAATTTGAAACGGGGGATAAGTTCGTAACTTTCCCATATTTCAGACAGGCGCGTCCCAAAAACATGGTTCCCCGTACCTCTCCCTCCATTTTCCCATTCATACACCGTCCGCGCTAGAACACCCCATTCCCACACCAGCCTCCGTCCACCACCCCATCCATCGCCGCTGTCCTCCACCACATCCACCGCCACCGTCCTCCACCATGCCAGAGCGCCTACCAAGACCACGTCGTCCTCTGCTAGAGATGGATGTTTCTCATCCACGGCGATGGACAAATAGCCTTGCATCGCGTCCTCTCGCTTCATCGGCGCCGTCATCCTCTTTGCCGGGGCCGCTCACACGACTTTCTCTTCCACCGCAACGTGACTTATCCCCGTTGCACCCGTCTCCCGTCGCAGATCTGCTTCAATGCCACCGACAGCCATCGCACCCCGATGCCTACACGGCGCCACAAGAGAGGTGGTACTTCATATCTCCTCAACTTTTTGATCTCAACCAGAAAATAGATCTTAACTTGGTTACTCTACTTTCTTTTCAGCTTAGTTCGGAGCAAACAATGGATGCTAAGTATCATTTGTCCGGTTTGCAGCTTCAAATCTGCCATGGCACGGCCATAATACGGTTTAATTGATCATGCTTAGGGTTTAATTGATCATGTTGGTTCCGTGGTGGTTTCTTTAATAGAAATCAGAGGGGAAACCCTCTTTTGCTAAAAAATATATGCTTAGAGTTTCCCCCTTTTATGATTTTTTTACTATACACAGTAGGGCAAAACCCCACTGCAATTTTTATATTATTTCAACAAATAGATCCAACAGTACAAAAGGCTTGGGATAAGCCAAGAACAAAAAGAAGGAAGAAAGAAAGAAAGAAACAAGAAGCTAGCAGCTACTAAAAACAAAAGATTACAGGACAAGGTTGTCAAGCCAGAGACAGAAAGCTCTAGCATAGCTCTTCTTAATTCTAAACCTTAGCAAATTGAGTTCCTCCAAGAGGACGACTTTCCATCCCTGAAAGCTTGGTTGGATGTCTTGAAAAATGAGGTTGTTCCTAGAGATCCAGATGGCCCATGATGCTAGGATGATGATTTCCATGAATAAAGGCACATGAAGTTTTAGTTTTAGATCAGCAAAGGCCTCGAGAACTGAGACATTTGCCTGCCTAGTACGGCAAATTATGTCCCAACACTGTGCAGCAAAAGGACATGTCCAAAAGAGGTGTTGAAGTGTTTCCTCCTACTGGCAATTGTTTACAGCACAATTGTAATTGTCCAAATGAAAAGATTTCCTTCTAAGAAGATTCCTGGTATTAAGTCTATCATGTAGTAGCCTCCAAAAGAACACCTTGTGCTTGGGTTGACAAGAGCTATTCCAAATCCAGTTAAATTGTTGTGGCACTATTTTAACTCCCATCATCAGTTTATATGCCTTTGCAACAGAGAATTGATCACTTCCCCAAATATAGCTCCAGGTGTCTGTACATTCCAGATATTTAGAACCCCTCAAAGTTATACAAATGTCTTCCATTGCTTCAAATTCTTGGAATGCTTGCACTATCAATGGTAAGTGAAAGAGATCCTCCAGGAATTCAGTGTGAATAATGGTATGCACAGTGGAGTTTCTATTTTTCACAAAAGAAGAGAGATGAGGGACGAACATGTCCTGAAGGCAGGCTGAGTGCCAAAGATCAGACCAGAAAAAGGCACTTTTGCCATCTCCAATGTGGCATCTGGCCATGGATTTGAAATTGTCAATGAGCTTAAGATTAGATTTCCACCAAAAGGATCCTATCCAACTGTTGCCAGGCAGTGAACCAGCACTGTAATGTGCTTCCCAGATCAAGTTAACCCATGGAATGGTGTGTCTGTTGTAAAACTTGTGCGGATTCTTGAGAAGCAAAGCTTTGTTTTGGACAAAGATGTCCATTACTCCCAATCCTCCTTGGTCATTTGGCCTACAAACAGTACTCCAAGCCACCATGGCAGCCCTATGATCCTCCAAATCAGGGCCTCTCCAGAGGCAGTGCCTCAATAATTTAATTGCTTGAGCTTTAATGGTGATAGGTACATCAAGACACCCCATAAGGTAAATCAACAGGGAGTTGAGCATAGATTTTACCAACAATAGTCTTCCAGCCATGGTTAAAAAACAAGATAGGCCCATCAGTGTCTTCTGAAGTCTTGTGACCATAGGTAAACATTGCTCAACAGTGGATTTATAAATACCCAGGGGTGCACCCAAATATTGGATGGGAAAGAATTCCCTTTTACATTGGAAAGTATTAGTCAGAATTTCAACTTTCTCCTCAGGTACATTGAGTGGGATGAGGCTAGATTTAGAGTAATTGACTTTCAGCCCAGTAGCATCTGCAAAAGTATTGAGGAGGGCTTTGAGGCAGTGTAGTTGTTTGGCATCTGCTTGAAGGAGGACCAAAGTGTCATCTGCATATTGTACTATTGGGAAATCAGGGCAGGAGTTCACTTGGAGAGGTGAGGAGAGTAAACCCATTTGCATGGCCTTGTTGAGGATTGACTGAAGAAGATCTGCAGCAAGTACAAACAACAGTGATGATAGAGGGTCTCCTTGTCTCACACCTCTGAGGCAATAGAATTTTTTACCAGGCACACCATTAAGCAGAATGGCAGATGAGGCAGAAGTGAAAAACATTTTGATCCAATTAATCCATCTATCTCCAAATCCTTTAGCTTTTAAAATATCCAAAATTGCCTGATGTTCAATGGTGTCAAAAGCTTTTTCAAAGTCCAACTTCAGTACAATAATCTCTTCCTTTGATTTATGGCACTGATGCAAGTATTAATAAGCCCAACCCAAGTAGTCATGAATAGATCTCTCTTTGAGGAAGCCATATTGGTTAATGTGAACCAGCTTTAAGATGACTTTCTGTAACCTATTTGCCAACAGTTTAGTGACTAGCTTGAGACAACAATTGAGGAGGGAGATTGGCCTGTAATCATTTGCTGTGAGAGGAGAATTTCCTTTTGGAATCAGAGTAATGAATGAGGTGTTCAAACTTTCCAGAGAGATTTGTCCAGCATGGAAGTCAGAAATGAAGTTGAGCACATCTCCTTTAATTATGTCCCAGCAAGATTTAAAAAACTCATTATTGAAGACATTAGGACTAGGTGATTTGTCTATAGGTAATTCTTTCACTACTTCATTGATTTCTTCTTCAGAAAAAGGCAATTCCAGTGACTCAAAAAGTGTGGGATCCTGTCCTTGGTGAAACAATGACTGCAAGTCAAAATGCATAGAAGTTTTGAGAGAAGTCCCCATTCTTTTCTTATAGGTGTCCCGTAGTATAGCAGCTTTCCCAGCATGATTAGATATATCAACTTGATCGTCATTTTGCAGGACAACAATATGATTATGCCTGTGATTGATAGAAGCCTTGGTATGAAAGAATTTGGTATTTTCATCCCCAAACATTACCCCTTTAAGTTTCCCCCTCTGTTGCCAATAGATCTTTTGGTTCCTCAAAAGAACTAGTAGATGTTCTTTAAGGAGAATCCTACAATTCCATTCATAAGTGTCCAGGGGTCTAAACTCCTCAAAAAAATCCCAAAGAAAAATGAGTTCATTGATTTTAGCAATTTGAGTTTTTAGACAAGAGAAAGATCTGGCCCACAACTTCAAAGCTCTCCTCAAATTTTTAAACTTTGCATTCAACCTGTTGACTAAATCCAGATTCCCTACTGGAATATTCCAAACAGCATGAACTACCTGTTTGAAGTCTGAGTGATGCAACCAATAATTCTCAAATCTAAAAACTTTTGCTGGGAATTGAGGTACCAACTTTGATTACACATGGCAAGTGGTCTGAAATTGGTTTTGCAAGAGGTAGAACCATAGTATTTGGGAATGTGGTCATCCAAGAAGCTGAAGTGAAAAACCAGTCAAGCTTGACCAGCAGAGGATTTTGCTGCATGTTACTCCAACTGAATTTCCTTCCACACAGAGGAAGCTCTAATAAACCTTGGTTACTAATTGCTTCATTGAACATGAGCATCTCATTAACATCTCCACCAGGTATATTTCTGTCTGATGGATCCCTCATGAAATTGAAATCTCCCATAAGAATCCAGTCCACTTCATCAGGCATATGAATATTCAAAAACCACTCAATGAACTTAATTTTGTCCTGTGGGTCACATGGACCATAGATATTGGTGAGAAGCCAGGACTGATTGGAGAGAAAACTTGTGAATTGGATTGAGAGTGAAAATCTGTTTTGAGAAATTACTTCTCCAACAAAGTGAGAGAGCCATTCCAAGCCACTAGGAGACCCCCTGAAGCTCCAACAGAAGGAAGGAAAGCAAACTTATTGATTCTATTGGGATAGAAATTTTTTATGTAAGTAGCATCAAAGTTTTCTCTCTTAGTTTCTTGTAAGCACAGAATATTGCAGTCACTCTCATCAATTTTCTGCCTTAAAGCCAGCCATTTATCCTGTGAATTCATCCCTCTAATGTTCCAATTCAGAATGTTCCAACTTCTATTAGTGTTATTCATGGAGACAAAGATGTTAACTGCAGCAGAGGTCAAGCACCAGCACTTGACTCATTATTAGAGTGGAGAAAAGATTATCTGAAGTTCTGGACCACAGCATATGACAAAACCAGCAATACATCCATGTAGCATACACCACAGAGGTTCCATTAAGATAGATCATCTCCAGAGCAAAGAGTTGCTTAAAGTACCAGCAGTCAAAGATTACAACATAAATAAGATTGACCAAAAGGGCACATGAGACTTCATCCAAACTACCCCCCCCCCAACCACTAGCCCAGTGATGTCTAGTAATCATCATGAAGATGTTGGTGTGTTATCCTCTCCCATGGCCAAGGGCACCTTGACCAAGTCCTCATCAAGCTTTCTTCTTGGCTTCTTGGCTAGCTTGCTATCCAGCTCCCCCTCAGCAACCTTACAGAAAGAGGCAGTGAGGTTTCTAACAACTGAGTTTTGAATGACAGGAGGAATAGCATGACAAGGTAGACAACTAGTATTTGAGCAGGAGTTTCTTTTATATCAATCATTCACTTTTTCAATTCTGTCACTTCTCCTTACCTCAGTTTCCACTAGGGGGGGTTTACCACTCCTTCTCTTCCTAAGGTTATCAGTGCCAAAAGGCTGCAGAAGGGCCTGGGACTCCAAATCTTGCATGTTGGAAGCCACCTCAACATTCTCCTTGCCCTTATCCTTTGCAACATGATTCTCCAGTGCAAGGGCCTGACAAATAGGAGCATGTGAAGCAGGGCTTTAGCAGGTATATGAAACAGAATAGCTTGTTCCATGTTCTCAACAGCAGAGAAAAGTTCCCACATCCCAGACTTAAGCATATTCACAGTCCAGTCAAACTTATCTGGAGTCAATAGAAGGTGGACAATGAAATTAAACCAACTTACAGGAATGTTGGCAGAAAAAGAGCTTTGCTTATCCACAGTTTGCTCCTGAAAGTGCTTCTTCCACAGCAAGAGACCTTCTTCAGATATCAGTTTGTCATTATCTGCAGTTGCAGCAAGCTGAATACATTTCAAACCTAGGAGGGAAGGTGCCATGCTGAAATGCTCATTGATTTGATTTACCCATTTACCTTGGAGACCAGACTGAAGATTCTCAATACTGGTGACAGGATCCAGCGCTCCTCTGAAAGTATTGATGTGAGAAGGACTTGAATGAAGGACCTGGTTAGAAGCACCAACTGCAGCTGCCAATTCAGACTCAGAACCTGGCACAGGATCTCCTTGAGGAAAGACAGGAGGAAAATTATTCTCCATAGCAGAACAAATTTGCAGAACATTGGAATTAGGGCCCAAGACTTGATCTTCAGAGCTAGCAACAGCCTCTGCATCCCCAGAAGGAATAATTGCATCCAAAAGATGCAATTGGCTTGCAGGCACTTGAATAGGAAGGGCTACATCTTCAGTTGCTACAACCTCATTTTGCACAGGCAACACGTTGGGCTCTTCTTCATCAGAAAGGTATGCTTGAATAATGTTCTGAAGCCCATTTGCAACCACATTGGCTGGAGGAGGCAGAGCAATAGGTTCAACATCTATGTGAAATACATTCCCAGCAATCACAGGTGGCAGAGAAATGTTGGAATTAACTCCTTCAGAAAATGACATATCTGAAGAAAGGCTGCTATTACTGAAAGCAAGCACTAACTCCTCACCATCTGCCCAAGCCATCTCCTCTTGCTGCACAGCATCCAGAATGTCAGCAAGGGGTGCATGCATGTTGTCCTGTTGTGGAATATTCCAGTTGTCCTCTTGCTCCCAATTGTCTTCCTGCTGAGCATTTAAATTGTTGTTGTTGAGTGCAGCATTGTGAAAACCAGCACCAGGGTCAGCATTCTCTGGCAAAGGGTGTGGATCCACATTGTCTGGTGGAATCGGGTCTTCATCTGCTGGGCCCCCACCAAGAAGCTCACTAGCCAACACTTCAATGGAAGAGGACCAACCATCCTCTTCAAACTCATCTCCCTCTGACCATCTCATGCTCTTGGTGATTATATCCAAATTCATAACACGAGCCTTGACCACAATACGGCCCATGTGGTCATCCTCCTTGTCCCAGGAAATCATGCGACCGAACTTACTGACAGCACAGGCCAAATCTTCAGTATTTCGAAAATTAAACGGGACTCTAGTCAGCAGGAACCAAACTGTTCTATTGAAATGCACCCGCCTATGATTCCTTCCCTCATCATGCTTCACAAAAGAGATGAAAACGTTGCCGAATTCATGCGGGCTATCCAGCACGAGCTTGTCCCTATCTCTAACCCTTGTCAGATGCACATACACCTCACCAAACGGGCAACGCTGGATGTCCCTTAGCCCTAGCTGCCTATGCTCAACGATAAATTCTTCGAGAACATCTCTTACATTGGGAAACGGAGCATCGGCTGGGAGTGGATGGATAGTTGTGATAGCCCAGTCTTCATGGCGGCGAGGACGATGCGAAAGTACCACACGAGCCACCCCATTGCGGCCCGGAAGCTGCTAGATAGCGAACCCATGCGGCACAAATGGCCGCAGGTCGATCGAAATGTTGGCCATCGGAGAAGCCGCGGAGGCGCACCCTGTCACCAGCGAGCAGGAGGTGACAGGAGCAGAGTTTGGGAACTGTGGTGAAGCAGAGGCTGACTAAGGATAAGTGGAGGAGGCAAGTGCCAATCGAGGCTGGAAATTAGGAAAAGATCCCGTGGCGAGCTCGCTAAAAGAGGAAACCACCGGAGGGTCGCGGGCCGGGCCGAATGACTTGAACCAATCCTGGACCGCATCCATGTTCCAGGCTTCAACGGGTGGGCTGTCAAACGTAGCAAACCGAAGAAATGGGAACAACCCAGGTAGCCTTTGTATGTGACACTCCCTTGCAAAGTGGCCCAATAAACCACAAGAATAGCATGTAAGCGCTCCATTTGAAAAACCATGATTGCCGCCCTGAGAAACCGCAGCGTGAACCTCTCCTGAGGTATTAAGATTCTGCATTGAAGAGGCATTATTGTCAGAGACCGCATTATTGTCGGAGACCACATTATTGCTAGAACTCCGAAAATTCGCGAGGAGAGCAAAAACCTATGGCCGGAGTTGATCACCGGAGCTAGTGGATGTGGCAACAGCTCGAGCACGCGAACCATTAGTAACCAAGGTCCAAGAAGATTCTTCCTCACGATAAAAAAGTTGTTCTTCACGCAACCAGTTGGGGCCTCTAAAACCCCAAAGATTAAACACTAATTTGAAATCCTTTTCAACCATGTGGCCATGATTATAGATCTCAAAACCCACAGCTTTAGAAGCAACCGAAAACTTGAAGGATCTGTCCTTGAGATGATGGGCACGAAAACCTTGTGGATAACCACCAAAGCAAGATTGAAGTGTGACGCTAACTGTGTGACAATCCAACCGAAAGCGAGCACAACAGAAGGAAACCACCAGAGTGAACTCCCGTTGGCTAAAACCAGGGGAGAAAACCACTGGATGACCAAACTTCTCCCTCATAGAACGTTCAAAGTCTTTACCTCTTGCAAAGTTGAGAGATGGAGGATCCATGGCCATAGTCTCGACTCCAACTCCAAAAACAGAGAAACTAAAGGGGTGGTGGCTGCCACAACCGGAGTGGAGGGTGGCTGGAAAAGGGGTGGCCGCCGGGGCTGGAGTGGCCACCGGCGGGAGGGGTGGCCGCAGAGGCCGGAGTGGCCACCTGCAGGAGAGCCTAGGGAGAGCCTAGCCTTTTATGATCACTATACGATCAGAATACGTGCTTCGTTTCATAATAACACTGCTCCACCCATCAAGCTAAACAAGCTTAGTTGTTCAAATACGAATCTGATAGTATTAAAACAAAGTTGTTTAATTGGTCAGCTAAATGTTCCTAAATTAGTTTCGAAAATGCATGTTCGCCGCTCGGGTGTGTATCTCTGTGTGTGGTCTGGTCAGCACGGTTGGGGAGGTGAACTTTGCATATGCATGGGTTTATAGTGAGACACTCTCCGAGTTGAAACCGCAATGCATTCCATAGAAAATCTGACTACTTTTTATGTTTTCATGAATCTCAGATTCTGAACAGCATCATAATGATTATGAGCTTGCGCGCATGAGAAGAATAAAGCAGAACAATACCATAGCTGTCAAACTTGGCATTAAGGGACTGAAATCAAGTCTGGATGCAATGCAATGCAAACACTCTCCACCTACATATTCATCCTCACAATATGATCCTAACAGTGATTCTGAGCTAGAGGGAGACCTAAGTCAATGTAGCTCCCTAGTGGAGGAGTCAGAGGAAGATGCCCTATCTTATTCACCCATCAAGGTACTTGCTCTAACTTTCCAAGGTTACATTGCTCGCACATATCTTGCAACTGATGCTTTGCATTGCTTCTACTTTGTTGAACTGCCATTAGCTTAGTTTACACATCGTGTATGTGAATACGCCCTGCCTATCCATTTTCAGTACATATTCCATCTATCATCATACCATATTTATCCATTCAAATGCTGTTCTTGTGTATCAGACGTTCAAAAGGAAGAGGGCGATTGCTGATCGTGGAGGAGCACAAGCAAAGTATTTGGAAAAGGTAGTGGCACCTGATAAATCAAATAGCCCATTAGGTGTAGTTGCAATAGCACCTCACCCACAAAATACCCCAACTCTAGCAGACTCTAGCCCTACTACACTGGTCATTTCTGATGCCCCAACTCAGCAGACCCCAACTGCAGCAGACAGTATGATTATGCCAGTTGACGTAGCACCAGCTGTATGACGCAAAACCCCCATTCTAGCAAAGAGTACACCAAATCCAGTTGCCAAATCCCTTTTCGAACCAGAGAGAGCCCCAATTGCAGCAAATAGGACCCCTGTTCCATTTCTTCCCAGTTTAGAAGATGAAACTTATGTTGTTGTTAGGAACTTTGTGCGCATCTTTCCTTCATGGAAAGATTATACCGCAGACACAGAACAATTTCCAGTCTTCCTCCGCAACTTACGCGTAAGTAATGTACTAATGTTATTCATGGTCATTACTGCATATGTTTCTGCTGACAGAAGACACAAGATTTCATTCTTTTAAATAGGCGAGGCGCAAACTGGATTGTGATGACGAGCAAGGGTTGGTTGCGCTTTTCAAGCACTTGTTGATGAAGTATCGTTCCTACCTGAGGCAAGCGCACTTCGATGGAAAGCCTCTAAATGAAATTTCTGTAAAGTCTCTGGTGCTACATTTATCCGACGCTGAATGGAATAATCTTGTTGCACATTGGTCTCGGCTACAACGTAAGGTACTGTCTATGATATCACATCACAATTTGAACTACATTTCTGCATTTGCCTTAATGTCTCACTTGTACGAAAACTGTTAGCAGAAGAACATTCGTTCTCAAGGGACCACAGAATCTCGCAACTATACTGCACACTGCATTGCTCTTGTGAGTACCTCTTGCCCTGTATGACCATACTTACTTATATAGCTGTTTGATTATGTAGCATCACTGCACATGTTAGCCTCGTAATCGTCCATTTGGTGGACATTATAAGAT
This sequence comes from Triticum dicoccoides, assembly GCF_002162155.2. Lineage (NCBI taxonomy): Eukaryota > Viridiplantae > Streptophyta > Magnoliopsida > Poales > Poaceae > Triticum > Triticum dicoccoides. Next base: position 509,544,482 of record NC_041384.1, on the reverse strand, counting down.
CCGTATGGACTCTTACATAAATTTAGAATCAACCCAATGCTTTTGAAGAGGTTTAGCTCTGCAGTCCTCTTGTAAGGACTGAACGTGGTCTATCATTGTACTTACATTAACAACTACTCCCTACGTCCCATAATATATGAACATTTTCTACAGTACACCAGTGTTCAAAACACTCTTGTATTATGGGAAGAGGGATTGGTACATTTTGTAGCATTCTGCATCTTATCTCCCTCGCCCACCATTTACTAAAAAAGATCAGATCTATATTTAATCTTACCAACAAGTAGAATACACAGACAATGCCAGTGCAGAAGTGTAGCCCATTGCTCTTGTCAGTACATTTTGTCCTGTAATGCTTGTACTTCCAGGGATTGGTAGTTGATTATGTAGCATCAATCTGCATCTTATCTTCATTATCCTCTACCCCTTCCAATATTATCATATCTATAATTACTCTCTACAAAATGTAGAGTACAGGCAATGCTTATGAAGAAGATTTTGTGCTGAAATTCTTGAGTTATCCTTCCCTTGACATGGAGAAGGGCATTATAAAGTTGGTGTTAACTGTTAATGTAAGTCAGTCCTTCTAAAGCCTTTATCCTCAACTGCTGTTTAATTTGCTCATACTCCCTATCGTTTACTGCCGGAAGTTCTAAGTTTTACTTGTAAAACCAAATTCCTTATTCATACCATGCACATTACTTAATACTCCCTATATGTATGCTTGTTTTTGTGGATCTATAATCCAGTGTGTGGTGAAGCAGCCCACGTTTGCACCTTGTCATCTCCTGTTTTATCTTACTGATGTGGCTGATGATATGAACAACATGCCATGCACATTATCCAAAATAGATACAATGATTTTCTTTGCCTTCTTCTATGCTTGTTATGTTGACATGGTAATCCAGTAGTGTGGTGAAGCTCCCCGCATTATGAACAATGCCAAATTATGCTATTGATATTTTGAACATACTCTTTATTTTATAATTTGAAATTGGATAGAATTGACAGAACAGTTATCATCTTTGTTTATACATGTGGAAAACCTGTCATCTCTCTACTTTGTTTCAGGGTGATATGCCTGATGGCATGCACAAGTCTGCTGAAGGTTGTGAGACAAACCCAACATATATTGCAGCAAAGAAGGCAAAACATCTTGAAGATAGCGAGACAACCCCAAAGTCTTGTCTTGATGCAGTGTTCAAGTTACTTGACACTAACAGTCAGACAATCTCACATAACTCATTGTCTAAATCAGTTCGACTTCTTCGGTCCCAAGTTCTAGCAGAAAGGCATTCTGCAACTCAACTTCGACTTGAAGTCCTATCTCTAAGAAAGATTGCAGAGAACACCAATGAGAACCTCATATCTAAACAGCTATACCTGGAAGCTATGACCGACATGCTAGGCCGGTCTCACAGCCTTGCGCAGCAGTTCCCCCGCAAGGCTAACCTTTCTTGAACTATCTTGGAAGTGGTCTCGGTTTAGTATTATTTTGTTACGCTGCAATGGTGCCCAGTTTTTGTAATCTGCTTCTACGTTGCGCTTTATGATCACTGGTGGTGAACTTCGATGCCCAGTGGATGTAATATACCTTAAACCATTTATTGTATAGTGTAGGTTTATTCTAAGTTACTATGCCGTAATTTCTTTATTGTATAGAGTAGCTTTGTTCTTAATTCATACTAGTTACGCGGCAGCCCGAAATGAACCCCGGCCCATGATTGTGCGAATCAAATCACGGGCTTTTAACAGGCCAAAATTCTCTCAGTCCTTGTTTGGCCCAATCAGATATCGGCTGCGAGCAGGCCGGATGCAAACAGGGCCATAGTTAGGCCCAACTATATGAAGGGCTTTTAACAGGACGAAATTAATATAGGGCCGAAATGTTAAACTGGCCCTTAACATGCCAAAACTAATATCAGGCCAAATTACTAAGTGGGCCTTTAGCAAGTGGGCCCAAAAGCATAGTGCCCAGTTGACGGGCCGAATCTGATATGGGCCATAATTGAGCCCAAAGCCTCTTAAAGGGTTGGACCTGATCTGGGCCATATTTGGCCCAGAACGTGGTAGGCTTTTAACGGGCCGGATCTCATATGGGCCACTATTAGGCCCGGAGCGTGGCAGGCCATTAATGGACCGGATCAAATATGGGCCGACATTTGGCCCAAAACATGGCAGCCAGTTAATGGGCCAGCCTACTAGGGTCTCAAAATCTTGTGGGCCTATAACTGGGCCGACCCATTAATGTCGGCGAAATCTTGTGGGCCTTTAGCTAGGCCGGCCCATTATGACCGGCAAGAATCTTGTGGGCTTTACCTGGGCCGGCCCATTATGGCACACAAAAATCGTGTGGGCCTTTACCTGGGCCGTCCCATTATGGCCCACAAAATCTTGTGGGCCTTTAGCTGGGCTAGCCCATTACGTCCGCAAAATCTCGTGGGCCTTTAGCTGGGCCGGCCCATTATGGCCGCAAAATCTTGTGGGCCTTCAGTTGGGCCAGCCCATTTAAACTTGATGGGCCGGTCCACGTGTCAACATATCATAGGCGCGTCTCGCCCATTGGATGAGTTGACACGTGTCTCCTCCAGCCAATGTTGATTTCACACGTGGAAAATCCCCATTGGTCGGGGCTGTTAACGGGTTATCGGATCCAAACCCGACCCGATAGCTTAACGGCGTTCCATTACGGTGGATGCCACGTGTCAATCACCCTTGACGAAAGCACTTCTGTGACGCGTGATTTATTGTCATGGAAGTGGACACTTCCGTGATGATAATTTTGGTAATGTCATGGAACACTTCTACGACAGCACAGGTATGACTATCTTGATTCTGTCATAAATTTGTCATGGATGTACATGCATGACAGAAAAAGCGACCTACTGTGACAAACACGTATCATCACAGAAGTGTATTTTTTTGTAGTGTTTGGTTTCTTGCCAAACCATAGTTCATAAGTCGTCATGTCAACTGATTTCGATGGTGCCCTATTTAATGTGAATGCGGCCGTCTCTAAAGCATAACCCCAAAACGATAGCGGTAAATCAGTAAGAGACATCATAGATCGCACCATATCTAGTAAAGTATGATTACGATGTTCGGACACACCATTACGTTGTGGTGTTCTGGGTGGCGTGAGTTGTGAAACTATTCCGCATTGTTTCAAATGTACACCAAACTCGTAACTCAAATATTCTCCTCCATGATCAGATCGTAGAAACTTTATTTTCTTGTTACGATGATTTTCAACTTCACTCTAAAATTCTTTGAACTTTTCAAATGTTTCAGACTTATGTTTCATTAAGTAGATATACCCATATCTGCTTAAGTCATCTGCGAAGGTGAGAAAATAACGATATCCGCCATGAGCCTCAACATTCATCGGACCACATACATCTGTATGTATGATTTCCAACAAATCTGTTGCTCTCTCCATAGTTCCGGAGAACGGCGTTTTAGTCATCTTGCCCATGAGGCGCGGTTCGCAAGTACCAAGTGATTCATAATCAAGTGGTTCCAAAAGTCCATCAGTATGGAGTTTCTTCATGCGCTTTACACCGATATGACCTAAACGGCAGTACCACAAATAAGTTGCACTATCATTATTAACTCTGCATCTTTTGGCTTCAACATTATGAATATGTGTGTCACTACTATCGAGAATCAATAAGAATAGACCATTCTTCAAGGGTGCATGACCATAAAAGATATTACTCATATAAATAGAACAACCATTATTCTCTGATTTAAATGAATAACCGTCTCGCATCAAACAAGATCTAGATATAATGTTCATGCTCAACGCTGGCACCAAATAACAATGATTTAGGTCTAATACTAATCCCAAAGGTAGATGTAGAGGTAGCATGCCGACCGCGATCACATCAACATTGCAACCATTTCCCACGCGCATCGTCACCTCGTCCTTAGGCAATCTTCGCTTAATTCATAGCCCCTGTTTCGAGTTGCAAATATTAGCAACAGAACCACTATCAAATACCCAGGTGCTACTGCGAGCATTAGTAAGGTACACATCAATAACATGTATATCACATATACCTTTGTTCACCTTGCCATCCTTCTTATCCGCCAAATACTTGGGGCAGTTCCGCTTCTAGTGACCAGTTTGCTTGCAATAGAAGCACTCAATTTCAGGCTTAGGTCCGGACTTGGGTTTCTTCTCTTGAGCAGCAACTTGCTTGCTGTTCTTCTTGAAGTTCCCCTTCTTCTTCCCTTTGCCCTTTTTCTTGAAACTAGTGGTCTTGTTCACCATCAACACTTGATGCTCCTTCTTGAGTTCTACCTCCGCAGCCTTTAGCATTGTGAAGAGCTTGGGAATTGTTTTCTCCATCCCTTGCATGTTATAGTTCATCATGAAGCTCTTGTAGCTTGGTGGCAGTTATTGGAGAATTTTGTCAATGACGCTATCATCCGGAAGATTAACTCCCAGTTGAATCAAGTGATTATTATACCCAAACATCTTGAGTATATGCTCACTGACAGAACTATTCTCCTCCATCTTGCAGCTATAGAACTTATTGGAGACTTCATATCTCTCAATCCGGGCATTTGCTTGAAATATTAACTTCAACTCCTGGAACATCTCATATGCTCCATGACGTTCAAAACGTCGTTGAAGACCCGGTTCTAAGCCGTAAAGCATGGCACACTAAACTATTGAGTAGTCATCAGCTTTGCTCTGCCAGACGTTCATAACATCTGGTGTTGCTCCTACAGCAGGTCTGGCACCCAGCGGTGCTTCTAGGACGTAATTCTTCTGTGCAGCAATGAGGATAATCCTCAAGTTATGGACCCAGTCCGTGTAATTGCTACCATCATCTTTCAACTTTGCTTTCTCAAGGAACGCATTAAAATTCAATGGAACAATAGCACGGGCCATCTATCTACAATCAACATAGACAAGCAAGATACTATCAGGTACTAAGTTCAAGATAAATTTAAGTTCAATTAATCATATTACTTAAGAACTCCCACTTAGATAGACATCCATCTAATCCTCTAAGTGATCACGTGATCCAAATCAACTAAACCATGTCCGATCATCACGTGAGATGGAGTAGTTTCAATGGTGAACATCACTATGTTGATCATATCTACTATATGATTCACGCTCAACCTTTCGGTCTCCGTGTTCTGAGGCCATATCTGTTATATGCTAGGCTCATCAAGTTTAACCTGAGTATTCCGCGTGTGCAACTGTTTTGCACCCATTGTATTTGAATGTAGAGCTTATCACACCCGATCATCACGTGGTGTCTCAGCATGAAGAACTTTCACAACGGTGCATACTCAGGGAGAACACTTATACTTTGATAATTTAGTGAGGGATCATCTTATAATGCTACCGTCAATCAAAGCAAGATAAGATGCATACAAGATAAACATCACATGCAATTAATATAAGTGATATGATATGGCCATCATCATCTTGTGCTTGTGATCTCCATCTCCGAAGCACCTCCATGTTCACCATCGTCACCGGCGCGACACCTTGATCTCCATCGTAGCATCGTTGTCGTCTCGCCAATCTTATGCTTCTACGACTATCGCTACCGCTTAGTGATAAAGTAAAGCATTATAGGGCGATTGCATTGCATACAATAAAGCGACAACCATATGGCTCCTGCTAGTTGCCAATAATTCGGTTACAAAACATGATCATCTCATACAATAAAATATAGCATCATGTCTTGACCATATCACATCACAACATGCCCTGCAAAAACAAGTTAGACGTCCTCTACTTTGTTGTTGCAAGTTTTACGTGGCTGCTACGGGCTTAGCAAGAACCGTTCTTACCTACGCATCAAAAACCACAACGATAGTTTGTCAAGTTGGTGCTATTTTAACCTTCGCAAGGACCGGGCGTAGCCACACTCGGTTCAACTAAAGTTGGAGAAACTGACACCCGCCAGCCACCTGTGTGCAAAGCATGTCGATAGAACCAGTCTCGCGTAAGCGTACGTGTAACGTCGGTCCGAGCCGCTTCATCCAACAATACCGCCGAACCAAAGTATGATGTGCTGGTAAGCAGTATGACTTATATCGCCCACAACTCACTTGTGTTCTACTCGTGCATATGACATCTACGCATAAAACCTGGCTCGGATGCCACTGTTGGGGAACGTAGTAATTTCAAAAAAATTCCTACGCACACGCAAGATCATGGTGATGCATAGCAACGAGAGGGGAGAGTGTTGTCCACGTACCCTCGTAGACCAAAAGCGGAAGCGTTAGCACAACACGGTTGATGTAGTCGTACGTCTTCACGATCCGACCGATCAAGTACCAAACGCACGGCACCTCCGAGTTCAGCACATGTTCAGCCCGATGACGTCCCTCGAACTCCGATCCAGCCAAGTGTTGAGGGAAAGTTTTGTCAGCACGACGGCGTGGTGACGATGTTGATGTTCTACCGACGTAGGGCTTCGCCTAAGCACCGCTACAGTATTATCGAGGTGGACTATGGTGGAGGGGGGCACCGGACACGGCTAAAAGATCAACTTGATCAATTGTTGTCTCTCCGGGGTGCCCCCTGCCCCCGTATATAAAGGAGCAAGGGGGGTGCGGCCGGCCATAGGAGGAGGCGCGGCGGAGGAGTCCTACTCCCACCAGGAGTAGGACTCCTCCCCCCTTTCCTAGTTGGATTAGGACTTGGGAGGGGGAAGGAGTGGAGGAGAAGGAAGGAAGGGGGGCCCCGCCCCCCCTCTCCTTGTCCTATTCGGACTAGGAGGAGGGGCACGCAGCCCAGCCCTTGCCTCCTCTCCTCTCTTCCACCTAGGCCCACTAAGGCCCATTAAGTTCCCGGGGGGTTCCGGTAACCTCCCGGTACTCCGGTAAAATCCCGATTTCACCCGGAACACTTCCGATATCCAAACATAGGCTTCCAATATATCAATCTTCATGTCTCGACCATTTAGAGACTCCTCGTCATGTCCGCGATCACATCCGGGACTCCGAACAACCTTCGGTACATCAAAACATATGAACTCATAATATAACTATCATCGAAACGTTAAGCGTGGGGACACTATGGGTTCGAGAACTATGTAGACATGACCGAGACTCGTCTCTGGTCAATAACCAATAGCAGAACCTGGATGCTCATATTGGCTCCCACATATTCTACGAAGATCTTTATCGGTCAGCCCGCATAACAACATACATTGTTCCCTTTGTCATCAGTATGTTACTTGCCCGAGATTCGATCGTCGGTATCTCAATACCTAGTTCAATCTCGTTAGCGGCAAGTCTCTTTACTCGTTCCATAATACATCATCCCACAACTAACTCATTAGTTGCAATGCTTGCAAGGCTTAAGTGATGTGCATTACCAAGAGGGCCCAGAGATACCTCTCCGACAATCGGAGTGACAAATCCTAATCTCGAAATACGCCAACCCAACACGTACCTTTGGAGATAGACACCTGTAGAGATCCTTTATAATCACCCAGTTATGTTGTGACATTTGGTAGGACACAAAGTGTTCCTCCGGTAAACGGGAGTTGCATAATCTCATAGTCATAGGAACATGTATAAGTCATGAAGAAAGCAACAGAAACATACTAAATGATCATGTGCTAAGCTAATGGAATGGGTCATGTCAATCACATCATTATCCTAATGATGTGATCTCGTTAATCAAATGACAACTCATGTCTATGGCTAGGAAACATAACCATCTTTGATCAACAAGCTAGTCAAGTAGAGACATACTAGTGACACTCTGTTTGTCTATGTATTCACACATGTATTATGTTTCTGGTTAATACAATTCTAGCATGAATAATAAGCATTTATCATGATATAAGGAAATAAATAATAACTTTATTATTGCCTCTAGGGCATATTTCCTTCATGGACCACCCAGCATCGAGGGGATCCAGCGGCCTACCTTACGAGGTGGGTTGCCCAGCCTTTACCCGTAAGTTGCGGCAGTTGCAGTGGCCGTCCCACCGCACGTTTAAGCCCGACGTCGGCGAGAAGTACAACGGCAAGACCCATCCGCTAGAGTTCCTCAGCATCTACACCATCGCGATGCAGGCCGCTGGAGCTCGTGACGACAAGGTGCTTGCCAATTACTTCTCGTTGGCCCTGAAACCCAATGTCATGTCTTGGTTGATGCACTTGCCGGCGGATTCCATTTCTTCTTGGTCGGATCTGTGCCATGAGTTCGTTGGTGCCTTCACCGGAGGCCACCAAGCTCATGGCCAGGCCAGTGATTTGCATATCATTCCCCAGAAGGAAGGGGAAACCCTGTGCAAGTACATCCAGAGGTTCAACCGGGTGCAGTACAACATCCCCGATGTTCATCCCACCGCCGTGATTAGCGCGTTCCATCAAAACGTGCACAACCGCAAGATGCGCAAAGAGCTGGCGATGAACAAGGTTAAGGATGTGGCCGAACTTTATGTTCTGGCCGATAGGTGCGCCCGGGCTGTAGAAGGACGAAAGTACCCCGGCGAGGACGCCGTCGTGGAAACCGACTCTACTGATGAAGACACCGCCGCCCCGACGAAGAAGGGCTGGTGTCGCAACAGGAAACACAAGGGCAAGACCGTGCTTGCCGTCGAGGGATCTAATAGCACCGGCACCGCCAAGAAGGCTAAGGCAGACGACTCGGCAAGGAAATTGCCGGGTGCGCCGCTTGCCGGGCCTTGGCGGCTGCCGACAAGCCAGGGGGCTCCGACAAGCAGTATTACAAGATCCATCGCACCAAGGGCCACGACCTCCAGAATTGCTAACAAGTCGAGCTGCTTGCCGAGAAGCAAAAGGGCGAGTATGAGAGGTGGGATAAGGAGAAGGGCCAGGATGGTGCCGAAGGATCCGACAAGAAGCGTGGCGGCCAAGGAGGCCGCCGAGGCAAGGATAACCAGCAAGAGAGGCCCGCCCGAGGCCTTGACAAGAAGCAAGAAAGCGATGATCATGATGAGGACGACGAGTCCGGCAAGCAAGAGTTTCAGAAGGCTATAGAGGCCATGTGCGTCGATGCTGGTGCCTCGCTGCTTACTTCTCACCGCCAACTCAAACAGTGGGCGCGTGAGATCACAGCAGCGGAGCCCTCGTTCGATGCTCAGAAGCCGCTGAAGTGGTCCAGCACGCCCCTCATCTTTGATGCTAAGGACCACCCTGACCGCACAACTACGGCGGGTGCTTGCCATTGTTGGTCTCACCAACGATATGCAACCTCAAGGTGAACAAGATGCTGGTTGACGGCGGGGCCGGTCTGAACTTGATCTCACCCGTTGTGATCAAAAGGCTGCAAATTCCTGATGGAGACCTCGAGGAAATGGGCACGTTTCAAGGGGAGAACCCGGGAAGGAGCCAGCCGAAGGGGAATGTCACATTGCCTGTGACGTTTGGAGGCGAGTTGAACTACAGGATGGAGAGGATTGTCTTCGATGTAGCCGAGATCCCCTTGCCCTACAACGGAATCCTCGGCCGCCCGGCACTAGCCAAGTTCATGGCAGCGTCGCACTATGCCTACAACACACTGAAGATGCCTGGGCTGATGAACATCATCACCGTCCCCTCTGACAAGAAGGACACACTGATCTGCGCCGACCTACTCTACCGGGAAGTAGTTGCAGCAGCTGTCGCCAAGGCACTTGCTCCTGCCACTGAAGCCCCGGGAGGGAAGAAGAAGACTGGCAAGACCTCTTGCACCCACTCCGGCAAGCGCACCTCTTTGGAGTATTGTGCTACCATCGAGGACGTGCCAGAGAGCTCCACCGGCAAGAGCAAGAAATCTAGAGCTGCACCACCAGAGACCAAGAAGGTGTCCGTCAGGGAGGATGGCACGGGAGGGGCTTTCACCATAAGCTCCACCCTCGACAGCAAATAGGAAAGCGCGCTCGTCACTTTCCTGTGGGCGAATGTCGATGTGTTTGCATGGCAAGCATCTAACATCCCCGGTGTTCCCAGGGAAGTGATTGAGCACCATCTTGTTGTTTGTCCCCATGCGCGACCCCTCAAGCAGAAGGTCAGGAAGCAAGCTTTGGAATGACAGGAATTCATCACAGAGGAGATCAGGAAGTTGGAAGCAGCATGCTTGGTGAGGGGAGTGCTCCATCCGACGTGGTTGGCCAATCCGGTGGTGGTGCACAAGGCAAACGGGAAGTGGAGGCTGTGTATTGACTACACAGATATCAATAAGGCTTGTCCTAAGGACCCCTTCCCATTGCCATGCATCGACTAGATTGTTGACTCCACGGTCGGGTATGATCTGTTATCATTCCTCGACACCAAATCGAGCCACCGGCCAGACACCCTTTGCCCTGGTATACGGGGCAGAAGCAGTTCTCCCCACAGAACTCATATACGGGTCACCTCGAGTGCTCGCTTACGATGATCTTGAGCAAGAGCAATTGCGGCAGGATGACGCAACGCTCCTTGAGGAAGATCGTCTTCGGACGGCTATGAGAGCACCACGCTACCAGCAAGCCTTGCACCGCTACCATAGCCGCAAGGTTCATGCCCGAAGCTTTGAGGAAGGCGACCTTGTTCTTTGGCGCGTTCAGTCGGCCAAGAATTCCAAAAAGTTGACGCCGAAGTGAGAAGGCCCTTATTGGGTAATACGAGTCACCAGGCCTGGTGCGGTCCGCCAGGAAACCGAAGATGCTATTCCAGTGAGCAACTCCTGGAACATTGAGCATCTTCACAAATTTTACCCATAAGGCGCGGCTTGTCGGGCCTCCCGGCAAGCCACCTTTTGTACAAGCTTTGCCGACAAGGCACGTAACCCTCTGTACAAAGCCAAGCGCAGACCCTGAGCATAAATAAATGAAGCGCTGGTGCCCTAAGTTATAGCATGCATGCTAGGTTGAGTCTCTCCCTCGGTTAGGGTCGATAGTGCTTAGCGGCGACAAACCCCTAGCCTAGAGCTCGAGTGTGCGTGTTTCTGTCCTCTTTGGTTCGCAGGGCACGTGGACACTTCTGCTGAGCCGCTTGGGAGAAAGAGAACGGACCGGCGTTCCGGCCCCGGCAAGCCAAGACTGCCAGGGGCTGAAGACACAATGATCCAACCACGGCAAGCCAAGCTTGTCGGGGGCTGCAGATTCAGATAAGCCTTGCATCCCCTGTTATGCCTTTCCGTATAGAACTGGGACATGTGAAACCGCGTTTATATTCTTAAACCACCATGCTCCCCTTTTCCCGTACCCGAGGGCTATCCCCCTAGGTCGGAACTTGGTCGTAGTCGCGGTAGCAAGAAAGTAAACGAGGGGCCTAACTCTACTTCACCCCTGCCTCCGCCAAGAGCGAGAGAATGGTCGACTGAAGTGGGGGACGACAAGGCCTGCTGCCGGGTGACAATGTTTATCTTAAAAATAACAAGGATTCGTTCCTTGGCGTGGGCCTCGCTCATGCACAAAAGAACCCGACAAGCACCCTTTTTCATTAAAAACATCCCATACAGGTATAGTTCATGCGGAATTAAAAACATGAGCAAGGGGATTACAAGTCTTAAAATTAACAAGTGCACATGGGCTTACAAACTAAAAAGAGATAAGGTGCCCGTAATCCCTTTCTTGTCCCTCTCCTCAAAAGGTAGAACAAGACAGCAGGAGGGAAAAAGGGGTGCCTAGGCAAGGTGCAAGGAGCATAAGGCACCAAGAGAACATCTTGGTGCCGGGAAAGGAGCTGGAAGACGAGGCAGCGGACCATCAATACGCGACGAAGGCGTCGGTGCTCGCGTACTCTGACTTGATGGCCGCCACCTGCCTTCTTCGCCTTCTCCGACCCTCCTACGCCAACCGCCTAAGGAGAAATCTTTTGAAATTTTTGATAAAAGTGGGCTTGGAGAAATCATGACTTTAGTTAAAATCCCACTATTTTGGAAGAGTGTCAACTTCGCATGCATGTGGATCGTGTTGAGAATATGTTATGTGATAGCTATATTGTTGAATTTTCTTATGATCCTACATGTAATTATTATGAGAGAGGAAAATATGGTTATAGAAATTTTCATGCTACTAAATTACCTCTCGTTATGTTGAGATTGCTATTGTTTTTTTCCGCTTCCTTGCATATGCTAGTTTTTGCTTGGTATGATAATTTGTTTTTCTATAAGATGCCTATGCATAGGAAGTATTTTAGACTTATATGTGTTTGTCACGTGTTTTATGATGCTCTCTTTGTGCTTCAATTCTTGTCTTTCATGTGAGCATCATTAAAATTATCAATGCCTAGCTAAAAAGGCTTTAAAGGAAAGCGCTTGTTGGGAGATAACCCAATATTTATCCTTTTTGTTTAGCAATAAGTCTTTGATCTAGCCTCTTGTTAGATGTGTTTTTATGTTTTAATTAGTGTGACCGATTTCACTCACTCGGTGAGACCAAAATAGTGAAACGAGTCACAGTGGGAATGCATGGCCATATCGGTGAGGCCGAGATCCATATCGGTGTGACCGGACTGTCTAGGGTTTTGGCAATGGCTATGTCAAATGAACTCGGTGGCGCCAGATAGAACATTTTTGTGGGGCCGAGTTTGACTTTGAGTTTTGGACATATTTGGAGTGGGAAAGTGGTTGAGGGCTTTGGAGCAATATCACTAAGCACTTTGAGCAACTAGACCGTTAAGCAACACCTCATCCCCTTTTAATAGTATTGGCTTTCCTATGGACTAAATGTGATCTTGGATCACCAAAATAGAAATGAAGAGTCTTAAGCTTTAGCCAATCTTTGTCCTTAGCATTTTGAGGGGTCCACATCTCTAGTCCATGCCATGCCAATCATTGAACTTTCTGAAATATTTAAGTTGAATGGACATTAGATCAATGAGCTATATGTTGTTATGAATTACCAAAACCACCCAGGGATTAGTTGCACTTTCAGTCTCCCCCTTTTTGGTAATTGATGACAACATATAGATCAAAGCTTCGACGATGATAATATGAATGAAATATACATCGTCGCTTTGAGAAGTATGTGATAAGTAAGAGATCCCCCTAAATTTCTGAAGGAAATATGCCTTAGAGGCAATATTAAAGTTGTTATTTTATATTTCCTTATTCATGAGAAATGTTTATTATTCATGCTAGAATTGTATTGATCGGAAACCTAAATACATGTGTGAATACATAAACAAACACAGCGTCCCTAGTGAGCCCCCACTTGACTAGCTCGTTGATCAAAGATGGTTAAGGTTTCCTAACCATGGACATGAGTTGTCATTTAATAATGGGATCACATCATTAGGAGAATGATGTGATGGACAAGACCCATCTGTTAGCTTACCATATTGATCGTTCAGTTTTATTGCTATTGCTTTCTTCATGTGAAATACATCTTCCTTCGACTATGAGATTATGCAACTCCCGGACACTGGAGGAATGCCTTGTGTGCTATCAAACATCACAACGTAACTGGGTTATTATAAAGATGCTCTATAGGTATCTCCGAAGGTGTTTGTTGAGTTGGCATAGATCGAGATTAGGATTTTTCACTCCGAGTATCGGAGAGGTATCTCTGGGCCCTCTCGATAATACACATCATAAGAAGCCTCGCAAGCAAAGTGACTAATGAGTTAGTTGCAGGATGATGTATTACAGAACGAGTAAAGAGACTTGCGGTAACAAGATTGAACTAGGTATGGAGATAGCAACGATCGAATCTTGGGCAACTAACATTCTGATAGACAAAGGGAATAACGTATGTTGCAATAACGGTTCGACCGATAAAGATCTTCGTGGAGTATGTAGGAGCAAATATGAGCATCCAGGGTCCGCTATTGGTTATTGATCGTAGAGGTGTCTCGGTCATGTCTACATAGTTCTCGAACCCATAGGGTCTGCACGCTTTATGTTCGATGACGATATAGTATTATATGAGTTATGTGATTTGGTGACCGAATGTTGTTCGGAGTCCCGGATGAGATCACGGACACAATGAGGAGTCTCGAAATGGTCGAGAGGTTAAGATTGATATATATAGGACGATGGTATTCGGACACCGGAAGTGTTCCAGATGGTATCGGGTACTTATCGGGTCACCAGAAGGTGTTTCGGGTACCCCCGGCAATCCTATGGGCCATATGGGCCTTGTGAAGGAACACCCCATCCCACAAGGGGCTGGTGCGCCTTATGAGGCTATAGGAGGAGGAGAAGGAAAGTGGTGAATTGAAAGGAAAGTGTGAATTAGGATTCCACTTCCTTCCCTCACCCCCCTCTTTCCTTCCCCTTCATGCATACATGGAAAGGGGGCGCACGGCAAGGCAGGGCCCCTAGGGGTGGAGGCCAACCCTAGGGCGCCCCTTGGCTGCCTCCCCTCTCCCCCACCTATATATATGTGGGGGCGCCTCTAGCACATCTCAGACTATTGCATAGCCGTGTGCGGCGCCCCCGTCCACCGTTTACTCCCACGGTCATATCTTCGTAGTGCTTATGCGAAGCCCTGCGCGGATCACTTCACCATCACCGTCACCACGCCATTGTGCTGACGGAACTCATCTACTACCTCGACGTCTTGCTGGATCAAGAATGCGAGGAACGTCACCGAGCTGAACGTGTGCAGAACTCGGAGGTGTTGTACGTTCGGTGCTTGATCGGTCGGATCTAGAAGTTCGACTACATCAACCGCGTTGTCAAACGCTTCCGCTTACTATCCACGAGGGTACGTAGACACACTCTCCCCTCTCGTTGCTATGCATCTCCTAGATAGATCTTGCGTGAGCATAGGAATTTTTTTGAAATTGGATGCTGCGTTTCCCAACAATGGCATCCGAGCCAGGTCTATGCGTAGATGATATGCACGAGTAGAACACAAAGAGTTGTGGGTGGTGATCGGCATACTGCTTACCACCAACGTCTTATTTTGATTCGGCGGTATTGTTGGATGAAGCGTCCCGGACCAACCTTACATGGCCACGTTCATGAGACCGGTTCCACCAACAGACATGCAACTAGTTTTCCATAAAGGTGGCTGGTGGGTGTCTGTTTCTCCAACTTTAGTTGAATCAAATTTAACTGCGGCCGGTCCTTGTTGAAGGTTAAAATAGCAAACTTGATAAATCACCGTTGTGGTTTTTATGCGTAGGTAAGAACGGTTCTTGCTAGAAGCCCGTAGCAGACACGTAAAACTTGCAACAACAAAGTAGAGGACATGTCTAACTTGTTTTTGCAGGGCATGTTGTGATGTGATATGGTCAAGACATGATGTGATATACATTATTGTATGAGATGATCATGTTTTGTAAAAGTTATCGGCAACTGGCAGGAGCCTTATGGTTGTCGCTTTATTGTATGAAATGCAAACACCATGTAATTGCTTTACTTTATCACTATGCGTTAGCGATAGTTGTAGAAGCAATAGTTGGCGAGACGACCACGGTGCTATGATGGAGATCAAGGTGCCAAGCGAATGACAATGGGGATCATGACGGTGCTTTGGAGATGGAGATCAAAAGCACAAGATGATGATGCCATATCATGTCACATATTTTGATTGCATGTGATGTTTATCTTTTATGCATCTTATTTTGCTTAGTACGGCGGTAGCATTATAAGATGATCCCTTCACTAAATTTCAAGGTATAAGTGTTCTCCCTGAGTATGCACCATTGCGACAGTTCATCGTGTTGAGACACCACGTGATGATCGGGTGTGATAGACTCTATGTTCACATACAACGGGTGCAAGACTGTTTCGCACATGCAGAATACTCGAGTTAAACTTGACAACCCTGGCATGTACAGACATGGCCTCGGAACACTGGAGACCGAAAGGTCGAACGTGAATCATATAGTAGATATGATCAACATAGAGATGTTCACGTGATGATCGAACATGGTTTAGTTGATTTGAATCATGTATCATTTAGATGACTTGAGGGATGTCTATCTAAGTGGGAGTTCTTAAGTAATTTGATTAACTGAACTTAATTTATCATGAACTTAGTCCTGATAGTATTTTCATATCTATGTTATATATCAATAGCTCGCGTTATAGCTCCCATATATTTTTGATATGTTCCTAGAGAAAACTAAGTTGAAAGATCATAGTAGCAATGATGTGGACTGGATCTGTGATCCCAGGATTATCCTCATTCCTGCACAGAATAATTATGCCTTGATGCACTGCTAGGTGACAGACCTATTGCAGGAGCAGATGTAGACGTTATGAACGTTTGGCAAGCTCGATATGATGACTACTTGATAGTTCAGTGCACCATTCTTTACCGCTTAGAACCGGGCCTTCAAAATGTTTTGAACACCACAGAGCATATGAGATGTTCCAAGAGCTGAAATCGGTATTTCAGACTCATGCCCGTGTCGAGAGGTATGAGACCCCTGACAAGTACTTTGCCTACAAGATGGAGGAGAATAGCTCAGTCATTGAGCATGTACTCAGAATGTCTGAGTACTACAATCGCTTGAATCAAGTGGGAGTTAATCTTCCAGATAAGATAATGATTGACAGAGTTCTCTAGTCACCAGCACCAAGCTACTAGAACTTCATGATGAACTATAATATGCAAGGGATGACAAAAACGATTCCCGAGCTCTTCACCGATGCTGAAATCGGCGAATGTAGAAATCAAGAAAAAGCATCAAGTGTTGATGGTTGACAAGACCACTAGTTTCAAGTAAAAGGGCAAGGGAAAGAAAGGGAACTTCAAGAAGAATGGCAAGCAAGTTGCCGCTCGCATGAAGAAGCCCAAAGTTGGACCCAAGCCTGAAACTGAGTGCTTCTACTACAAAGGGAATGTTCACTAGAAGCGGAGCTACCCCAAATACTTGGCGGATAAGAAGGATGGCAAAGTGAACAAAGGTATATTTGATATACATGTTACTAATGTGTACTTTACTAGTGTTCATAGTAGCCCTGGGTATTTGATATCGGTTCAATTGCTCAGATTATTAACTCGAAACAAGAGTTGCAAAATGAACAAAGACTAGTTAAGGGCGAGGTAACGATGTGTGTTGGAAATGATTCCAAGGTTGATAAGATCACCATCGCACACTCCCTCTACCTTTGGGATTAGTGTTGGACCTAAATAAATGTTATTTGGTTTTTGCGTTGAGCATGAATATGATTAGATCATATTTATTGCAATACGGTTATTCATTTAAGTCAGATAGTAATTGTTGTTCTGTTTACATGAATAAAACCTTCTATGGTCATACACCCAATGTAAATGGTTTAGTGAATCTCGATCGTAGTGATACAGATATTTATAATATTGATGCCAAAATATGCGAAGTTGATAATGATAGTAAAACATATTCGTGGCACTATTGTTTAGGTCATATTGGTGTAAAGCGCATGAAAAAACTCCATGCGGATGGACTTTTGGAATCACTTGATAGTTGCAAACCATGCCTCATGGGCAAGATGACTAAAACTCCGTTCTCCGGAACAATGGAGCGAGCTAATGACTTATTGGAAATAATACATACCGATGTATGCGATCCGATGAGTGTTGAGGCTCGCGGGGGTATCGTTATTTTCTGACCTTCACAGATGATTTGAGCAGATATGGGTATATCTACTTGATGAAACACAAGCGTAGAACATTTGAAAAGTTCAAAGAATTTCAGAGTGAAGTGGAGAATCATTGTAACAAGAAAATAAAGTTTCTGCGATCTGATAGCGAAGGCGAATATTTGAGTTATGAGTTTGGCCTTCATTTAAAACAATGTGGAATGGTTTCACAACTCATGCCACCTGGAACACCACAGCATAATGGTGTGTTCGAACGTCGTAACCGTACTTTATTAGATATGGTGCGATCTATGATGTCTCTTACCAATTTACCACTATCGTTTTGGGGTTATGCATTAGAGACAGCTGCATTCACGTTAAATAGGTCACCGTTTAAATCCATTGAGACGACACCGTATGAACTATGGTTTGGCAAGAAACCTAAGCCGTCCTTTCTTAAAGTTTGGGGTTGCGACACTTATGTCAAAAGGCTTCAGTCTAATAAGCTTGAACCCAAATCGGAGAAGTGCGTCTTCATAGGATACCCTAAGGAAACAATTGGGTACACCTTCTACCATAGATCCAAAGGCAAGATATTTGTTGCCTAGAATGGAACCTTTCTAGAGAAGGAGTTTCTCTTGAAAGAAGTGAGTGGGAGGAAAGTAGAACTTGATGAGGTAATTGTACCTTCTCTCAAATTGGAAAGTAGGTCATCAGAGAAATCCGTTCCCGTGATGCCTACACCAACTAGAGAGGAAGCAAATGATAATGATCATGAAACTTCAGATCAAGTTGCTATTGAACCTTGTAGGTCAACCAGAGCATGATCCGCACTAGGGTGGTATGGTAATCCTAATGTGGAAGTCATGTTACTAGACCATGACGAACCTACGAACTATGAAGAAGCTATGATGAGCCCAGATTCTGAAAATGGCTTGAGGCCATGAAATCCAAGATAGGATCCATGAATGAGAACAAAGTGTGGACTTTGGTGCACTTGCCCGATGATCGGCGAGCCATGGAGAATAAATGGATCTTCAAGAAGAAGACTGATGTTGATGGTAATGTTACTGTCTACAAAGCTCGACTTGTCGCAAAAGGTTTTCAACAAGTTCAAGGAGTTGACTACGATGAGACTTTCTCACCCATAGCAATGCTTAAGTCTATCCAAATCATGTTAGCAATTGCCACATTTTATGATTATGAAATCTGGCAAATGGACATCAAAACTGCATTCCTTAATGTATTTCTTAAAGAAGAGTTGTATATGATGCAACCAGAAGGTTTTGTTGATCCTAAAGGTGCTAACAAAGTGTGCAAGCTCCAGCGATCCATCTATGGACTGGTGCAAGCATCTCGGAGTTGGAATATACGCTTTGATGAGGTGATTAAAGAATATGGTTTTGTGCAGACTTTTGGAGAAGCCTGTATTTTCAAGAAAGTGAGTGGGAGCTCTGTAGCATTTCTGATATTATATGCGGATGACATATTATTGATTGGAAATGATATAGAATTTCTGGATAGCATAAAAGGATACTTCAATAAAGAATTTGTCAATGAAAGACCTCGGTGAAGCTGCTTACATATTTGGCATCAAGATCTATAGAGATAGATCAAGACGCTTGATAAGATTTTCAATGAGTACATACCTTGAGAAGATTTTGAAGGAGTTCACAATGGATCAGTCAAAGAAGGAGTTCTAGCGTGTATTGTAAGGTGTGAAGTTGAGTAAGACTCAAAGCCCGACCACGGCAGAATATATAGAGAGAATGAAAGTCATTCCCTATGCCTCAGCCATAGGTTCTATAAAGTATGACATGCTGTGTACCAAACTTGTTGTGTACCTTTCCATGAGTTTGGCAAGGGGGTACAATAGTGATCTAGAAGTAGATCACTAGACAGTAGTCAAAATTATCCTTACAGGACTAAGGAAATATTTCTCGGTTATGGAGGTGATAAAGAGTTCATCATAAAGAGTTACGTCGATGCAAGCTTGACACCGATTCAGATGACTATGAGTCTCAATCTGGATACATATTGAAAGTGGGAGCAATTAGCTAGAGTACCTCCATGCAGAGCATTGTAGACATAGAAAAATTGCAAAATACATACGGCTTTGAATGTGGCAGACCCATTGACTAAAACTCTCTCACAAGCAAAACATGATCACACCTTAGTACTCTTTGGGTGTTAATCACATGGCGATGTGAACTAGATTATTGACTCTAGTAAAACCTTTGGGTGTTGGTCACATGGTGATGTGAACTATTGGTGTTAATCACATGGCGATGCCAACTGGATTATTGGCTCTAGTGCAAGTGGGAGACTGAAGGAAATATGCCTAGAGGCAATAATAAAGTTGTTATTTTATATTTCCTTATTCATGATAAAGGTTTATTATTCATGCTAGAATTGTATTGATCGGAAACCTAAATACATGTGTGAATAGATAAACAAACACCGTGTCCCTAGTGAGCCTCTACTTGACTAGCTCGTTGATCAAAAATAGTTAAGGTTTCCTAACCATGGACATGAGTTGTCATTTGATAATGGGATCACATCATTAGGAGAATGATGTGATGGAAAAGACCCATCCATTAGCTTAGCATATTGATCGTTCAGTTTTATTGCTATTGCTTTCTTCATGATACATATTCCTTCGACTATGAGATTATGCAACTCTCGGATACCAAAGGAATGCCTTGTGTGCTATCAAACGTCACAACGTAATTGGGTGATTATAAAGATGCTCTACAGGTATCTCTGAAGGTGTCTGTTGAGTTGGCATAGATCAAGATTAGGATTTGTCACTCCGGGTATCGGAGAGGTATCTCTGGGCCCTCTTGGTAATACACATCATAAGAAGCCTTGCAAGCAAAGTGACTAATGAGTTAGTTGTAGGATGATGTATTACAGAACGAGTAATAAGACTTGCTGGCAACGAGATTGAACTAGGTATGAAGATACCGACGATTGAATCTCGGGCAAGTAACATACCGATAGACAAAGGGAATAACGTATGTTGTCATAACGGTTCGACCAATAAAGATCTTCGTAGAATATGTAGGTGTCAATATGAGCATCCACGTTCCGCTATTGGTTATTGACCGGAGAGGTGTCTCGGTCATGTCTACATAGTTCTCGAACCCGTAGGGTCCGCACGCTTAACGTTCGATGACGATATAGTATTATATGAGTTATGTGATTTGGTGACTGACTATTGTTCGAAGTCTCGGATGAGATCACGGACATGATGAGGAGTCCCTAAATGGTTGAGAGGTAAAGATTTATATATAGGACAATGGTATTCGGACACCGGAAGTGTTCGGGTACTTATC
>NC_041384.1:509514859-509523500 GCF_002162155.2 Triticum dicoccoides | reverse complement strand
ACCAGCCCACAAGGGGTTGGTGCGCCTTATGAGGCGATAGGAGGAGGAGAAGGAACGGGGGAAGGGAAAGGAAAGTATGAATTAGGATTCCACTTCCTTCCGTCACCCCCCCCCTCTTTCCTTCCCTTCATGCATACATGGAAAGGGGAGCGCAGGGCAAGGCAGGGCCCCTAGGGGGCGGCTGCCAACCCTAGGGTGCCCCTTGGCTGCCTCCCCTCTCCCCCCACCTATATATATGTGGGGGGCGCCTCTAGCACATCTCAGACTACTGCATAGTCGTGTGCGGCGCCCCCCTCCACTGTTTACTCCCACGGTCATATCTTCATAGTGCTTAGGCAAAGCCCTGCGTGGATCACTTCACCATCACCGTCACCATGCCGTCATGCTGATGGAACTCATCTACTACTTCGACGTCTTGCTGGATCAAGAAGGCGAGGAACGTCACCGAGCTGAACGTGTGCAAAACTCGGAGGTGTCGTACGTTCGGTGCTTCATCGGTCGGAGCTAGAAGAAGTTCAACTACATCAACCGTGTTGTCAAAAGCTTCCGCTTACGGTCTACGAGGGTACGTAGACACACTCTCCCCTCTTGTTTCTATGCATCTCCTAGATAAATCTTGCGTGAGCATAGGAATTTTTTTGAAATTGCATGCTACATTTCCCAACAATTTGTGCATTATTTAAAATTTGAGTTTGAATGCAAATGCACACTCGATTAGGATCATGGGGTACTCTTCCATGTCACATACATCTGGTTGGAGCGCTCAAAATGATAAGAGATAAATAACATGCACTCATCACCAAGGGTCAACATGATTGATCATACACAAATATCATAGATATCATCAAGCAAGCAGACATTAAGGCATAGTATGATCAAACACATGATCACTTAAGTATCTCATGAGCATAATAAACATTGTAGCATAGGAATCAAACGAGCAAACGATCAAAGTGGCAAGTAGAAAGTCAAATAAAACCAACAAAAGACAAAACACTCTCTCTCTCTCGAAGCCTAATGATCTATACACTTTCTCCCCCTTTGGCAACAAGTTACCAAAAAGCTTGAAAATGCATAGTGTTATACGACACTCTAGGCACGATCTCCGGGAGCTCTTGAAGTGGTCTTCTGGCTTGATGCTCTAGTGTGCGTAGATGGCGTGGAGAGGAGGGTATCTGCAAATGCTTCGGCAGAAGTCTGTGGAGCTGGAGGGGTTGACACTGGAGGTACAATAGTGGCAGTTGATGCAGGTGCTGAAATAGTAGCTCTGGAGTCTCTGACAACTGGCACTTCTGAAGACCTCTGTGCCCTTGGCACTCTCTGGAATGTGTATGTGGTAGCTCTATCCTCCCTATCCTCAGCTTCTTCCTGGAGCTTCTCAACAGTGGTCTGAATCTCTGTGACCTTCACATCTAGATCATGAAATTTAGTCTCAATGATCCTCTCAAGACTCTTGATTCTGAGTCAAGGTGGCCAAGCCCTTCTCAATCCTCACGGTAGCCTCAAGCAGATAACTGAGTTGATCTTGCTTGGTCTTGGGCATCACTGTTGAAGCACTTGGTGCACTTGCTGATTTAGCTGCTTTTGCAGCCTTTGCCTTCTCTATCTTCTCCCGGGCATCTGCACAAGTAGGATGAGTTTCATCCATGAAAACCTCGTTGTCCTCAAAGTCTGGCCTTAGGGGAAGATGCTCTTTATCAAGCAGATATGTCCTGGTTCCCATCTTGGAGTTGATAAAAGTCTGAATGTGAGGGGCATATCCACATGATCTTTTCTGATCAGCTGTTGTTCTCTTCACTGTTTCAACAATCAAACTCATCACTTTGAACTTTTGTGGCACATCAAACATGTGGAGCAAGTAGATGGAGTGACCACGGATCATTCTATGATCTCCTGACTTGGGCAACAGAGTGTGCCTCAGTATAGTGTTCATTGTGGCCAATCCAGAAAGCAGATAGTAGACAGATCCAAGCTTATGAGTCTCCAATGCATCCTTAGGAATTTCCTTGTACATGTTACACATGGAGTTGTGATCCTTCCTAGGCTTGGCATATACATCAACATCATTCTCTCTTTCTTCTGGTGCATTGATCAAACTTGCCCACTCTGAGATTGTTGATTGATATATGACTCCTTCAGCCATCCACACAATCTTTCCATCTAGGTAAAAATGAGCAGTTGAATAGAATTGCATGACCATCCAATACAAAAAAATACACTTCCATGATGATACGTGTTTGTCACAGTAGGTCACATTTTATGTCATGCATGTACATCCATGACAAATTTATGACAGAATCAATATAGTCATACATGTGCTGTCATAGAAGTGTTCCATGACATTACCAAAATTATCATCATGGAAGTGTCCACTTCCATGACGATAAATCGCGTGTCACAGAAGTGCTTTCGTCAAGGGTGACTGACACGTGGCATCCACCATAATGGAACGCCATTAAGCTATCAGGTCTGGTTTTGGATCCGATAACCCGTTAACAGCCCCGGCCAATGGGGATTTTCCACGTGCAAAATCATCCTTGGCTGGAGGAAACACGTGTCGGCTCACCGTTAGGACAGATGTCATCCACTCATTGGACCCAAAGCGCCTATGATACGTCGACACGTGGCACGGCCCAACAGAGGCCCATTCCTGTGAAAAGGTTGGCCCGTTTGACTTGGTCAAAAGGTTGCGGCCCGGCCCATGGCAAGCCTGTTAATGGCATGTTCGCACATAGCCTATTTACAGACCGCTATCCCAGGGCCCATTTACGGTCTATCCGAAATAGGCCCGGGAGCGTCATCTAGGCCGTCCAATATAATTCCAGCCCATTTTAACTTCCGGCCCATGTATGTCCCATGACGTCTTTCGGCCCATATGAGGCCCTTAGTAACCCTCGGCCCCTTAACATCCCATTATTCCGTTGGGCCGTTTCCAGCCCATGTTATCTTTCGGCCTTCTCAGGGCCCATTTATTCTTGGGCTCATTTCCAGCATTCGGTTACTTACGGCCCGTTACTGTCATTTTCTGCTTGTGGGCCAAATTCAGCCAGTGGTTACAGTCGGCCCGTTTGTGGCCCGTTAATACGTTGGGCTGTTTTCATGTCGAAAAAAACCCGTTGGGATGTTTTCATAGAGTTATCAAATATGGCCTATTAACGGCCCGTTATTGTCCACGAATAGTACGGTCCATGATTAGCAAAATGATGATACGCCCCGTAGAAGGCCCATGGATCCTACGGCCTGTAAAAGGCTCATGGATCGTATGGCTCGTAGAAGGCCCATGGATCCTACTGCCCGTATAGAAGGCCAATGGATCCTACGGCCCGTATAAGGCCCATGGATCATACGGCCCGCAGGAGGCCCATGGTTACAACAGTCCATGTGTTGCCATTATTATTTTGGCCTATTTTCCAAAAATAGGTTATTGGGGCCACTAGAAAAACACAGAAAAAGAACTGCAGTGACTACAAGCAAACAACTAAACAAGACAATAAGGAAATAAATAAGCAAGCAATTAACGCTAGCCTATTACCGCTATTACACATATTACATCCACTGGGCATCAAAGTTCGCCACCAGTGCAAATATAGGGAACAAAGCAGCATATTACATACACTGGTCATCAAAATTGGCCGATGGTGCAAATAAACGCGGCAGCAAAACAAGAGCATAACTGAAACAACTTCATAAGAGCTCAAGAAACGTGGTATCCACCATGCTGGCAATAAGCTTAGCAAGCTTATTAGCTTTGTCCTGTTTGGTGCTAAAATCCTCCAACGCTTGTTGTTACACCAGAAAGTATGCATCTGAATGCTCCAAGGACTTCCACAGTCCTTCTACTTCTTGTCGCAGCATAGCTGATCGATGTCTTTCAGCTTGTAGTTGAGACTCAAGAAACCGAACTGATTCAGACAGTGAGTTTGAATAACTTATGCAAGCGGTAGTGGCCAGTAACTCGAACACTAAACCAAGACAGGACTTTGGGGTTGTCTCACTGTCTTCAAGATGGTCTTCCTTAGATGTTTTATCAGCTTTGTTGGAGACCAACAAGGATGTGTCACTATCTTGAACCTTATCTGCATTACTTCCTTTACCATTGCTTAATAAGGCACTCTTCCCCAATATTCTGTCAGCATTCTAAAATAAGAAACAAGCAGACACATAACGGGTTTAGCATGTACTAGTATATGAAACTCATTTCGATGAACCAGTTCATTAGTAAGGTGGACAGGATTAAACTACCAAGTCTTCTATTGCCAAGTACTAGTACATAATAAAAGCATCAAACAAACATATATCTATGTCCTATGGTCACTTCATTATCTTGCCAAATCAAAATATAGACACGGTTCAAATCATATCAGTTCAAGACAGAGCAGCAGTGAAAGAATACAAAGCATGGGAAACTACACGGCACAACAAGATTTCAGATGGGTACCACGGGTCTACATGTACAACAACACTATTGGCTCTGTTGTGATGCTAGTGATGTGCATGATATGAGAAGTCAACTGTATACACAATTGAAATTGAAATCAACTAGACTTATTGATAAGAGCAAGCCTGTTAAAGAAACATGCGTGAACATACATGTTGTGCCATTGGAGTTTCGATTGGATCCTTCAATTTAAAAATAAGTTTGTATGAGTAAATACAGTGATATAAGAGCAAAGCAGTATGCACGACAGCAATCATAGTTAAAAAAGGCGCGCCTAAGCGAGCGCTTAAGCGCGCCTAGGCTCTAGGCATTGGCGAAACGCATTGCGCATAACTATGCTTAATCTGTGCATAACTGCGCATAAGCATGCGCTTTGGTCAGTAAAGCGCAAGGCGGTGGCAAAACGCACAATTAACGCATATCGCTTTTTTGAACTATGATAGCAATGGAATCTTAAATTAGAACAGTTGTTCTTCAGGTTTAGGCACTTCTTCTACATGAATAGAGTAAAGTAAGACGCAAGAATATAGTACTTAAAAATAGAAAATGAGCTCATAGACCTTACCACATTCTTGGTTCGGGACCAGTACAGAACAAGGCGTTCCTAGTCATCGTCCAGTAAATGTGTATCAGGAGAACGTAAGGGAATTTGATGAGTTTCTTTGCTGGTGAAGTATGTTTTCTTCAGGTAATTCCAATACTGCCACCAAGCATTCTTGGAGATAGCAGAGGTATTAGCACAGGTTACCTCATCCTGAGTTTCCAAACCAGTCCTTCTCTGTAGAGAAAAATGGGAAATTTTGTTCTATTATAACCATCATGGAGGTAGGATGTATGGGACAAAGCAAATGAAATGCCATGAATAACATTACTTACACATAACTCCTGGACAAACACCTGCAACTGGCACTTTCCTTCATCTTCAGTATAATATTTCCAAGATGGGAAGATACGCACATACGATTTAACAACATGAAATGCAACCGATGCTCAACTACAACTAGTTGGTTGTGCTTCCTCCACAGGAATAGGTGTACTAACTGGTGGAGTTGGGGTTCGCCGTGGTAGTACTGGCCCTTTGGGCATTGGAGCTGCCTTACTAACTGCTCTTGTTTGGGAGCTCTATGGTGGAGATGGTGTTGTGTCAACAGGAACTGGGTTACTATCTGCTGGGGTTGGGGTTAGATTGGGTGAAGCTGGTTCTCTCTCCATCGCAGTAGGGGTACAATCCGCGAGAGTTTGGGTTATGTGTGGTAGGGTTAGTTCTCGTGCATGTACAACCGGGGTGCTATATCCACCAAGAGGTAGCAATGTTTTATTTGAAGACCGTGTTTTTAGTCCGCTAGATGCTGGCATCACCCGCTCCAATTCAAATAGCTGATAAGCAGGAAACATAGTTGAATGTACAAACATTGTATGAGAGACAGATGCAATAGATAGTGTGGAAAAAAGAGGGCATGAAATAGTTGACATGTATATTGTTTAACTAAAACGGATAGCATGACATAATTTCACATATATGATGTCTATCTAAACTGGATAGCATAGCATAACATAATTAAAAGATATGATGAATAACTAAATAGGATCGCATGACATAATTCACCTACATGTTATCTAAGTAATTAGGATCGCATCATTTAATTCACATATGTGATTTATATGCTAAACAGAGGGCATTAGATATGATGTCTGAACTAAGAACATGGTGTTGAATATTGTGTATATGATGTCTAAACTATGCAATGCAAGACACCATATGCATGATATGAGCAGTATAACCGTGCCAAGTTAGAGCATACACCTCGGTGGGGGAATAGGACTGGTCATCTGTCTCTAAATCCATCTCTGAGGAGCTATCGGGACCCAACAAGAGATCTGCTTCGACAGGTAGCACGGTCTGCTCTGAAGGCCTTGTTTTCACTCCAGATTTTTCAATCTCCCACCCAAATGGCTGATTCACAGGAAAAGTAGTTTAATGTACAAACATTGTTGACAAATGGAAATGTAATGAAGAAAAGGATGGCAAGATATCATTCAAATATATGATGCCTGGTTAAACAGGATGGCATTGCACATTTCACATATATTATGGCTGGCTAAAAGACATGAGACTGCATAATTCCCATATATGATATAGAAACTAAACAGGTGGCATTAGAGAACATGTCTAAACTAAGCAAATGACATATGTGATGTCAAAAGTAGGCACTGCAAGGCAACATATGCATGATATGACTAACATCATCATGCCAAGGTAGAGCAAACACCTTGGGGGTAAATAGGAGTGGTCAGCGGCGTCTGAATCCGCCTCAGAACAGATATCTTCCTCTGGATTACAATCTGGAGAGGGATGGGGAGGGTTTACCATTGAACCCACCATGGAGCGATGTCTGCATGACATTGTATTGCCGCGCAAAACTCTTCTCTTTTTCTCTACATGTTCAGCATGACTATGTACAATATTTGACACGCATACGAAAAAAATATGGTGAGATTATGTAAGGAGAGCATGCAGAAATTTAGAGTGATGGTAACAACCGGTGGATGGATCCAAAAATAATGATAGCAGGATGATGGTTGCTTTAATTTAATAAAAAGACAGATGATGATTGCTTTACTATTTGTTTCCCACCCAAGATGAACAACATAGGCATACCCTAGGTGAACCAGATATTAGACAGAGATATTATTCATTGCTTCCTCGGTATGTGCCCCACAACTAATTTAGAACTCAAGTTTGAACATTAATTTGGACCTGACTTGGAGTCAAAGAGGT
The DNA here is from genome assembly GCF_002162155.2 of Triticum dicoccoides. NCBI lineage: Eukaryota > Viridiplantae > Streptophyta > Magnoliopsida > Poales > Poaceae > Triticum > Triticum dicoccoides. The sequence continues at coordinate 509,516,283 of NC_041384.1, read as the reverse complement.
GAATAGGATGATAAAGTAGCAGGTAATTTTAAGCAATGCATAACATAAGCAGAAACAAAAGAGTATGACCTCTCTTGTGGACCCGTGTACTCCTCAGGTTCATCTGCTGAGTCGATGATGGTGATGCCATTGCAGTGGGTGCCGGCAGTAGGGAAGGAGATCTAAGGCGGCGAAAGATGGTCAGGAGTCGTGATGTCTGGTTTGGTGGATGTTTCTGTCAATGGAGCAGCTTAGTTGAGGTGGACGACGTCGCGGCAGGAGCAGGACAAACCACACAAAGTTCCCTTCGACACCTACCTGTAACTGAAGTAATTCTGTAAGGGCTCATTTGGCTTGCATGATTCTAAAAACACAGGGATAGGAAAACACCGGAATAGGATAGGGATGCACATGGTAAATAGAGCATTTGTAAACACAGGATTTCTGTCAACTTGAGTGTTTGGTTTACAGGAATTGGAAGAGCAGAGGAATGCAAAGAAACATGGCCAAAATAAAGTGAAACCATATGAAAGCGTGTACAGTTAGAATGTTATTCTGCCACTAATGCATTTAGTCTTGTTTTCATGCATAGGATTTTGAAAAGTAGGTCTAGGTGGATGTTTTTCTTCATTCCTTTCAACAAAATGCATAAATAATTGAATAGTAGAGTGTCATTGGAAAATTCCCTATTGCTATGTTTTTCCGTTGAACCAAAATAGCCCTAATGGATTGAAATGAATGTATAGTAATAAGTGATGCAACAAGTGTACAACCTCTTTGCCATAGCCGTGTCGACCTCAGCATCATTGGGTTGGTCGCTGAAGTAGTTGAGGCAGAGGTGGCTGTCGGAGGTGTGGAGGAAGATCCGAGGAATCTATAGACGGCGTCCAGGGCACTGCTCTATTGTGATGGATCGTTCTGTCGTTGGAGCAGCCCCGGTGAGTCGTAAGACGTCAAGGCTGAAGCAGCACAAGACAGACATCGTCAATCTCAAGTGGGATTCTTATAGCATCTCCAATAGATGATGTAAAATTTACATCACCAAAAACCACCTGACTACAACAGATGAGGTAAAAACTGTTGACTCTAAACTTAACTGTCAAAACTGAAAATTTACTGTGGAATCTGAATGTTACTGTCGAAACTGAACGCAATGGTAGCAGAGAGGCACTTGACATGTAGTTTAGGGAGGGCATGCAGTTCATCTTCAACCTGCAGCCCCCTGAGCCGCCAGCCACCACCGGCCGAACAGCCAGCCCCAGCGCCGCCTCGCTGCCCCGAAACAACTCCCCACCGCCGGTCCGCCGCCGCCCCGGCCAGCCCTATAGGCCCCCCGCCCCTCACCCTGAACCCTAAGATAGATAGTGGGGTATCTCTCCGGCGAGCCCCCATCCCCGCTGCGGGTGGTTCTTCCTTAACTCCGGCGAGCCCCCCCCCCACCCAGT
>NC_041384.1:509428370-509514498 GCF_002162155.2 Triticum dicoccoides | reverse complement strand
CTCTAGGTATCCCCTCCGGCCTTGCTCCACTGTCCGTCTTCCCACATCGATGCATGTGGGTCTTCCATAGTTGTTTGCACAAAACATAGCTCGTCTGGCGTACTTTCCATATTGCAATCTCGTCCTCACACCGTTTTAGACAAACACAACCGTGTTGTTATCTTCCCTTAGGACAAGGAATATGCTTCTTTTTTGTCATTGCAACTGTCATCAACAATATTTTACAAATTTCAAATGGGCATATTTTAGAGTGTAGATTCACTCATTTTGCTTCGTATGTGTATTCCCTCCGTTCCTAAATATTTGTCTTTCTAGAGATTTCAAAAATTGGCTACATACAGAGCAAAATGAGTGAATCTACACTGTAAAATATGTCTATATACATCCGTATTTAGTAGTCCATTTGAATCTCTAAAAAGACAAATATTTGAGTAGTCACTCATTGAAATCTCTAGAAAGACAAATACTCCGGAGTATATTTAAGAACCGAGGGGGTAGTGCACAGCCGCATGGGAGACTCAGACTGGTCGTTGCGCCGCATTAATAGTGAGTAATGAGCAGTCAAATCATAAGGCCCACCGTTCCCACTGTAAGTTGCTCGGAAGAAGCAACCATCAATACGCTCTTCTTTGAATCCGCTCATACTACTCCATCCGTCACTGTTTATAGAGCGCGCTTCAGAAAAACAGAAAATCTCTGGGACCAAGGCGACTAGCGATCGGCCTGAAAAATAGCATTGGTAGTTATAGCACGTCGTCTATTACTAGAGGAAATAATGCGTACACACATGCATGCAGTGCTTCCACCCCGAGTACACACATGCATGCACTTACTCCACTCCGTAGTACTACATCGAGAGAAAATTGCGGTTACCACGCCCTAATTAATTGAGCATGAAACCAAACGCGTCTAAAGTCTCTCTGGTGGTGGAAATGCATTGAGAGAAATGCATCATAATGAAGCGTGACCTATAAACTGTGACGGGGGGAGGAGTAGTATGAAGGTGCAAAACCAAGTACGCGTATGGCCAGTCAGTCAACGCACCTCCTCTTGGCATATCACTGACATGTGGGACCGGAGTGTGAGCAAACCGATCTCAATTGACGGCAACATGGCCAACCCGCCGTTCCTTGAGAGAGACAAGGAGAGAGAACACACAGACGGGCTCGCACGAAGGCCAAGATATATTCGAGCATGGTTGATCGATATCATCATTACATGTTGGGCTGCCGTTTTCCGCCCTTCTCCGGTATAAATGTGTACTTTATCAGAGATTAAAAAAATAAGAGTACAGAGGCTCCACCATGCAGTTCTAGTAGTAGTACTACTCATAATACTAAACATTGCGCTTGGCTCTTCGCCTCTTTGTGAAGTTGAACAATGATGGTACTCCGCATGTTTGGTACTACAGTGTATGCCTCTGGCAGTCTGACACCGAATGAACGGATGCATGTCCACCGCCTGGGCGAGGGTGCATTGCATTAGTCAAAAGGCGTAAGCGAGCTTCACCTTGTCCTGCAAGCTTCTCCTCGTTCTGCGAGTTGACGGGACACACCAACAAGTAGTGCTAGTCCATACTCCCTCCTTCCCGGTTGATATGGCTTAATCTTTTTTGCAGGTAAATGAGAGAGCTTTATTCATATATATAAGCATTCTTAGGACGATCAGCCAAGACACTGGTCACTAGGAAGCGAGGTACCCCACAAAAAAGTAGGAAGCGAGGTGTTTCATCAAGCCAGCTCTCGGCCACATTCAAAGTGCAGCAAGCATGGTTCGCACAAAGATGCGCCGCAAGGTTTGCTGACCTGTTTACATGCTGAATAACAAAAAAGAGGAAATATTACCGAGCGCTCCTATTTGTAACAGGATATGAGCTAGAATTAAGCGAGAATTGTGGCGAGTGTTCCATGTAATCAACTTCCATTATCACATGCGAGAACCCTCGAAGAGAACCAAATGTGTTGAAGATTGCTTTATCACATTTTAAAAATATAATAAGAGTGCAGACGCTCCTCCATCCGGTTCCTAGTACTAGTATAGTACATACCTCTATAGACTATAGTAGTAAAACTAGTACTAGTAAACTTTGCGCTTGGTTGTTCGCCTCTTCCGGAAGTGCAACAATAATAGTACTAGTATAGTGTATGCTTCTAGCAATCTGACACTGAATCAACTGTTGCACGTTCACCGCCTGAGCGAAGGAGAGCTTGCATTAGTCAAAAGTTTCTCCTTGTCCTGCGAGCCACCGCGCACAAGCTTCTCCCGTCCTGCAAGCTTCTCCTCGTTCGGCAAGTTGACGGGACACAACAAAGTAATGCTAGTCCATACTACCTCCTCTCCGGTTAATATGGCTTAATTTCAAACGAGATAAATACACTGTCTGTCACTGTATATTTGTAAAAATACGGTCAGTGGACTTCATAATATGCTCATTGCGCTCAATATATACATTTTCTGGTGTTTATAGGGTCACTAGCTCACCCTGGCTGAGTATGTGCGTGCATGCATGTGTAGGTTGAGCACTTGAGCGTGATCGTGTGTGTTCCGTCGTGTGCTCGGACATGCATGCATTAGGGCGTCGCGCGCGTTTTTGCGTCCATGTGTACGTGTGACTATTGCATACACGTAGGGGGAGTATGTGTAGGGGCCACTAAAGGAGCAGTCAAATCACATAGTAAGTTAGTCGGAAGAAGCAACCATGCATCATTTCACTCTTCAATGACACATACGCAATATAAAATGGTTGATATGGAGAGAAAAAGAAAACCACTATATATACACTAGCAGTAGCCTAAGCTACAAGCCTGCTTGCTTGGGTTGCTCTCTTCACAAGCATAGAACGACGGTGGCCACACCGCTGGTCACATATCCGGCCTGATCCCGCAGCTGGGGGAAGGGAACAATGTTCTGCGTAGACGCGGTCGACATCGGCGAGGGGGAAAATCCACAGTCGGTGCGTCCCAATTGGGGGTCACCGCGGTATGGGCTGATGCCGCGTCCCAACTGCCCTTCTAGGTACAGCCCGACGTCCGTTTCGAAAATATTAGTGCATGTCAACAAAAATTATACTAGTATCGCTGTTCCGTTTCGAAAAGAAAAGCATATAAGCTGTTACTTCTTACCCAAAGGATCTTTATATCCAACAGACACAAAATATCCATCCGACTGTTCGAAATTACTTTCACTATTGATCTGATGTCGAGGTAATTGCTGCATCGCCACCAAAACCCACCATCTCTTAAGATAAAGTAGACTGAGCTAACCCCTATATTAGCATATTACTAAGATAAACAGAAGGCACTATAGAATCATTTAGGATGTGAGCTTGTCAACCTGAATGTGGAGGGACACTAGCTTAGCCCCGACCAACAGCTTGGGCGGAACTGTGAAGAAGGTAAACTCCTGCACGGCGACGTCGCCAGGATCCCTGCTGCTTGTCACCTCCATTTCCACCTTGACGATGTCGGTCCTGCCTTTGGGCTCCCCCGGCAGGCCGTTCGCCCACAGCTTGACCACGTAGTGCGGCAATGGGGAGGCCCCCGCTCTGATGTAGATGACTGACACGGCGATAGGCGCGCCAATGTCGGGCACGCCGCCAACCAAGAAAAACGCGCGATCGTCCTCCTCCGTGAACAGCAAGAGCCATGGCCTGACAGTGGCACTTGTAGCTGGAGTGCCTTGCCGTACTGGATCCTGTGCACGGGCATGGGATGCACGGTGCTGATGTGGTGGGAGAGCACCGGCGGCGGGCCTTCGTAGCTGCAGACGGGCACGGTGCATTTGCAGGGCACGAGCGGACACTTGCTCTGGTGATCGGCGAGCTTGTGGTAAGTGACGTAGAGCCCACAGCCTTCGTGTGGGCACTCCACCCTCACCGAGGAGAGGACGGCGTCCACCGCCATGTTTCGCACGTCAAAGCCACCGCCGCGCTCACACTTCTGGCACTGCCGCTGGTTCCCGGGGCGCTCGACCCAGCAGTCCGCGCAAGCCAGGTGCCCTCCCTTGCACTGCACAAATCAATCGAACAACACATCAATCAAGAAACCTGCACCTTGCTCGATTAGCCGAATGGACGAGGTGTATTCGAACCTCATACACTGGAGGCTTCAAAGGGCGGAGGCACAAGGGGCAGTGGAGCAAGGTGAGGTCCATCGAGACCATAGAGAGCTCCATCGTCGGGTCCTGTACCGTCTGCATGATCTCGCCCTCCTCGTGCACAACCATCTCTTGCTTTATTAGGGCCGAGGCATTACAAAGCTTTACCGTCACATATTCATACTACTTCAAGGTGCATTAAATCAACACATGCAAGTATCAAAAGGAGAGTCACGGCATGCATGCATGCGTTGTAATTAATGCATCGGTAAATGCAGATTATTGAAATATATCGAGTGCAGTGCTTTGATGTGTAGCGTCAACTCGTACAAGACCGAGAAGTTTGATTACTACAACGCTCTCTCGCCTTAACCGCACCTGCCTTTGGCTGCATGACAGGTGGGCCACCGACCTGTTGGGCCCACCTGTCATGGACGCAAAGGCAGTAGTAATAAGTTAATGAAGCTGCGGCCCTCCCTCGCCCATGAGCATGGTGGCTGGCAGGACTAGGAGAAGCTTTCGTTCGCTACACGCTCTCCCTCCCGTACGTGGTGGACATGCAGCAGTTCAATTAGTGTCAGATGGCCAGAAGCATATTGTAGTACTCCTCCACTGCAGTAGTACTCCCGAAGAGGCGAAGAGTCAAGCGCAGCCTGGACGTTCGTGTGGCAGTTTCATGTGTAGAGTAGTCTAGGATAGCGTGTACCGTGCATGTAAGCTTAAAATCGTTGGGGTCGGCTCCATGCTATATTTTTTAATTAAAATAATCTTCGGGTCCTACCTGTCATCCTGGTGATTCTAGTTTGCATGCTCATCTGGTCAAGACAGGAATATATATTTTAATTTGTGGTGGGGTAAATGTTAGAGCTTGTAGCGAATGGAGTATTGTACACTAAGGGTCTTTCAGCCAAGTTTAGAGGCAACCATGTGGGGCCAGTGCTATAATGTGTCGCGTCAACTCGTACAACAAGGAGAAGCTTGATTTTACTACTACACGCCTTCTCCCTCGCCCATGCGCGTGATGGCTCGCAGACAATGACAGGCTTTTGCTTATAGTACTACAACAAGCTATCCCTCCCGCTCGTGGTGGACGAACATGCAGCAGTGGATTCGATACTGTAGAAGCAGTAGTAGTAACATCATTGTTCCTCTTCTCGAAGAGGCGAAGAGACAAGTGCAACCCGAATATGGCAGTTGCGAACCTTGGAGCATGCATATAGCCAGGCTCTTGCATGAGACAAAATTGCTATGTGAGCCCACTATTGTAGTACTCCCTCCGTCCGGAAATACTTGTCATCAAAATGAATAAAAGGGGATGTATCTAGATGTATATTAGTTCTAGATACATCTTTTTTATCCATTTTGATGACAAGTATTTTCGGATGGAGGGAGTACTTGCTAGTATATCCCTGTAAACCAGAAAGGAGTATTTTCCTTTCTAGAGATTTCAACAAGTGACTAGACTACACCGAGACGGAGTACATATGGGGCAAAATGAGTGAATCTACACCGTAAATAAATACGTAGTTCCCTCGTTTTCCTCTCGGCCTTGGTCGCGGTGCACAATATTGAGTATACTAGTACTATCATCTTGAAATTTACGAAGTCGCCATAGGCACCTCGTCATCGACGGGAACGTCTCCTGACATGCGATAGACGCGAGCGGCAGTCGCCTCCATAGGTGCTTGAATGCTAAGGAGGGAGAGGGTAGAGGTTCCCGAGACGTTGAACGGTCAATGATGCATCCTCAAATTACTCTACATGCAGAGGGAATTAATTGGAGAAGCAGAATAGAGCCAGCATGATGTGAATGCAATAGAGTTTGGATTCTCATATAAAGGCGCCACACCACTCCAATCCATCTACTCCTTAGTCTCTGCGCAACACTGCTCACTCCAAGCCAAGACCAAGTGACGAAAAGCTAGAAGCACCTATGGAGGCGATGGTCGCGAGCGGCAGTCGGTTGTGCCAAATCATCCAAGGCACCGGCGTGCGGCCCCACACCACGCAGCGTTTCCAGACGGTGCTGGCGACCGCCGGCGTCGTAGCCCTCGCCGACACCAGCTTCGCCTCTCGCATGGACGACATGATGGTCAACTCCATCCGCAAGTTCGCCGCCGTCAAGAGGCGTGTAGAGAAAGCTCCTACTAGTCCTGCCAGCCACCACGCTCATGCGCGAGGGAGGGACACAGCTTCATTGACTTACTGCTCCTGCCTTTGCGTCTATGATAGGTGGGCCCAATAGGTGGTTGGCCCACCTGTCATGCAGCCAAAGGCAGGTGCAGTTAAGGCACCGGAGCTCAGTCCGCGAGGGAGAGGGCGTTGTAGTAATCAAACTTATCGGTCTTATACGAGTTGATGCGACACATCAAAGCACTGCACTCGATATAAGTCTTTTTACACATTTCAAATGGACTACTACATACGGATGTATGTAGACATATTTTACTTCGTATGTAGTCACTTGTTGCAATCTCTAAAAAGACTTATATTTGGAAACGGAGGGAGTACAATGCATGCATGCATGACGTGACTTCCCTTTTGATACTTGCATGTGTTGACTTGATGCACCTTGCCAAATTTTGACTATAAATTTAACTAACCAAATTTTCATGCATGTGACAAAAAATTACGGGGCTGTTTGGGTTGTGACTATGTTTGTCTTATGTTGCCACATTATTTTTCCCACACTTGCCACACTTGCCTAACTTGAGTTCCGCAAATTGTTAGACACACTTTGGCTTGCCTAAGGGAATCTTGCCACACTTTTGTGTCTATGACATGTGGGGTTCACTGCTAATAAAAGAAATTCTTGTCTAAGGTGTGGCTAATAAAAAAGACTTATATTTAGGAATGGAGGGAGTAGAAAATATAAATAATAATGCATGTTGGGGCAACCCACAGTTCCGATAATTTTAGCCGTGGGCTTGTTCACAATTTTTACGAGGGATGGTTGTTCATTTAATGGAGGGACTTGTGCCAGACTTGAACGATACAAAGTGCGACCTGGCACACCGTAACACCATTTGGAACAAGCGGGTAGCTATCTCAAAAAACAATCGACAACTAAAAAACGGCGACCTGGCACGTAGTACACAATTTTAAACGATTGTTTTCATGGAGTGAAAAAGGAAAACTACCCCACTACGTATATATAGGCCGGAGCCTCCGTGCTTGCTTGCTAGGGTTGCTCTATTCACACACTCTCATCCTCTCCAGATCTAAACAAGATAGGGGTGGTAACACTGTCTTGCTCCCTTCAAAAAACACTGTCTTTCTATCCTCACCGCTGGTTACAGATCAGGACGTATCCCCCTCCGCCGGTGAAGGGAGGAGGGGCAGTGTTTAGGCCATCGTCGACAGCGAGGGAGGAGACCCACTACCGCCGCACCATTATCTCTGGCCGAGCGCCGGCGCGGGAGGTCCTCTGATCCCTTCGTCGTTGCCCTAGTGTGGGCGGATCCGGCCTCCCGCCGCCCACCTATCCACATCCCGACGACCTTCAGGTATATCTTCCTTCGAAACCGCCTTAGCTCTACTTCCCGAGCTTGCTACGTCGCTGCATGTGCATCATTTTCTACCTCTCAGCCCCTCTCGTTTGGATGGTCCAACGTCACCTTTTTTTATTGTTAGAGGTAAAGCTACTTCATGGAGTTGAATCTTGTACTTGGTTCAAACAAGAAATAAAGTGGGGGTGGGGTAATTTAGTATGTAGTACATCGGACTTGGTACAAACAGGAAGGAAAGGGGGTGAAAGTAGTACAGACTGGCCATCCAACCGGTCTCTTGGTCGAAAAGGGAAATATAGGGGCAACGCTGAACATAGTGGTATGACCAGGACTAGATTTTCTATCCACACATAGGAGTAGGTGGCTAGAGTGAACAAAAATGGGACCAACCTAGATATGTTTCTTGGATGTTTGTTTCTCGGGGTAACAAACTATGAATCACCACTTTATGCCCCTGTTTAGGTACATGGTGCTGGACTGCTGGTGCACCCACTGTCCCATGCCCTTATACCAAATATTTAGCTGTTCTTAATCTAATGCCCCTGGTAAAAATGAAGCCATGACAAGTTTAGCCTGTAATTGTTTGAGACTCTGACTGTTTCCTCTGTAGCTTTTTGTGTAAGCAGGGATATCCATTTCACCTGGTTGCTGTTGTGACCTTTTGGTGCACTGCACAAAACTCTTCTTAAAAGAAGTGACTTTTGTGTTGTTTAACTGGAATATCAGAATGGAACAGTTGGTTCGTTTCAGTGTGAAAGGATCAAGAAGAGGTGTCTAGAGAGGGGTGATTAGACACTAAGTGCCGAAAGTTGCAGTTTTTAATATTCTTAAGTTTAAGTGGAGTTTAAGCACAAGTTTAACAAACACAATACATATCAAGCAAGCATGCAATGAGTATATGAGCAGCGGAAAGTAAAGCATGCAACTTGCAAGAATGTAAAGAGAAGGGTTTGGAGTATTCAAATGAATTGGAGACACGGAGGTTTTTGTCGTGGTTCCGATAGGTGGTGCTATCGTACATCCACGTTGATGGAGACTTCAACCTACAGAGGGTAACGGTTGCGCGAGTCTACGGAGGGCTCCACACACGAAGGGTCCACGAAGAAGCAACCATGTCTATTCCATCACGGTCGTCGCCCACGAATGACTTGCCTCACTAGCGGTAGATCTTCACGAAGTAGGCGATCTCCTTGCCCTTACAAACTCCTTGGTTCAACTCCACAATCTTGTTGGAGGCTCCCAAGTGACACCTAGCCAATCTAGGAGACACCACTCTCCAAGAGGTAACAAATGGTGTGTTGATGATGAACTCCTTGCTCTTGTGCTTCAAATGTCTCCCCAACACTGAACTCTCTCTCACAGTATTTGGATTTGGTGGAAAGAAGATTTGAGTGGAAAGCAACTTGGGGAAGGCTAGAGATCAAGATTCATATGGTTGGAATGGAATATCTTGACCTCAACACAAGTGTAGGTGGTTCTCTCTCAGAAAATGTGTATTGGAAGTGTAGGTATGTTCTGATGGCTCTCTCCATGAATGAAGAGTGGGTGGAGGGGTATATATAGCCTCCACACAAAATCTAACTGTTACACTCAATTTACCAATCTCGGTGAGACCGAAGGGAAAAACTCGGTCGGACCGATTTAGTAAACCTAGTGACCGTTAGGGTTTTCGGTGGGACCGACTAGTTCAACTCGGTGGAACTGATGTGCTAGGGTTAGGGTAAAACCAAAACTCGGTTTGACCGATTACTCAAACTTGGTGGGACCAATTTGGGTAATAAGCGAAATAGAGAGTTGGCCAAGCAAACTCGGTGGGGCCGATTGCATATCTCGGTGGGACCGAAAATATTGCAACAAGTAACAGAGAGTTTGCAAGCCCATCTCGGTGAGACCAAGATCCCATCGGTGAGACCAAACTGATTAGGGTTTCTGGCAGTGGCTATGTTAACTGAACTCGGTGGCTCCGGATAGAAAGAATCGGTGGGGCCGAGTTTGACTTTTGGTTTAGGTCATATGTGGATGTGGGAAGGTAGTTGAGGGTTTTGGAGCATATCACTAAGCACTTTGAGAAAGCAAGCCATTAAGCAACACCTCATCCCCTCTTGATAGTATTGGCTTTTCCTATAGACTCAATGTGATCTTGGATCACTAAAATAGAAAATGTAGAGTCTTGATCTTGAAGCTTGAGCCAATCCTTGTCCTTAGCATCTTGAAGGGGTTCCACATCCTCTAGTCCATGCCACTCCATTATTGAACTTATCTGGAACATACTAGGTAAAATTGTTAGTCCAACAAGAGATATGTTGACATTAATTACCAAACCCACCCAGGGAGCACTTGTGCTTTCACGGTGGAACTGCACAAAGGGAGATTTGTGTTCCAATCCTCATCATCCATATTCGCACCATAACCTTCCATTAGGTAAGAATGATATTTAATGCATGTGTTCATCTCTATGTTGCGACTGCCGTGAGAAAACAATGCTATTTTTTACTAGTACACTTGTACTCCCTCACTAAAAAAGCCAATTCTGAAATAGAAGGCCAATCATGTACTTGCTTTCACCAACTGGTGAGTAGAATGATAAACAGAGCATGAAGAGGAAGAAGAAGAAGAATAAACAGTGCCAAGGCGATCTTGCTGAAGCCAGAGGCCTCGGTCGAGGCCATTCAAGGGCTCCGGCAATGACTACCTTACATGTGAGACGACCCTCCAGGGAGCCCTTCCACTTCTACTATCTCACTTAATTAATTAGGAGTACTTAAGTACCACTAATTTATTGCTGCCTAATTTTCCTGTCGGAGTTAAACAAATCTTTAGTAGCACCCTATGTCGAATCATGTACGTGTGTATGTTTGTCTATGGAGGTGAATCATGTGCTGGAGCAGGGAGGGAATATTATTAGTGTCATGACATAATAGTGCTATTGTTTTGCATGTCAATTTATTGCCATCGGTTCAATGAGGCAATGTTTTGTGTATTGTCCATCATGAATTTGATGCTACTGTCAGAGTAATATGCTAATGTCTTTCTATCCTTTCTCACTAAGCTAATGAAGGTTTCACCTTGTTCCTACTTGTGCAAATAGGGATCATGTTGTGCCAATCATACATTTTAGTGGAACTACACAAGATAATACAATGAACTATATCCCAACCTATGCTTTAATTCTGCTGGAAGTTCTTGATAATCTTTCGGTATAATCTCAGCACTGGTAAACAAGAGTGATTTCAACCATAAATTTGAAGTGCACAAAAATATATACTATTGAGTGATTCCAGTGAGCGCTTTATCATCTCTTATGGGACTACATGAATAAGCTTTTTTCCTCAGGTTGGTACGGGCCTAAGGCCTTCATCCATATTAGTTTGCTGTCATCTCTATTTGTACGTGCTACTGTCATGAGAAACTCCTTTATCTTTGCACGTTAAAGTTTTGCAACCTATTATACATGGCAATGCTTTGAGTGTTGGGCTAATTGGCGCTGATTAAATAAACTAATACCTCTCTTTAAGCAAGACTACTATGTTGCTAAGTTTACCCATTAAGATAATGAGGGTGCTTCTATTTGTTAGTGTATGTTTCATCAACTAGTCCCACTATTATAGTAATCTCACTCTCTCAATATATGTGCCAACAGGGATGCTCGATTTTGGTGGAACTGCACAAAAACGTTGGGTGCTTCATTGCCTCGACAGCTTCCGTCCTTTCCTGTCAGTCGCTAATCTGGGCCTGCTTTCTTCCTTTGTTGTTAGTCGCTTCACTTATCTCGGCATCGAGACAAAGGAAAAAGTAATTGATATGCTACCTCACACACGTTGGTACTAGTCTTTATCCTGATTATTGAGCTTGTTGATACGTCTCCAACGTATCTATAATTTTTGATTGCTCCATGCTATATTATCTACTGTTTTGGACTATATTGGGCTTTATTTTCCACTTTTATATTATTTTTGGGACTAACCTATTAACCGGAGGCCCAGCCCAAAATTCTTGTTTTTCGCCTATTTTGGTGTTTTCGAGAAGCATAATATCAAACGGATTCCAAACGGAATGAAACCTTCGGGAACATGATTTTCTCATCAGATAAGACCCAGGAGACTTGGACCCTCCGTCAAGAAAGCCACGAGGCGGTCACGAGGGTGGAGGGCGCCCCCCCTAGGGCGTGCCCCCCTGCCTCGCGGGCCCCTCGAAGCTATACCGACGTACTCCTTCCTCCTATATATACCTACGTACCCCCAAACGATCAGATACGGAGCCAAAAACCTAATTCCACCGCCGCAACTTTCTGTATCCACGAGATCCCATCTTGGGGCCTGTTCCGGAGCTCCGCCGGAAGGGGAATCGATCATGGAGGGCTTCTACATCATCATCATAGCCTCTCCGGTGAAGTGTGAGTAGTTTACCTCAGACCTTCGGGTCCAAAGTTAGTAGCTAGATGGCTTCTTCTCTCTTTTTGGATCTCAATACAATGTTCTCCCCCCTCTCGTGGAGATCTATTCGATGTAATCTTCTTTTTGCGATGTGTTTGTTGAGACCGATGAATTGTGGGTTTATGATCAAGTCTATCTATGAATAATATTTGAATCTTCTCTGAATTATTTTATGTATGATTGGTTATCTTTGCAAGTCTCTTCGAATTATCAGTTTGGTTTGGCCTACTAGATTGGTTTTTCTTGCATGGGAGAACTGCTTAGCTTTGGGTTCAATCTTGCGGTGTCCTTTCCCAGTGACAGAAGGGGCAGCAAGGCACGTACTGTATTGTTGCCATCGAGGATAACAAGATGGGGTTTTTATCATATTGCATGAAACTATCCCTCTACATCATGTCATCTTGCTTAAGGCGTTACTCTGTTTTTAACTTAATACTCTAGATGCATGCTAGATAGCGGTCGATGAGTGGAGTAATAGTATTAGATGCAGGCAAGAGTCGGTCTACTTGTCTCGGACGTGATGCCTATATACATGATCATACCTAGATATTCTCATAACTATGCTCAATTTTGTCAATTTCTCAACAGTAATTTGTTCACCCACCATAGAATACTTATGCTCTTGAGAGAAGCCACTAGTGAAACCTATGGCCCCCGGGTCTATTCTCATCATATCAATCTTCATCACTTTATTATTGCTTTGCTTTTTTACTTTGCCTTTTATTGTTCACTTTGCATCTCTATACCAAAAATACCAAAAATATTATCTATCATCTCTATTAGATCTCACTCCTGTAAGTGACCATGAAGGGATTGACAACCCCTAATCGCGTTGGTTGCGTTGAGCTATTGTTTTTTGTAGGTACGAGGGACTTGCGTATAGCCTCCTACTGGATTGATACCTTGGTTCTCAAAAACTGAGGGAAATACTTACGCTACTTTGCTGCATCATCCTCTCCTCTTTGGGGAAATCCAACGCAGTGCTCAAGAGGTAGCAAGAAGAATTTATGGCGCTGTTGCCGGGGAGTCTACGCAAAAGTCAACATACCAAGTACCCATCACAATCCCTATCTCTTGCATTACATTAGTTGTGATTTGCCTCACGTTTTCCTCTCCCCCACTTCACCCTTGCCATTTTATTCGCCCTCTCTTCTCTGTTTGCCTTTTTCTCGCTTGCCTTTCGTTTGCTCGTGTGTTGGATTGCTTGTTTGTCGCGATGGCTCAAGATAATGCCAAATTGTGTGACTACACCAATACCAACAATAATGATTTCCTTAGCACTCCGATTGCCCCTCTTGCCAATACTGAATCTTGTGAAATCAATACTGCTTTCATGAATCTTGTTATGAAAGATCAATTTGCCGGCCTTCCTAGTGAAGATGTCGCTACTCATCTGAATAGCTTCATTGATTTATGTGATATGCAAAAGAAGAAGGATGTCGATAATGATATCGTTAAATTGAAGCTATTTCCTTTTTCGCTTAGAGATCGTGCTAAAGCTTTGTTTTCGTCTTTGCCTAAAAATAGTATTGATTCTTGGAACAAGTGCAAAGATGCTTTTATCTCTAAGTATTTTCCTCCCGCTAAGATCATCTCTCTTAGAAACAATATTATGAATTTTAAGCAACTTGATCATAAACATGTTGCACAGGCTTGGGAGAGAATGAAATTAATGATACGTAATTGCCCTACTCATGGTTTGAATTTGTGGATGATTATACAAAAAATTTATGCCGGATTCAATTTTGCTTCAAGAAATCTTTTAAATTCGGCCGCGGGAGGCACTTTTATGGAAATCACTTTAGGAGATGCTACTAAACTCCTAGATAATATTATGGTTAATTATTCTCAATGGCACACTGAAAGATCTACTAATAAAAAAGTGCATGCGAAAGAAGAAAATAATGTTTTGAGTGGAAAGATGGATGAACTTATGAAATTATTTGCTACTAAGAGTGTTTCTTCTGATCCTCATGATATGCCTTTGTCTACTTTGATTGAGAATAATAATGAATCTATGGATGTGAATTTTGTTGGTAGGAATAATTTTGGTAACAACGGTATAGAGGGAATTTTAATCCTAGGCCTTATCCTAGTAATCCTTCTAATAATTATGGGAATTCCTACAACAACTCTTATGGAAATTTTAATAAGATACCCTCTGAATTTGAGAATAGTGTTAAAGAGTTTATGAATTCACAAAAGAATTTTAATGCTTTGCTTGAAGAGAAATTGCTTAAAGTTGATGATTTGGCTAGGAACGTTGATCGAATTTCTCTTGAGGTTGATTCTTTAAAGCTTAGATATATTCCTCCTAAGCATGATATCAATGAGTCTCTCAAAGCCATGAGAATTTCCATTGATGAGTGCAAGGAAAGAACCGCTAGGATGCGTGCTACGAAAGATGCCTTTATTAAAGCGTGTTCTTCGATTCCCTATGAAAATCAAGATGAAGATCTAAAAGTTATTGATGTGTCTCCTATCAAATCCTTGTTTTGCAATATGAATCTTGATGAAACTGAATATGATCTTCCTTTACCTAGAAGGCGTTCCAAAAGTTCGGAGTATTTAGATCTTGATGATGAAATTGATAAAAGTGGGATTGAAAGAAATAAAACCCTAGATGTTGCTAAACCCACTATATTGGATTTCAAGGAATTTAATTATGAAAGTTGCTCTTTAATTGATTGTATTTCCTTGTTGCAATCTGTGCTAAATTCTCCTCATGCTTATAGTCAAAATAAAGCCTTTACCGAACATATTGTTGATGCCCTGATGCAATCTTATGAGGAGAAACTTGAGTTGAAAGTTTCTATCCCTAGAAAACTTTATGATGAGTGGGAACCCACTATTAAAATTAAAATTAAAGATCATGAGTTTTATGCTTTGTGTGATTTGGGTGCTAGTGTCTCCACTATTCCCAAAACTTTGAGTGATTTGCTAGATTTCCGCGATTTTGATGATTGCTCTCTAAACTTACATCTTGCGGATTCCACTATTAAGAAACCTATGGGAAGAATTAATGATGTTCTTATTATTGCAAATAGGAATTATGTACCCATAGATTTTATCGTTCTTGATATAGATTGCAATCCTTCTTGCCCTATTATTCTCGGTAGACCTTTCCTTAGAACGATCGGTGCAATTATTGATATGAAGGTAGGGAATATTAGATTTAAATTTCCATTAAAAGGGCATGTAACACTTCCCTAGAAAGAAAATAAAATTACCATATGAATCTATCATGAGAGCCACTTATGGATTGCCTACCAAAGATGGCAATACCTAGATCTATCCTCGCTTTTATGCCTAGCTAGGGGCGTTAAACGATAGCGCTTGTTGGGAGGCAACCCAATTTTATTTTTAGTTTTTTGTTTTTTTCTTCTGTTTAGGAATAAATAATCCATATACCTTCTTTTTATATGTGGTTTTATGTTTTAATTAGTGTTTGTTCCAAGTTAGACCTATAGGATCTTCTTGGATGATAGTTATTTGATCTTGCTGTAATTTCCAGAAACTTCCTGTTCACGAAAACAATTGTTAAAAATCACCAGAACGTGATAAAATACTGATTACAATTGATTCTGATCAATAAACAAATTTTATAGGTCTTCCTATTTTGTTAGATTTTTGGGAGTTCCAGAAGTTTGCGTTAGTTACAGATTACTATAGACTGTTCTGTTTTTGACAGATTCTGTTTTTCGTGTGTTGTTTGCTTATTTTGATGAATCTATGGCTAGTAAAATAGTTTATAATCCATAGAGAAGTTGGAATACAGTAGGTTTAACACCAATATAAATAAATAATGAGTTCATTACAGTACCTTGAAGTGTTCTTTTGTTTTCTTTCGCTAACGGAGCTCACGAGATTTCTGTTGAGTTTTGTGTTGTGAAGTTTTCAAGTTTTGGGTGAAATCTTTTGATGGATTATGGAACAAGGAGTGGCAAGAGCCTAAGCTTGGGGATGACCATGGCACCCCCAAGATAATACAAGGACACCAAAAAGTCAAAGCTTGGGGATGCCCCGGAAGGCATCCCCTCTTTCATCTACTTCCATCAGTAATTTTACTTGGAGCTATATTTTTATTCACCACATGATATGTGTTTTGCTTGGAGCGTCTTGTATTTTTTGTGTCTTTGTTTGTTAGTGTGCCACAATCATCCTCGCTGTACACACCTTTTGAGAGAGCTATACATCAATTGGAATTTGATAGAATACTCTATGTGCTTCACTTATATCTTTTGAGCTATATAGTTTTGCTCTATGTGCTTCACTTATATCTTTTGAGCTTTATAATTTTGCTCTATGTGCTTCACTTAGATCTTTTAGAGCACGATGGTGGATTTGTTTTATAGAAACTATTGATCTCTCATGCTTCACTTAGATTATTTTGAGAGTCTCTAATAGCATGGTAATTTGCTTAATAATAATATGCTTGGTATTCAAGATTTGTAGAACTTTCTTTTGAGTGCGTTGAATACTATGAAAAGATTGATGCTTGATAATTGTTTTGAGATATGAAGATGGTGATGTTAGAGTCATGCTAGTTGAGTAGTTGTGAATTTGAGAAATACTTGTGTTAAAGTTTGTGATCCCCGTAGCATGCACGTATGGTGAACCGTTATGTGATGAAGTCGGAGCATGATTTATTTATTTATTGTCTTCCTTATGAGTGGCGGTTGGGGACGAGCGATGGTCTTTTCCTACCAATCTATCCCCCTAGGAGCATGTGCGTAATACTTTGCTTTGATGCCTTCTAGAGTTTTGCAATAAGTATATGAGTTCTTTATGACTAATGTTGAGTCCATGGATTATACGCACTTTTTCCCATCCTTCCACCATTGCTAGCCTCTCTAATACCGTGCACTTTTCGCCGGTATCATACACCCACCATATACCTTCCTCAAAACAGCCACCATACCTACCTATCATGGAATTTCCATAGCCATTCCGAGATATATTTCCATGCAACTTTCCACCGTTCCATTTATTATGACATGCTCCATCATTGTCATATTGCTTAGCATGATCATGTAGTGGACATAGTATTTGTGGCAAAGACACCGTTCATAATTCTTTCATACATGTCACTCTTGATTCATTGCATATCCCGGTACACCGCCGGAGGCATTCATATAGAGTCATATTTTGTTCTAAGTATTGAGTTGTAATTGTAGAGTTGTAAGAAAAATAAAAGTGTGATTATCATCATTTTTAGAGCATTGTCCCAAGTGAGGAAAGGATGATGGAGACTATGATTCCCCCACAAGTCGGGATGAGACTCCATACGAAAAATTAAAAAAAAGAAAAAAAGAGGCCAAAAAAGGAGAAAGGGCCCAAATAAAAAAATGAGAGAAAAATAGAGAAGGGACAATCTTACTATCCTTTTACCACACTTGTGCTTCAAAGTAGCACCATGATCTTCATGATAGAGAGTCTCTCATTTTGTCACTTTCGTATACTAGTGGGAATTTTTCATTATAGAACTTGGCTTGTATATTCCAATGATGGGCTTCCTCAAAATGCCCTAGGTCTTCGTGAGCAAGCGAGTTGGATGCACACCCACTTAGTTTCTTTCGTTGAGCTTTCATATACTTATAGCTCTAGTGCATCTGTTGCATGGCAATCCCTACTCACTCACATTGATATCTATTGATGGGCATCTCCATAGCCCGTTGATACGCCTAGTTGATGTGAGACTATCTTCCCCTCTTTTTGTCTTCTCCACAACCACCATTCTATTCCACATATAGTGTTATATCCATGGCTCGCGCTCATGTATTGCGTGAAGATCGAAAAAGTTTTGAAAATGTTAAAGTATGAAACAATTGCTTGGCTTGTCATCGGGGTTATGCATGATTTAAATACTTTGTGTGGTGAAGATAGAGCATAGCCAGACTATATGATTTTGTAGGGATAACTTTCTTTGGCCATGTTATTTTGAGAAGACATAATTGCTTTGTTAGTATGCTTGAAGTATTATTATTTTTTATGTCAATATGAACTTTTGTCTTGAATCTTTTGGATCTGAATATTCATACCACAATTAAGAATATTTACATTGAAATTATGCCAAGTAGCACTCCACATCAAAAATTCTCTTTTTATCATTTACCTACTTGAGGACGAGCAGGAATTAAGCTTGGGGATGCCTGATACGTCTCCAACATATCTATAATTTTTGATGGCTCCACGCTATATTATCTACTGTTTTGGACTATATTGGGTTTAATTTCCACTTTTATATTATTTTTGGGACTAACCTATTAATCGGAGGCCCAACCCAGAATTCTTGTTTTTTTGTCTATTTCAGTGTTTCAGAGAAACAGAATATCAAACGGAGTCCAAACGGAATGAAACCTTCGGGAACGTGATTTTCTCATCAGATAAGACCCAAGAGATTTGGACCCTCCATCAAGAAATCCACGAGGCGGTCACGAGGGTGGAGGGCGCCCCCACCCCAGGGCGCGCCCCCTGCATCATGGGCCCCTCGAAGCTCCACCGACGTACTCCTTCCTCCTATATATACCTACGTACCCCCAAATGATCAGATACAGAGCCAAAAACCTAATTCCACCGCCGCAACTTTCTGTATCCATGAGATCCCATCTTGGGGCCTGTTCCGGAGCTCCGCCGGAAGGGGAATCAATCACGGAGGGCTTCTACATCATCATCATAGCCTCTCCGATGAAGTGTGAGTAGTTTACCTCAGACCTTCGGGTCCATAGTTAGTAGCTAGATGGCTTCTTCTCAATTTTTGGATCTCAATACAATGTTCTCCCCTCTCTCGTGGAGATCTATTCGATGTGATCTTCTTTTTGCGGTGTGTTTGTTGAGACCGATGAATTGTGGGTTTATGATCAAGTCTATCTATGAATAATATTTGAATCTTCTCTGAATTCTTTTATGTATGATTGGTTATCTTTGCAAGTCTCTTCGAATTATTAGTTTGGTTTAGCCTACTAGATTGGTTTTTCTTGCAATGGGAGAAGTGCTTAGCTTTGGGTTCAATCTTGCGGTGTCCTTTCCCAGTGACAGAACAGGCAGCAAGGCACGTATTGTATTGTTTCCATTGAGGATAACAAGATGGGGTTTTTATCATATTGCATGAAACTATCCCTCTACATCATGTCATCTTGCTTAAGGTGTTACTCTGTTTTTAACTTAATACTCTAGATTCATGCTGGATAGTGGTCGATGAGTGGAGTAATAGTAGTAGATGCAGGCAGGAGTCGGTCTACTTGTCTCGGACATGATGCCTATATACATGATCATACCTAGATATTCTCATAGCTATGCTGAATTCTGTCAATTGCTCAATAGTAATTTGTTCACCCACCGTAGAATACTTATGCTCTTGAGAGAAGCCACTAGTGAAACCTATGGCCCCTAGGTCTATTCTCATCATATCAATCAACATCACTTTATTATTGCTTTGCTTTTTTACTTTGCCTTTTACTTTTCTCTTTGCATCTCTATACCAAAAATACCAAAAATATTATCTATCATCTCTATCAGATCTCACTCCCGTAAGTGACCGTGAAGGGATTGACAACCCCTAATCGCGTTGGTTGCATTGAGCTATTGTTTTGTGTAGGTACGAGGGACTCGCGCGTAGCCTCCTACTGGATTGATACCTTGGTTCTCAAAAACGGAGGGAAATACTTATGCTACTTTGCTGCATCATCCTCTCCTCTTCGGGGAAATCCAACGCAGTGCTCAAGAGGTAGCACTTGTCATGTATTGGTAATTTGGTATTGTGCTACTGTTTGCCGATTTTATAAAGGAGTAACTTGGAGCCTGAACTTGCAGGCAAATCATTGCATTGGGTGATTTCAGTAGAACTGCACAAAAAGATCAGATGGACAGATACTTATGCTGCTACTATGTACTCCAAAGTTCACACAGACAAGCATCGATGTTGACAAGAAGTGCCTATATTCACTCGAGTATCAACCGGCGTCAACCAGTTGTCAAACTCCAAGTATTAGGAGAGTGAACACTAAAAATATTGCTTGGCGCATAGCCCAGAAAAACACAGTCCAGCCTTTGGTCCCAACTTGTGCCGTTTGGTTATCGGCAGATATGGTAGCGAACTGTATGGCATGGAGTCTAAAGATTCCAGACAAGTTGGTGACGCGTATATTCATCTGGCACTTAATCAGTCTGCATGCCAGGGATGCTCCATTTCAATTGAACTGCACAAAAAATTTGGGTGGTTCATTTTCTCAACCGCCTCCTTTCTCGTCTGCAATGTAGAATTTTGGCGAGCTACAGGACCAAGATGAGCCAGTAAACTAGTTGGATGAAAGTAGTGGCCAAGTTGCTCAAACCTCCCTCGGCACGAGGCCACTATTTGAGGATAAACCTACAAGCAAAGTTCATTTTGTCTGTGCTGCCCCTTATGTACTCGAAAGTTTACTCGTACAAGCATTAACTTTAGCAAGAAGTACCTCCGACTGAACACCATTTACAAGTCTACAATGTAGAATTTTGGCGAGCTACAGGACCAACATGAGCCAGTAAACTAGTTGGATGAGAGTAGTGCCAAGCTGCTCAAACCTCCCTCGGCACGAGGCCACTATTTGAGGATAAACCTACAAGCAAAGTTCAGTTTGTCTGTGCTGCCTCTTATGTACTCGAAAGGTTACTCGTACAAGCATTAATTTTAGCAAGAAGTACCTCCGACTGAACACCATTTACCAGTCTGTACCCTAGGTAATTAAAGATCGTCCATGGATCATATTGGTTGTGATCTCAATCATTTGGATGCATAAACATACTGAACATGTGTATATCTGAATCTTTCTGTGAATTATCTATGAATATTGTTGTGTGATCTATCAATCATTTGGATCCATAGACATGCTGAACTTGTGTATATATGAATCTTTTGAGTTGTTGATAGTGAATGTTGGCTATGAATATGAACGTGTCGTGTGAACCTGAGTTTGATACGAATGTTTATCTTTTCTGTTGTGCTTGCGTGTGAACTTGTTAGTATGCCTACTATGGGGTATGTGACATGTGGGTGTCAACGACGCACCTTCTTCCCGAGAAGAATTGCACCTGCTTTGTTAGGGTAGCAACGGCGCATCAGCTCTTTTTAATCTTTTTGCTCTGTCTTGCCCCCTCCCCCGTCCAACCCCTGCTGTAATGTTTTCAGCCTCAAAACAAACATAGTACTGCGTTGTTTTTGGGGCTTGATGAAAAATAGAGTGTTGGTTTCTGTAGGTTGGCCCGCCTAGCAAATGGGCTGCTAGTCCACCGCGGACTGGGAGGCTAAAAATAAAAGTTGTATGGTGCAGAGGCAAGTAAAAAACGCCATCGAGAGCCATCCACTGAAGAAAAAAAATCGCTCCTGATGTGCTTCTTCAGTCGTGCCGCCGGCCCCCTCTATAATCCAGTTCGCTCAAGGATCTGGTATCATTTTTTTCCAGAGGGCGAACAATATCAGCTAGGCCTAGGTTTTGTATTTTAACATGCGTAGCCCATGAATTACGGTGACAGTTGTTTCAACTTATTTTTTGAGGTCCATACCGGCCTATGGGCTTTTTCTTAAAGATCGGCAGCCCACTGTATTTTTTAACCACATTATATATATTTATATTATTACTATTATCGTATATTTTATAGAGACTTATATATACATTATAAAAACATCCCACGTGTTATTAACTTATAAAAGTAAATGTTTAACAGAAGTTGGCAAGGAAAATCCTGGTTGTTTTTGACTCACAGGCAAGGAAAATCCTGGTGATTGCATACAAAAGCTTGCGAAGATTTTAAGGACCAATGTAATAATAACGCGCTCATTTTTATTTTGAGAAATAACTCGCTAATTTGTTAATTATGTATATAAAAAATGTGCCTCTCCAGTTTATTTTTGATATTAATTGCTCCTTCTAACATAACATTATATATATAACGAGCCCAGCTAATTCGTGTATTTGAAGGAAGTGCAAATGGGCTGGGATTTCTTAGATAATATAAATGGGCAGCATTGACGCGAAATTATTTGTTCACCCAGCCTAGCAAATGGACTGTACATTCTAGAAAACATGGGTTAAATATATGCCACATTTTTGCAGGCTGACATGTGGGCCAATAGGTCGAAGCCTACGCACGGCGTTGTCAACTTGGTCGGCATGCACCTAAAATCTCTCGTCTTCTTCCTCCAGCGTCGCCGGGACCGTCTGGTCTGGCCTCCGGCGGCTAGCAGCTCTGTTTAGCATGCATCGCTGCGAAGCGCTACCCCACCGCCGGCTAGGCTATCCCTCCACCCCTCCACACCTTCTGTTATTCTCCACCGACTGCAGCCCCACGCTGCACCAGAACCAGTTATAACCCTTCTCCTCCAATCAATCTGCGACTCCACTACCGCGTCTTCCCATCTCCGAGTCAATCCCGTCCGGGGCCTCACCGTCGTCCACCGCCTTGCTGCGCTCGGTGCGGAGTGGTCAACAAACGAGAGTCATCGGAAGAGGACTGTACATGGAGAGCCTGACGGCTGGGACCCACGAGGTCCATGGTATCACACAAGGAAAGTTCCTCCTTATTAAGCTGCAAAAAATGTTTCCTCCACCTGATAGCTAGGACCCACCGGATGTATCTTCGCCCGGAAGGAAGTGCCTCCTTGTTATGCGAAAAAAATCATTCCTCCCGTTGACAGCTGGGACCCGTCAGATTTGGTGGCTGACTTGTGGGCCTACTAAGAGGACATGTACGCAGGGCTTTGTCAACTTAATCAACAAATGATTCTAGTAGCTGGACCGTGGGATGTTAATCCAAGAGCCATGCTCCTTCTTCAACCTCTGTTCTTGCTCATGTCTCCCGTGGGCGGCACCGCGGCTGTGCTGCCGTGCACCCGAACCAGTCAAGTTTCCCACTCCTCTCCATCTGCGACTCCCCTGCCCCGTCTGCCCCATCTCCGGATCGTTCCAGTCTGGGGCCTCGTCGTCGTCCACTGGCCTTTGGTGCGCTCGGCACGATGTGGTCAACGTGGTCAACAACTAAGAGTCATCGGAAGATGACTGTACGTGAGAGGCTGACAGTGGGGACGCACCACGCCCATGGACACATGCATGCAACGGAACAAGGCGTGGTCAACATGGTCAAGGAACGACTTCCATCGAAAGTGTACTGTATGTGGAGAGGCTGACAGCTGGGTCCATAGCCACAGCAAGGAAGTGCCTCCTTATTACGCGGAAAAATAATGATTCCTCCACCTAACAGCAGGGACCCACCGGACGGGCCATCGTATTTGGCAAAAAAACATTCCCCCCCTGACTGCTAGGACCCACAGGGCGGGTCACCGTATTTCGCAAAAAAAAATGTTCCCCCGTTGTCAGCTCGGACCCACCGGAAGTGCCTCCTTATTATGCAGAAAAAATGAATACTCCCCCTGCTAGCTGAGACCCACCTTGGTGTGAAGCTGACTTGTTTGCCTATGAAGTTGACGGGGACGGAGGGCTTTGTCAACTTAGTCAATATGAACGATTCTAGCTCCAGTGACCGTACCATGTCCATCCAATGGTCGTAGGGCTTCTTCAACCTTTGGTCTTCTTGCTCCAGCTGCCCAAACCAGTGCCGATCGTGCTGCGTGCTCCTGCCTCCCGTGGCCGGCTATGATGACGCGGAGGCCTCACCGCCCCCTACTACACCCACCGCTGGCCAGGCCATCCCTCTACTCACCCACACCCCCTGTTATTCTGCAGCGACGGCAGCCTCACACTGCAGTCGAACCAGTGAATCCTCGTACTCCTCTTCGCGCGGGCTTCCACTACCACATCTTCCCCGGCTCCGTGTCGTCCCCTTCCTAGGCCTCGCCGTCGTCCACCGCCCGGGTGCTCTCAGCGCTGCATGGTCAACGTGGTCAAGGAACGACTTCCATCGGAAGAGTACTGTATGTGGAGAGGCTGACAGCTGGGTCCACGGCCGCAGCAAGGAAGTGCCTCCTTATTACGCGCAAAATAATTATTCCTCCACCTGACAGCGGGGACCCACCGGACGGGCCACTGTATTTCATGAAAAAAACGTTTCCCCCTGACTACTAGGACCCACCAGCTACATCTTCGCACGCAAGGAAGTGCGTCCGGGCAAAAAAACGATTCACCCCCTGACTGCTGGGACCCACCAGCTACATCTTCGCACGCAAGGAAGTGTCTGACAGTCGGGACCCACCTGGTCGAAGCGTATGTAGCGTTGTCATTCTGGTCGCGAAAAGTGTACATACATACTGGTTGATGTAGAGGCGCGCACGTGTCATAGTAGAGGCATGCACGTGTCGTAGTAGAGGCGCTCACATAGCATGTACACGTACGTACAGCGGCCAGTGTGCAAGAAAGAAAATACGACCACGTGTGTACATACGGGCAGGGTCTCGAACGCCTACTCAGGCATACGTACGGCCAGGGCTCGTGTACATGGCTGGGTCGAAACAGAGAAACTGCATCGTCGTCGTGTTTATGGGGAGCCAACCGGCTGGGTCTGTCGGCGTTCTGGGAACGGGGGTCCCCAGACTTGCCTGCCTGCGGCCTGCGGCGTGGCTCAAGTGGGGGGGGCCCAGTGCGGCCCATCTTCATCAGCTCAAGCTCAAGACCCTCACGAGGGGCCAAGCCTCGCGGGGCGGACGATAGGAGGCTTCCTCAAGAGCGGCCTCCTCAGGCAGGCTCACGAGGAGGCGGAGAGATCAATGCAAGGGTACCTCGCGAGGATCTCGTGATGCAAGCCATCACGATCAAGGCCAGGCGGGCGCCAGGCGGGCACCGGACTGCGCAGAGTCCTTGTTTCCCCTTTGGTGCAAAGGGGGCAAGCACAGGCCGAGGCGTCAGGCAAAGGTTACCATTCCGGTGCAATGAGACCAAGACCAGCCGGACAGCCGGACGGAGGTCACCATGGAGCCCAAGACAGCGTCATCACTAGTGCTTTTGGGAGCCGAAGACCACCTTTGGTCAGGATAACTTGTACTAGATGTTCCCCTTCAAAATGGCCAATTGTTGGCGCCCTTCCCGCTCAATTATTCAGGAAGAGGCCCAGGGCCTCTATAAATAGAGCTAGCCACCACAGAGTAGGGGGACGAAGTAAGTAGAGAGAGAGAGGAGAGAGCTAGAAATCTGGTAGAGCCCAAGAAGAGAGGCAAAGTAGAACGCATAGCCCCAGCTCAAGAACACCCCTCGCGAGGCTGTTCTTCCTCTGTACTGTCCATCATCAGCCCAGAGGCAATCCACCACACCACACACTGGAGTAGGGTATTACACCACAACAGTGGCCC
Organism: Triticum dicoccoides; assembly: GCF_002162155.2. Lineage (NCBI taxonomy): Eukaryota > Viridiplantae > Streptophyta > Magnoliopsida > Poales > Poaceae > Triticum > Triticum dicoccoides. Next base: position 509,489,188 of record NC_041384.1, on the reverse strand, counting down.
GAACCAGTATAAACCTCGTGTCCATTCTGTTGTCCATCGTTTTCATCTTAGTTCGCACGAGAGGATCAGACGTAGATCGGTAGGGGAGAGATCTCCATGCGCACCCTAGTGTTCGAACCTCAAGGGTCTGCCGGAATCCGAAATCCGACATTTGGCGCACCAGGTAGGCGTGCACTGGAATCTTTCTTCCATTGTTCGCGTGTGATCTTCCATCGTGTCCATGGCTGACGCTCGTCGGGCTCGCTCTGAGCGCCGGGCTGCTCTCGCCACCCGCGTCGCCCAGACGGCGCCCATCGGCGCCCCCCACCCCCCCATCGTTCCCCGTCGCCCGCCGCCAACGCCGCCACCGGCCCGGCGGGGAACGAGCAGCAGGCCTCATCCCAGCATCCTTCAGTGCGGCGGGATGGCGCACTACCACCCCATCGCTAACCCCAGCTGGCTCGTCGTCCCACGCCCGTCGCGCCCCCATGGATGCGTGTGCCTCGCTGCTCTTGGCAAAAGAGCTTCTTCGTTACCGCCCCGTCGACGACCTCTACGAGGACTGGCTCGCCCGCATCACCGAGCTCGTCAGCGCCGCAGGGGGCTCCTCCTTGCGGTCCCCCACACTGCCTTGCCCTTTGTTCCGCGCGGGAGGTGATGATCAGGAGGTGCCTCCGCCACCTCCTCCCCAAGAAGGCGGATTGGCTGCAAGGCGTGCAGCCCCAGGGCAAGACCCTCCATGTCCGGCGCCAGCGCAGCAAGAAGGGAGCTGCCGAGAGATCCCACGTCCCCGAGAAGGTGCTCGCGCGCTCCCAGTGTCAGCGCGCCAAGATCGCGCCCCAGCGCCTCCACCACAAGACCCCGCGCTGCTCCCAGCGGCGGCGCGTGGTGACCTGCAAGAGCAAGTCCGGCACCAGCCAAGGGCGCCGGTGGCCATAGCGGGCTGCCTCGCCTTCACCCCCGAGCTGCGCGACGTCACATGGCCAGGCAAGTTCAAGCCTGACCTCCCTCCTTGCTACGATGGCACGGCGGACCCCGCGGAGTTCCTACAGCTCTACGAACTGGGCATCGTAGCCGCCAATGGGGATGAAAAGGTCATGGCGAATTGGTTCCCCATGGCGCTCAAGGACGGTGCCCGCACCTGGCTCCTGAACCTGGCCCCCGGCACGATCTCCTCCTGGAGCGAGATGCACACCCGCTTCATCGCCAACTTCCAGGGCACTCGCGACCGGCCCCCGGCCATGAGCGACCTGCGCTGCATCAAGCAACAGCCAGAGGAAACCCTGCAGAAGTACATCCAACGCTTCAACTATGCTCTCCTCAAGATCCCCAAGGTGACTGAGGAAGCCATCATCTCAGCTTTCTCCGACGGCGTGTGCAACATCAAGATGAAGGAGGAGCTAGCAATCCATGAAGACATGTGCACATCCCTGGAGATGTTCAACTTAGCGACCAAGTGCGCCAGGGCTGAGGAAGGGCGCATCTCCCTTCTCGAGCTTCCAGCAGCCGACCCAGAAGAGAAGAAGCTCAAGGCCAAAGACGTGAAGCACAAGGGGGCTGTTGTGCTGGTAGCGAAACCAGACACCAAGCGAGGCAGGGATCAGCCTGAGTCATCCAAGGGCGGACGCTACTGCGTGTACCACGACCTCCACACCCACAACACGAATGAATGTCAAGAGCTCAGAGCCATGCGAGACGGGCGAATCGCCCGACGCCCCGAGCGCAACGACAGGGGCTATGGCCGAGGAGGAGGAAGAGGTGGAGGATGATGGGAAGACCCTGGCCCATGCCAGGGATGGCGTGACCGCCCTCGCGAGGACCGCTGGCAGGACCAGCCTCGCAAGGGAGGCTGGAGGGACCAGCCTCGTGAGGACCGCCCGCACGGTAACGCAGGCCTCCCTCCTCTGCCGCCACCGCCAAGGAGGAATGAAGACCAACATCAAGACGATGGGATTGGGGGCTTCCAGGAGCCGCACGCAATTGCCTGCATCTTGGGTGGCGCCCAGGCCCCAGCCTCACAGCGCATCTTCAAGCAGTTTGCTCGCGAGGTGAATGCAGTCCTTCCCAAGCTTGAGGCCACACACCCTCTCAGATGGTCTACGTGCACTATCACGTTCAGCTTAGCGGATCAGCTCAAGTGTGCGGCAATGGCCGGAGTCCTCCCGATGCTTTGCTCCCCAGTCATCAGCAATGTGCAGGTCACCAGGACCCTCATCGATGGCGGCGCAGGACTCAACGTCATGTCCGTTGAGACGTTTGACGATCTCCAAGTGACGTACGATCAGCTTCAGCCAACCAAGCCTTTCTCAGGAGTCACCGATGGTTCTACTGTTCCAATTGGGCAGGTGCGCCTTCCAATCACCTTCGGCTAGCGCAACAACTACCGCACTGAGCTCATCGACTTCGACGTCGCTCACATCCGCCTACCGTACAACGCCATCCTCGGGTATCCGGCCCTAGCCAAGTTCATGGCAGTGACTCACCATGGTTACAATGTCCTCAAGATGCCTGGAAGTGGTGGAGTCATCACCGTGCCCTGTGAAGAAAGAGACGCAGTGTGTTCACTGGAGCGCGCGTTCCAAGCCGCAGCAATCAAATACCCAGATCACAGGGGTGGGAGACTTCACGAAGCGACCCTCAAGAAGAAGAAGACCTTGCTAGGCTCAGGCCACAAGGGGGCTGGCGCCTCCGGGGGTGTTGCGTCAGGCTCCGCGCTCGATCAGGGAGCGCCACCCTCTCACGCATAGGAAGGCGCGCCCAACGCCCTCCTCAGGAAGGGCTCGGGGGCTCTTTCTTGGAGAGCCACCGACTTTGCCAAGGTCGCGAGGGAGGCGCTCGGGCGTCACTTGGAGGGGTGCTTTCAGGCACGTTTCCCTCAGGAAGGTACAAGGCAAGGAAAACCAAACCCTCAGGAGTTCGTCGCAAGAAACACTCAGGAGCTACAAGAGTAAAGAGTCATGCGCGGCAGCCACCGCTTGCCCGCCGTAGCCCCACATCCAGGCGAGGATGGTGGGCTGCGCGTCTGCATCGATGTCCCGGGGCTCAACCGAGCCACGTCTCAGGAGCGCCTCTGGCCTTCACGCGTGGGGCATTGTGAGGGGCCACCTCACAGCTATGTTCGCATGTCTTTCGGCCTGCCGAACACGGCCGCCGCTTGCCAGCGCCTGCTAAGGAGCATTCTGGAGGCTCAGGAGGTCAGGCACTATGCGGTCCTGGCAGAGATGGAGATGGCTCTCGAGGACCCGTTTGAGCCCACGGAGCCTCCCGAGGCCCCTGGGCCTGGGGGCTCGTGAGGGCCGACGTCTTCACCGCGCATCGCTCACTCCCTCAGCATCACTTCATCTTCAACGACATCAGGTGACATCTTTCAGAGTTCTACCTTCAGCTGGGAGCGCCCACAGGGCTGCACCATTCCCAGTCCACGTGGGTCTGTCTCTGCGGCATGTATCCATTTTGTTTATGTCTTTACTTACCTTCTTGGGGGCGCCCCGCGGTCTGCATCACCCCCATGCCGCTCGGGCCCGACCCGACAGCGGTTACTTTCACCTGTGTTTGCTGGAAACTAGATTTCCTCCTTTATGCATAACATACCTGACCTAACCGCCTGCATGATTGACACCCACCTATGGAGCCGCTCGCTCTGGCACGGCGCTTGCACACGGGTCCGTCCCTGCAACGTCGATAAATCTGAGTGGTCGAGCTCTGGCCGCGGCAGCCCCGCAAGGCGCCACCTCACCAGGCCCTCAAGTGCCCCAATCACTTCCTCGGAGCGACCAAGGGTTGGCTGGCAACCGTAAAGACAGACCTTGTTTCTCCTCATTATTGGTGTGCAGGACCTACTCCAGGAGCAACGTTGGGGACGTTGTGAGCTCTCTCTCTCTCCCTCTGCGGCATGGACCGCTTGCACGTTAAAAGGGGGTACCTGAGCATCACGACTCATGGGCTCCTACTGGCTCTCTAGCCCTCACCCCCTGGCCTTGACCCGCGGCATCGCGACCTGTCATACCAGCGGCGGCTGAGCTCGCTCAAGGGCTGGGACCTGAGGACATAGAGTGTTAAGGGAAGTGCGGGAGAGTGGGAAGAAGCTCGCGAGGGCCCAACCCGGCAGTACCTCGTCCACCGCCACTTGGGCCTAGCGCCTCTCTGAGGAACTACATCAGACGCACAAGATAAGTCACGCCCTCACAAGAGCTAGACCAACGCAGCGCTAAATCCCCGCGCTGTGCAATTCTGTCACGGCGACGCTACCTTCCTTTCTCTCCCAGCAAGGATTGCTTGAGCGCTAAAGGGCACCTCCCGAGCATCGCGACTCGGGGGCTCTTACCGGACCTCGGGCCGCTCACCTCCTGGCCTTGACCACGGCATCGCGACCTGGCATACCAGCGACGGCTGAAGCTTGCCTGGGGACCGGGGCCTGTCAGCGTAGAGCGCCAAATCCTCGTGAGGATAGAAAGGGGGAGCTCAGCCAGAACAGGACGGACACCTCACGCCAATTCATATTAAGGACATAATATTTACAAAAGGCACGGCAGACACCTTACATACCCCCGCGGGGTGTTGCTCTAATTCCTCGCAGGGAACAAAAGGAGCTAACCCTAAGGAACGCTAATTGCTAGCACCTCTACAAGCGACGCCATCATCAACAGTGGGCTGCCCGGCGCCGGCACCAACCCCATCCAGATCAGCGGCGTCGGCGGCCCAATGCAGCTGCCCCACTCCGAGCGCGGCGCGAGCTTGGAGGCTCGTAGCTGTCGCCGCTTGTCTCCGGGGTCACAAGGAGTTCGTGGGAGCCACTGAAGCCCTCAGTCCCTCCGCTGCCGCCTGAGGGGCTGCAGGAGGACCAACGGGCGGGGCTGGCCCTCGCCAGCTCGTCGCCCCTGCCACTTCCCCTGGGGCAGCATTCCAACCGGCGTCCTTCTGCATCAAAGACCTTGAAGAACATCAAGGAGACACCGTCGTATTCAAGATGGATCACCAGGGCGTCGTCCGTGCGACAGACCCTGGCAATCTCACCCCAGCCTCGGGTCATGAGGACCTTGCCCGGAGCAACAACTGCGACCTCCGCTCTGGTCGCGGGGGTGCCACAGTCGGCGTGCTGCAGCCAGAGCTCCAGGGCCCCGCTCTGCGGCATCTCGAAGGCGAAGGAGGAAGGGAGGCGGATCCAAGAGCTTGGAGGCATGGCGGCGTGGAGCACAAGATCACGAGAGGAGCGCTCGGCGTGGACTCCAGGGGGGACGACACGCACCACCGTGACTCGCCGGTGTCGGCGGTGATGCTGTCGGTGTTGCTCGGCTTCCTCCTCCCTGGGGCCTACGACGCGGGCATACAAGGGCAGCGGAAACCCAGGCGGTGGCCGCTCATACCACGGCCTTGACACCTCCTGCCAGGCACCTTCGTCCCAGCGGCAGAGGACTGGCCGCTTCTTCGGTGGGAGGGGGTCAGGACCCTCTCGGGGGGCCTTTCCCTTCTCCTCTGCAGAAAACCGGCGTATCGGTGCCATCGGCGCAAGAAGAAGCAAGGACGAGGAAGAAGAAGGAGGAAGAAGCAGAAAGGGGCGAACTGGCGGAGCTCACACAGCCCTGTACTTATAGCCAGAGAAGACCAACCGCCGAGCACCACGATTGCAGGTAATCATGACCCATATCTCTGCGTGCAGGGACTTGTCAAGTCGTGCAGTTGCCGAGGCATCATGGGGAAGTGCAAACGCCCATGTCCAATCAACCGCCACACGGCGCCCAAGGCCGCAGGCTGTTAGAGCCCGCGATGCTTCACGCTTGCCCCTACGCTTCTTTGCTAAGCCAAGCCCGCGCGCGCCTTGGGCCCGGGGGCTACTGTGGGCGTTCTGGGAACGGGGGTCCCCAGACTTGCCTGCCTGCGGCCTGCGGCGTGGCTCAAGTGGGGGGCCCAGTGCGGCCCATCTTCATCAGCTCAAGCTCAAGACCCACGCGAGGGGCCAAGCCTCGCGGGGCGGACGACAGGGAGCTTCCTCCAGAGCGGCCTCCTCAGGCAGGCTCGCGAGGAGGCAGAGAGATCAATGCAAGGGTACCTCACGAGGATCCCATGACGCAATCCATGACGATCAAGGCCAGGCGAGCGCCAGGTGGGCACCGGACTACGCAGAGTCCTTGTTTCCCCTTTGGTGCAAAGGGGGCAAGCATAGGCCGAGGCGTGAGGCAAAGGTTACCATTCCGGTGCAACGAGACCAAGACCAGCCGGACGGCGGGATGGAGGTCACCATGGAGCCCAAGACGGCATCATCGCCAGTGCTTTGGTCAGGATAACTTGTACTAGATGTTCCCCTTCAAAATGGCCAATTGTTGGCGCCCTTCCCGCTCAATTATTCGGGAAGAGGCCCAGGGCCTCTATAAACAGAGCTAGCCACCACAGAGTAGGGGGACGAAGTAAGTAGAGAGAGAGAGGAGAGAGCTAGAAATCTGGTAGAGCCCAAGAAGAGAGGCAAAGTAGAACGCATAGCCCCAGCTCAAGAACACCCCTCGCGAGGCTGTTCTTCCTCTGTATTGTCCATCATCAGCCCAGAGGCAATCCACCACACCACACATTGGAGTAGGGTATTAAACCACAACGGTGGCCCGAACCAGCATAAACCTCGTGTCCCTTGTGTTGTCCATCGTTTTCGTCTTAGTTTGCACGAGAGGATCGGACGTAGATCGGTAGGGGAGAGATCACCGCGCGCACCCAGTGTTCGAACCTCAAGGGTCTGCCGGAACCCGAAATCCGACAGGGTCGGAATGTAATGCGTTGTCGTGTTCATCAGGAGGGCTTGGACGGAACAACCGATGGAAACGAGGCCTGGCGTACCGCAGTACGGCGGAAACGGCCTTGTGTTCGACCGGCCACATTCGAAACGGGATCCTGTTCATCGGGAGGGGTCTGGCAAATGGATGTCCTCAAATGGAGAAAATTATGCAATCAACATGCTCACAGAATAAGATAGCAAATAAAATATGTGGCAAAGCATGCACAAACACTCTAGCATCTATCAAGTAATTGGCGATGACTAGGTCATCTATATATGAGTATATTGACTTAGCAGTCAAATGAAAAAAATTGATCATAGGTCATACTCATCATTTAAGCACAAGTGGGGTTACCACTTTTACATAAAGCATTGTTGTGTTCACATCATTTGAGTTGCTTTAGCTCAATCTTCAGAGCAAAGCTGCCCCTAGATGTGATATTCCCCCTAAGAGGGATGAAGTAACCTTGAGTTTTGTCGATGATGACTTCATGTAGGTGTTGAAGATGTGGATGCTCAAAGTTGATGTAGATCATTTGGAGCAATCCATTAGAGTGAGTTGCACTTTCAATACCTACACGGGTTAGTCCCAAAAGGAACATGCAAGAATATCCATAGGCATAGAGTGAAATACACATATGATGATGTCCATGAAAGCATTGGGTTACCTTGTCCCTTGTCTTACCAAAAATAGGGTTTGTGACTCCATGAACTAGTGCAAGATATGGAAGTTGAATGCACATGTCCTTGCCAAAATGAATATGAGTGAAGTATGTTGGCAGAGTCATCCTCAAGAACTCTCTAGTTCTTCTTCTTTGGGATCCACATCAACTAGATGGGAATCCTTGGAGTTGTAGTCGTTCTTAATGAAGTAGAACTTGACGTAGTCTGGGGAATCCAATTGACCATGGCCTTAGGAGCTTCTTCAAATGAATCAATCTCTTCTTGAAGCTTGTCCTTGCCCTTTAGCTTGTGGTGGAAGATCATCTTGAGCTCGTGTTCCCTTGAAAGAAGTGGGGTCATACTTCTCTTGTCGAGGAACAAACTTTGTCTTGGGGTATTGATCTTCTTCCCACTCAACTCCATTGGCATTGAACTTCCATTCAAAACCAACACCTTGATTCTTCCGGTGTCTTCCTTGCTTGCGCACAATTTCCTCAAATTGCTTACTTCTGGCAAGGCTCTTGTAAACACCTTTCTCTATAATTCCCTTCAATAAACTATTTTCTTGCTCAAGTAACTTGGCTAAGAGAATCATTAGTGGAATCAAAAGAACTACTAGAAGCAACAATATTGGATTTAACATTGTTATTGTTACTACTAGAGGAAGAATCTTTCTTGTTCTTATTGCTAGATTTTACTTGTGGCATGTAAGTAGACAAGAGTAAACACTTGGCAATGTAAGAGGAACTTTTCTTTCGAAGATCATCATTGATTGCTTTTAAAAACCCATGCTCTTGCTCTAAATTGAGCTTTTCAAAGCGTACCTTCTCATGAGTCTTTAAAAGCTCTCGATGATCCTCTAAAGTAGTTTCATGAGCTCACTTAAGAGCGTTTAGTTCTTTTGTTAGATGCTCAATCTCCTTATTGTCATTGTCATTTGTTTCATCTTGATTAGCATGATTAATAGCAATTTCATCATAGTTTTCATCACTAACATTGTCAACAAGTAAATCATCATCACCTAGCAAATCATCTTCACCGCTATTGAAAAAGTACTCGGGGTGTGATACCTTAGGACCTTTAGCCATGAAGCATCTTCCAATTACTTCATTTGGTGAGTCAAATGTCACAACCTGATTTTTGGCCCTTTATTTTTCTTTTGTTTTTCTGAGATTTTTGCTTGAGATTTCTTTTTCTGTGGCTTTGTGGTCTGGAAACTGAAGAAGATGACCTCTTCTTTCTTTCCAGAGTGGCTTGTCATACTCAAACACTTTCCAAGACCTTGCCATTTTCATCCTAGCCCAACCCCAATATTCTTTTCCTTAGGGTTATTCTTTTTCTGTTAAAGGAATAACCCTGTCTGTCCTAGCTTGTGAAGCAACCCATATTTCCATCACCCCTAAAATTCCCAAATAATTCTCATAAATTGTTTGGGTCATATATTCATCAAATATGGCAAAAAATTCATTGCCATATTCAAAAATAACACTCAATTAATCATTTTCCTATTCTGCCCTAAATGGCACATTGTGAAGCAAGTGCTATTTATCTTTTCTCATTTGACCCCAAACTTTTTGGACATCTTTTCTTGTCTAAATAATTGCCTCATGCCAAAATTCAGCTTCATTTGCCTAGCAAATCTTCCTCAGTGATGTTTCAAAGTTCCTGTCTAAGGGAAGCCTTTGTGAAGGAAGTACTAGCTAGGGTTACCCAGATAAGTTGAAATTTTGCACAGTCCTTCATATGCTCATATAATACCACTCCTCCAATGTTCAGCTCCATCAAATCAAATATATGAGCATAGCTTCAAATCTTTGATTCTGTTAATATTTCTAGGTTGTGAAGCAAGTATATTTTATATTGCTTCATAAATTCTGAGAAATTACCAGATCATGATCCTACCCAAATAAATTCTATCCACCAAATTTGGGATCATTTACTTAAGCCATTTGATCACCAAAATTATTTCTAGATTTTGGACAGAGAGGATGTTTGTGAAACAAGTATCCTTTTGGTGAATCCAATTGGAATGAAATTTTTACAGCATCATCATATGTCCAAATCGTAAAGCCTTGCCAAATTTGAGCTCAAGTTGATACTCTATGTGAGAGCATCATCCTAATCTTGTTTCTAGACCTAAATTGCATTTACAAAGCAACTATTTAGTTGTGGGCCAATTATCTCCAAAACCTCCAAGATTATAGTCCTTCCTAAGGTAAACTCCCCAGACATCCTATGTGGCTCTAATCTCACCTCAGTCGATCACTGTTTCATGATCAAGTTTGCAATAGCAAACTTCATAGCTCACTTAACATTTAACCACAAAGCCTTTCATCGAGCTACCGCCACAGTTGAAACCTCCCCTAGAAGAACTCCCCCCTAGACAACAATTGCCAGCCATTTGGCTCTTCTTGATGCCAGCTCAGGCGATGACCACGGGTCATGCCAGCAAAACGCGCGCTCTGGCGCCTCTGTCCTCTTCTCCCACTCTCTACTCGGCGTCTCAGCGAGAACGGGCATGTCCCCTAGCTTCCTCTTGTCGTTGCCATCCTCTTGGAGCCTGCTACCTCTTGAGCACTGCGTTGGATTTCCTTGAAGAGGAAAGGGTGATGCAGCAGAGTAGAGTAAGTATTTCCCTCAGTTTTTGAGAACCAAGGTATCAATCCAGTAGGAGGCTACACGCAAGTCCCTCGTTCCTACACAAAACAAATAGCTCCACGCAACCAACGCGATTAGGGGTTTTCAATCCCTTCACGGTCACTTACAAGAGTGAGATCTGATAGAGATGATAGATAATATTTTTTGTATTTTTTGTATAAAGATACAAAATAAAATTAAAGGGCAAAGTAAAAAAGCAAAGCAATAATAAAGTGATGGAAGATTGATATGATGAGAATAGACCCGGGGGCCATAGATTTCACTAGTGGTTTCTCTCAAGAGCATAAGTATTCTATGGTGGGTGAACAAATTACTGTTGAGCAATTGACAGAATTGAGCATAGTTATGAGAATATCTAGGTATGATCATGTATATAGGCATCATGTCCGAAACAAGTAGACCGACTCCTGCCTGCATCTACTACTATTACTCCACTCATCGACCGCTATCCAGCATGCATCTAGAGTATTAAGTTCAAGAAAACAGAGTAACGCCTTAAGTAAGATGACATGATGTAGAGGGGTAGTTTCATGCAATATGATAAAAACCCCATCTTGTTATCCTCGGTGGCAACAATACAATACGTGCCTTGCTGCCCCTACTATCACTAGGAAAGGACACCGCAAGATTGAACCCAAAGCTAAGCATTTCTCCCATTGCAAGAAAAACCAATCTAGTAGGCCAAACCAAACTGATAATTCAAAGAGACTTGCAAAGATAACCAATCATACATAAAAGAATTCACATAAGATTCAAATATTGTTCATAGATAATCTTGATCATAAACCCACAATTCATCGGTCTCAACAAACACACCGCAAAAAGAAGATTACATCGAATAGATCTCCACGAGAGAGGGGGAGAACGTTGTATTGAGATCCAAAAAGAGAGAAGAAGCCATCTAGCTACTAACTATGGACCCGAAGGTCTGAGGTAAACTACACACACTTCATCGGAGGGGCTATGGTGATGATTTAGAGGCCCTCCATGGTGGATTCCCCTTTCGGTGGAGCTCCAGAACAGGCCCCAAGATAGGATCTCGTGTATACAGAAGGTTGCGGCAGTGGAATTAGGTTTTTGGCTCCGTATCTGATCGTTTGGGGGTACATAGGTATATATAGGAGGAAGGAGTACGTCAGTGGAGCAAAGGGGGGCCCACGAGGCAGGGGGCGCGCCCTCCACCCTCGTGGCCACCTCATTTCTTTCTTGACGGGGGGTCCAAGTCTCCTGGATCATATTCGGTGAGAAAATCATGTTCCCGAAGGTTTCATTTCGTTTGGACTCCGTTTGATATTCCGTTTCTTCGAAACACTGAAATAGGCAAAAAACAGCAATTCTGGGCTGGGCCTCCGGTTAATAGGTTAGTCCCGAAAGTAATATAAAAGTGGAAAATAAAGCCCAATATGGTCCAAAATAGTAGATAATATAGCATGGAGCAATCAAAAATTATAGATACGTTGGAGACGTATCAGGCATCCCCAAGCTTAATTCCTGCTCATCCTCGAGCAGGTAAATGATAAAAAAAGAATTTTTGATGCGGAGTGCTACTTGGCATAATTTAAATGTAATTCTTCCTAATTGTGGCATGAATATTCACATCCGAAAGATTCAAGACAAAAGTTCATATTGACATAAAAATAATAATACTTCAAGCATACTAACAAAGCAATCATGTCTTCTCAAAATTACATGGCCAAAGAAAGTTATCCCTACAAAATCATATAGTCTGGCTATGCTCTATCTTCACCACACAAAGTATTTAAATCATGCACAACCCCGATGACAAGCCAAGCAATTGTTTCATACTTTTGACATTCTCAAAACTTTTTCAATCTTCATGCAATACATGAGCGTGAGCCATGGATATAGCACTGTATGTGGAATAGAATGGTGGTTGTGGAGAAGACAAAAAGAGGGGAAGATAGTCTCACATCAACTAGGCGTATCAACGGGCTATAGAGATGCCCATCAATAGATATCAATGTGAGTGAGTAGGGATTGTCATGCAACGGATGCACTAGAGCTATAAGTATATGAAAGCTCAACAAAAGAAACTAAGTGGGTGTGCATCCAACTCGCTTGCTCACGAAGACCTAGGGCATTTTGAGGAAGCCCATCATTGGAATATACAAGCCAAGTTCTATAATGAAAAAATCCCACTAGTATATGAAAGTGACAAAATGAGAGTGAGGGAGTCCTGGATTAGGGGGTATCCGGACAGCCGGACTATTTCCTTTTGCCGGACTGTTGGACTATGAAGATACAAGATTGAAGACATGATATGTAGATATCCTCCTTGTAACCGACTCTGTGTAACCCTAGCCCCCTCCGGTGTCTATATAAACTGGAGGGTTTAGTCCATAGGACCAAGAACAACAATCATACCATAGGCTAGCTTCTAGGGTTTAGCCTCTTCGATCTCGTGGTAGATCAACTCTTGTAATACCCATATTATGAATATCAATCAAGCAGGAGTAGGGTTTTACCTCCATCGAGAGGGCCCGAACCTGGGTAAAAACATCGCGTCCCTTGTCTCCTGTTACCATCCGCCTAGACGCACAGTTCGGGACCCCCTACCCGAGATCCGCCGGTTTTGACACCGACATTGGTGCTTTCATCGAGAGTTCCTCTATGTCGTCATCGTTAGGCTTGATGGCTCCTTCGATCATCGATAGCGATGCAGTCCAGGGTGAGACTTTTCTCCCCGGACAGATCTTTGTATTCGGCGGCTTCGCGCTGCGGGCCAACTCATTTGGCCATCTGGAGCAGATCGAGAGTTACGCCCGTGGCCACCAGGTCAGGTTTGGAAGCTTAAACTATACGGTCGACATCCGCGGAGACTTGATCTTCGACGGATTCGAGCCCTTGCCGAGTGCGCCGCACGGTCACGATGAGCATGATTTAACTCTGCCGTCGGACAGTGTTCGGAGGATCGCACCTACAACCGCTCCGACCCTCAAGCCGGAGCCAATTGCGCCATCCATGGACGGGTGGCTAGACCCCGCCACGCAGGCCACAGTCTCAGCAGCGATCGAGCCGAATATCGACCTTACCCTTCACGAGAGCCGTGACTCCAAACTATCGGATTCTTCCCCGGCCACGGACTCCGAACCGCCTGCGCCAGTGCCTATCGAGTCCGACTGGGCACCGATCATGGAGTTCACCTCCGCGGATACCTTTCAGCACTCGCCCTTCGGTGACATACTGAACTCATTAAGGTCTCTCTCCTTGCCAGGAGAGTCCTGGCCGGACTATGTTCGGCAGGATTGGGATGCGGATGACGAAGAAACTAGCTGCCCCTACCCACCACCCACTTAGTAGCCACTGTTGATGATTTGACCGACATGCTCGACTTCGACTTCGAAGACATCGATGGTATGGACGACGATGCAGGAGATCAACAGGAACCACTACCCACGGGGCACTGGACAGCGACCTCATCCCATGATGTATACATGATGGACACACCCAAAGAAAACGACAACGAGGAACGGAAGGATGTAGCGAAGGATCGTTCCCTCAAGAAGCAATCAAAGCGGCGGCATAAATGCCACTCCAAAACCCGCCTCGGCAGAAATAGCGATCATAGAGGCCCAACGATAGAGTAGGGTGAGCCAGCGGACGACGAACACGGCATTGAACAACCGTCCGACGATGGCAACACGGATAATCAAACTGAACAACCCATCTCCAGCAAAGATAACAGTTCGGATGACATCACACCGGACAAACTCCTGGAGTAGAAGAATCTCCATCAAGGGCTTGTCGCCACTGCGCGGAGCCTGAAAAAGCAGAAGTGAAAGCTCAAGGTTGCGGAAGATACACTCAAAATCAGATGGAGTAAAGTACTCAATACTGCAGAAAAGTATGGCGGCAGTCGCCACACAAAGAGCTACCCGAAGCGAAAGCTACTACCTGAATTCGATGATGAGGCCTTAGAGCCCCCACAATCACAAAACAAAACAGCCATCCAGTCGGATAGACGACCTCGGGGCCAACATAGAGCGGCAAACGACGCCGCACACAAGCCAGCACGCGATCCACGAGAGGACTCGCATCAAAAGGACGACGCAACCAGATCCATCTACGGGCCAAGAAAGCGCGCTCAAGCACGCAATGCAACACAGCAACAATCCGAACACCACAGTACACCCAAATATAGGGGTGCCGCACGCCCCCTATGTTTCAGCGATGAGGTGCTGGACCATGAATTTCCAGAGGGATTCAAACTCGTAAACATAGAGGCATACGACAGAACGACAGACCCTGGGGTCTGGATTGAGGACTACATCCTCCATATCCACATGGCTCGAGGAGACAATCTCCGTGCCATCAAGTACTTACCCCTCAAGCTCAAAGGGCCAGCCCGGCACTGGCTTAAAAGCCTCCCCGAAAACACCATTGGTAGTTGGGAAGAGCTCGAGGACGCTTTTTGGGCAAATTTTCAAGGGACCTATGTCCGACCACCGGATGCAGACGATTTAAGTCATATAACTCAACAGCTCGGAGAGTCAGCCTGAAAGCTTTGGAACAGGTTTCTCACTAAAAAGAACCAAATAGTCGACTGTCCGGACGCCGAAGCCTTAGCAGCTTTCAAACACAGCGTTCGAGACGAATGGCTTGCCAGACACCTCGGCCAAGAAAAGCCAAGAACTATGGCAGCATTCACAAGCCTCATGACCCGCTTTTGCGCGGGCGAGGACGGCTGGTTAGCCCGATGTAGCACCAGCGACCCAAGTACATCCGAAGTCAGGGACGGAAACGAGAAGCCACGACGCAGCAAAAACAAGCGCCGGAATAAAGAAGACAGCCAAAAGAGCACGGCAGTAAATGCCGGATTCAGAAGCTCTCGGCCAGGTCAGCAAAAGCTGCCCTCCAAAGGCAACAGATACGAACTGTCCAGCCTAAACAAGATTCTGGATAAATTAGGTAAGATCCACAGCACCCCCGACAAACCTGCAAATCATACCCATAGAGAATGTTGGGTCTTCAAGCAGTCCGGCAAGCTCAACGCCGAACACAAGGGGCAGGATACACCAAGCGAAGACGAGGACGAGCCTCGCAAGCAAAGCACTGGGGAACAGAAGAAATTCCCACCAGAAGTCAAAACAGTAAGCGTGTTACACGTGATAGAGACACGTGCCCCAGGGCCATCACCGTGGAGTTCCACCACTGGTTGTCTCAACCGATCACCTTCGACCATCGGGATTACTCGGCAAGTATCCGGCATGCAGGATGGGCTGCCTTGGTGTTAGACCCGATAATTGACGGATACCACTTCACACGAGTCCTGATGGACGGCGGCAGTAGTTTAAACATGATATATCAGGATACAGTCCGCAAAATGGGGATAGACCCAACAAAAATCAGCCACAGAAATACTACCTTTAAAGGAGTAACGCCAGGCCCAGAAGCCCATTGCATGGGCTCCCTGCTACTAGAAGTTATATTCGGCTTTCCCGATAACTTCCGCGGTGAAAAGTTAACCTTCCACATTGCTCCGTTTCAAAGTGGCTATCAAGCACTACTCGGATGTGAAGCTTTCGCTCGCTTTAACGCAATACCACATTATGCTTCTCTCATGCTAAAGATGCCTGGTCCACGTGGCATCATTACAGTAAATGGAAAAATTGAGCACTCCTTGCGCGTGGAAGACCGTGCGGCTGCTTTGGCAGCCGCACACTAAACGGCCTAACCAGCGAGAGCATCTGATAGGTCGTTAAGACCACGGACACAGTTAGACGAGTCCGGTGTAGCTATATAATTGATACAGGTTTGATGGCTATACCCCTATAACTATACAAGGGGCTCAACACGTGTAAACAAGTGACAAATAGGTTCAATTTTACTCATCTTGAACTGTACTTGGTTTATTTAGTATAACCTACCTTTTGCACGACAACTTTTCAGCTAAGTTCCTCTCTTTTACAGATGACCATCATGCTACACCCGTCCAGGAAACGGCACAACGGAGACACAGGCGCAGACGTGCAGCAGGGACCCGTTCCAAGGATTCTCTTTAGATTAAGACCCTGCGTAAACCTTTTTTACTGTCTCTTGTTGATACACATCTCACCGATTCTCAGTATAACTGAGATGGATGCTGACATATGGGCATTTGGCCACGTCAGATTATTGCACGTACCTGGACACCAGGGGCTTATTACAAAGGCACTGCTTAGCCGGGTTTACATAATAAAGACCGAATACCTTAGGGAGTGTTCGGCGTCGCGAGTTTGGCCTTATATGCATCAGCTCCGAATCATGTCTTTGGTCAAATGTTGGGTTTGCCTGGCTCCTATGTTTTGCTGCCTTACGTTCCGCTCTATAGGCTAAGGCGGCACCAGGAGAACTACTGTGATTGTGCCCTGGGTCATCCAGACAAGCACCTCAGTAGAGAAAGCCGAAAACTGACTGTCATGATATAGCGTGAGACTGGTCAACCACTCGATGACCTATTGGAATCTTCGGGATTCCTCCGCCTTAACGAAGGGCCATTTCCCGGCCAGGCATGTACGCGCCCCGAATTCGGATGAGCGCAGAGCCACCAGGGGCTATATAGTAGCCCCACTATCAAACTCCTCTGGCTAAGTGAAAGTGTTAAAGCATTATAGTCCGATTGCCTGGTTCGCTGCGCTATCACCTCCTTAATGGACCAAGACGTTGGATCAAGTGTGAACATGCGTCTTCTGCGAATACCCCCGCATTATATGCGTGGGGGCTGAAGCCGACGACTGCCATCTTTCAGGTTATATACGTACATACATAAACGGCCGCACAGGAGGTATTATAATTCTTGTAGGCACAAGTATAAAATAGCCTTCACAATTCAGTAAAACATTGTTTTTCAATGGGAATACATGTCATTAGAACATAATATTCTTCGAGCACTGCGCCTCTATGGAGCGAGTGACCTCAAGAACTTCTCAAAAGTAGTTCTTGTCAGGTACTCGGCTCTCGTCCGAATCTTGGGCTGCAATGGTGGTGGCCTCCATCTCCGCCCAGTATGTCTTCACACGGGCAAGGGCCATCCGCGCACCCTCTACGCACACCGACCTCTTCATCGCGTTGATATGCGGCACTGCACCAAGGAACTGTTGCAACAAACTAAAATAATTGTTCGGCTTTGGCCTTTCCGACCACAGATGATCCACAACAGACCTCATGGCGAGTCCGGACAATCTATTCAACTCGGCCCATTCGGCCAACCGATCAGTCAATGGAAGCGGGCGCTCTGGAACGTGAAATTGTGACCAGAACAGCTTTTCCACTTCGCGATCTTTTTTATCTCGGAAGTATTCGGCCGCATCAGCTGCACTCGCCGGTAAGTCCAGATATGCGTCTGCAGAACTCCACAGGCGGTCCAAAGGGGCGTACTTAGGATCTTCGAACTTCATCCGCAGCATAAAGGGCTTCCCAACCGTAATATCCCCGGCTTGGCGCAGCTCCTCCTTCATCGCTCTCATTGCAGAGCGGGTGTCTTTGGCTGCCACCGTGGCCTTCTCCAGGTTTGTCCTCTTCGCTCGATCTTCCTTTTCAAGAAGCTCGTAATGGTCAGCGGCATTCTTCAATTCCACAGCCATTCTGGCTATTTCCTCCTTGCTTTGGCAGTGAGCAGCCTGTTCGGCTTTTAGCTCCTCAATTGCCTTTAGGGCAGCCGCATCGCTCTTCCTGGCTTGTTCTTTGGCTCGGGCGAGTTCCGCCCGAAGGTTCTCCACGGCCACAACTCCATCTGCATTCAAAAACATGTTATAGATACTGGCATCATGCTCCTCTTATCATGTGTCACTTGAGAAATTACATACCTTGCGCCTCGTCAAGCCGCTTGTTGACAAGTACGATGTCGGCGTCTGCCACATCAAGCTGCCGCTTTAGATCGGCAAACTCTTTAGTCTGGCTGGCCACCAGACCCTCCGCCACCTGCATATCATAGCGGCACGATTATTCCTGGGACTATGATCCTCTATGCGCTGTCGTCTTCGATGGCACGCAGAGTCTCAGGGGCTACTATCTACACAGGGCACATCTAAAAATGTGCGATACTGTCAAAAATGTACATCATTTCACGTACCTCAAAACCCGACAGTAGACTCATAATAGCTTCATGCAACCCACTTTCAGCGGACGAAATTCTTTCAATCACTGCACCCATCAACGTGCGGTGCTCCTCTGAGATAGCCGATCGCTCTAGCAGATCCCTCAGTACGTCTGACCGCACACCAGGTGGAGCCGGACTCTTTGGATTGCTCTCTTCAAAAGCCGGATACTGAGGACTTTCGGTGGCCATATGACTACCTTCTGTCCTTGCCGGATCAGGAGAAATCCTCTGCGACGACACCTTGGGGTCGCTCGCCTCATGAGGCGGTATGGCAGGGGGAGGCGTTTCGCTCTCCATCATCTCTGTAAGAAGATCCCCCGAAGACGAGCTCTGCTGAGAAGGGCTAAGATCTGAACTGCAATATAAATGCTTCGGTTATTTTCCTCAGGAGTAAGGCAAAGTTTTTTCATTATTAAGTACCCTTTTTAGTTACAGCTCGATGGAGGGCTGATCCCCTTGAAGACATAGTGCTGCCGGGGTATCCCCCGGTACAGGACCGTCTGGCGAAGATTTCTTCCCCCGATTGGAGACCATTGTCTCCGGGTCCTCAGAGGTGGTCCTCTTTCTTCCCTGGGGAGAGGAAGTTTTTTCTCCCTGGCTGACCTCCTTCGCGGCGGCGCCAGCCTCCTCGCTCCCCCCTTTATCTTCTCCTGAAAACGCTTGATAAGGCGCGATCTCCAGCATCCTGATTAACATGGGGTCTGGTGAGGTCTCAGTGAGGGGGGCCGGACACCTGATCAACTTTGCCTTCACTATCCAATCCTGGTCAAAGAGCGGCTTTTTTAGGGCAATGTGGCGATAAATAAACAGATAGTGTGTTCAGATGCGGGGCTACTTACTTGGGTATCCAGGCGATTACAACTTAGACCTGCATCCTCCGTGGTGTCCGGACACATTATTTGTGGTCCGAAGAACAACTTGTACATCTCCTCGGGCGTCATGCCGAGGAATTTTTGAAGAGCTCGCGGTCCCTCCGGATTGAATTCCCACAGGCGGAGGGGACGACGTTTGCAGGCCAGGACCTAGCGAATTAACATGACTTGCATCACCGTGACCAGACTGACATCTCTCTCAAGGAGATCTCGGATGCGGCTCTACAATGTGGGCACATCCTTTACTGGCCCCCAATCCAACCCCTTGCTAACCCATGACGTTAGTCATGGCGGGGAACCCGAGCGAAAGACTGGTGGGGCCACCCACTTGGTACCCCTGGGAGCTGTGATATAAAACCACTCTTGTTGCCATAAACTGGACACCTCCTGGAAAGAGCCCTCGGGCCATGGGGCATCGGCGTTTTTGCTTATTACGGCGCCTCCGCACTCTGCGTGCCGCCCCTCGATCATCTTCGGCTCCACTTTGAAGGTCTTGAGCCATAGTCCGAAGTGAGGAGTAATACGGAGGAAAGCTTCGCACACGATGATGAACGATGAGATGTGGAGGATAGAGTCCGGAGCTAAATCGTGGAAGTCCAGACCATAATAGAACATAAGCCCCCTCACGAAGGGATCTGGCGCGAAGCCTAGCCCTCAGAGGAAGTGAGATACGAACACGACGCTCTCACCGGGCTTGGGGGTGGGAATGACCTACCCTTGAGCAGGCAGCCTATGCGGGATTTCGCCGGTCAGGTACCTGGCCTCCCGTATCTTTATTATGTCTTCCTCCATGACGGAGGAGGGCATCCACTGACCTTGGAGGTTGGATCCGGACATAATCGGAGGTCTGAAGTGCCCGAACCTAAGCTTTGGGTGTTGGAACTCGAGGCGGGAGGCGGATTCGATTAAGATCGAGAGGAAAAAGAATAGGCCTTGGTCTCTTTATAAAGTGGTTGAATACCAAGAGCCCTCCTCGTGACCGTTTGGGACTTACCTTCAATCGAGGGGTCATACCAACAGGCACGATTGGGTTACCCATGTCCGTGTTGATGAGAATCCCGTAATAAAGGGAACACGATCTCTGCTTCGACAAGACGTGCGAAGGAAACCGCCTCGCGAAACACGCTGAGGTTGGTTGTAAAAAACGATTCGAATGGTGACCTGGCTGTGGTGTGATGACGCACTGTGAAATACGTCAGCAGATTAGATTTGTGGAAATATTATTCTTTCCACGGTTATATGTGGAACTTGTTTTGCAGAGCCGGACACGTTCCTCGTGTTCAAAGCCTTTTATGAAGTATTCGGAGGAGGAACCCACCTTGCAATGCCAAAGACAAATCTGCGCGCCGGACTCATCGTGATTGAAGCCTGGTTCAGGGGCTACTGAGGGAGTCCTGGATTAGGGGGTATCCAGAAAGCCGGACTATATCCTTTGGCCGGACTGTTGGACTATGAAGATACAAGATTGAAGACTTCGTCCCGTGTCCGGATGGGACTCTCCTTGGCGTGGAAGGCAAGCTTGGCAATACGGATATGTAGATCTCTGTCCTTGTAACCGACTCTGTGTAACCCTAGCCCCCTCCTGTGTCTATATAAACCGGAGGGTTTAGTCCGTAGGACCAAGAACAACAATCATACCATAGGCTAGCTTCTAGGGTTTAGCCTCTTCGATCTCGTGGTAGATCAACTCTTGTAATACCCATACTATCAATATCAATCAAGCAGGAGTAGGGTTTTACCTCCATCGAAAGGGCCCGAACCTGGGTGAAAACATCGCGTCCCTTGTCTCCTGTTACCATCCGCCTAGACGCACAGTTCGGGACCCCCTACCCGAGATCCGCCGGTTTTGGCACCGACAGAGAGACTCTCTATCATGAAGATCATGGTGCTACTTTGAAGCACAAGTGTGGTAAAAGGATAGTAACATTGTCCCTTCTCTCTTTTTCTCTCATTTTTTTATTTGGGCCTTTTCTCTTTTTTTATGGCCTCTTTTTCTCTCTTTTTTCGTTCGGAGTCTCATCCCGACTTGTGGGGGAATCATAGTCTCCATCATCCTTTCCTCACTTGGGACAATGCTCTAAAAATGATGATCATCACACTTTTATTTTTCTTACAACTCAACAATTACAGCTCGATACTTAGAACAAAATATGACTCTATGTGAATGCCTCCAGCGGTGTACCGGGATATGCAATGAATCAAGAGTGACGTGTATGAAAGAATTATGAATGGTGGCTTTGCCACAAATACTATGTCAACTACATGATCATGCTAGCAATATGACAATGATGGAGCGTGTCATAATAAACGGAACGGTGGAAAGTTGCATGGCAATATATCTCGGAATGGCTATGGAAGTGCCATGATAGGTAGGTATGGTGGGTGTATGATACTGGCGAAAAGTGCACGGTATTAGAGAGGATAGCAATGGTGGAAGGAAGAAAAGTGCGTATAATCCATGGACTCAACACTAGTCATAAAGAACTCATATACTTATTGCAAAAATCTAGAAGTTATCAAAGCAAAGTATTACGCGCATGCTCCTAGGGGGATAGATTGGTAGGAAAAGACCATCGCTCATCCCCGACCGCCACTCATAAGGAAGACAATAAATAAATAAATCATGCTCTAACTTCATCACATAATGGTTCACCATATGTGCATGCTACGGGAATCACAAACTTTAACACAAGTATTTTTCAAATTCACAACTACTCAACTGGCATAACTCTAATATCACCATCTTCATATCTGAAAACAATTATCAAGCATCAAACTTTTCTTAGTATTCAACGCACTCAAAAGAAAGTTTTACAAATCTTGAATACCAAGCATATTATTATTTTTAAGCAAATTACCATGCTATTTAAGACTCTCAAAATAATCTAAGTGAAGCATGAGAGATCAATAGTTTCTATAAAACAAATCCACCACCATGCTCTAAAATATATAAGTGAAGCAGTAGAGCAAAACTATATAGCTCAAAAGATATAAGTGAAGCACATAGAGTATTCTATCAAATTCCAATTCATGTATGGATCTCTCAAAAGGTGTGTACAGCAAGGATGATTGTGGTAAACTAGAAAACAAAGAGTCAAATCATACAAGACGCTCCAAGCAAAACACATATCATGTGGTGAACAAAATTTAGCTCCAAGTAAAGTTACCGATGGAAGTAGAGGAAAGAGGGGATGCTTTCCGGGGCATCCCCAAGCTTTCACTTTTTGGTGTCCTTGGATTATCTTGGGGGTGTCATGGGCATCCCCAAGCTTAGGCTCTTGCCACTCCTTGTTCCATAATCCATCAAAAGATTTCACCCAAAACTTGAAAACTTCACAACACAAAACTCAACAGAAAACTCATGAGCTCCGTTAGCGAAAGAAAACAAAAGACCACTTCAAGGTACTGTAATGAACTCATTATTTATTTATATTGGTATTAAACCTACTGTATTCCAACTTCTCTATGGTTTATAAACTATTTTACTAGCCATATATTCATCAAAATAAGCAAACAACACACAAAAACAGAATCTGTCAAAAACAGAACAGTCTGTAGTAATCTGTAACTAACGCAAACTTCTGGAACTCCCAAAAATCAGCCAAAATAGGACGACCTAGGAAATTTGTTTGTTGATAAGCAAAAATTAGAATCAGTATTTTATCCCGTTCTGGTGATTTTTAACAATTGTTTTCGTGAACAGAAAGTTTCTGGAAATTACAACAAGATCAAATAACTATCATCCAAGAAGATCCTATAGGTTTAACTTGGCACAAACACTAATTAAAACATAAAACCACATCTAAACAGAAGGTAGATGGATTATTTATTCCTAAATAGAAGCAAAAGCAAAAAAACTAAAAATAAAATTGGGTTGCCTCCCAACAAGCGCTATCGTTTAACGCCCCTAGCTAGGCGTAAAAGCAAGGATAGATCTAGGTATTGCCATCTTTGGTAGGCAATTCTTAAATGAGGCATCTACCACTAGTAGAAAACGGAGCTTTAGAGCCGGTTCGTAAGGGCCTTTAGTGCCGGTTCCATAACCGGCACTAAAGGGTGGTCACTAAAGGCCCCCCCCTTTAGTACCGGTTCGGCACGAACCGGCGCTAATGTGCCACCACGTGGCGTGAGCTCGCGCCCTGGTATGGGGGACCTTTAGTACCGGTTGGTGTTACCAACCGGTACTAAAGGTTTTTTGTTTTTGAATTTTTTTTTTGAAAATTTTGGAAAAAAATTTGATTTTTTTTCGATTTTTAATTTTTCTGAATTATTTGATGATTTAGTCTCTAATCACCTCTCATAATTGCTCAAGTGTGGATCACTCATTCCAAATCGCCTGACTTCCCGGCCGGTCACCCATCCTCTCACTCCCCCAGCCTGAGCACGCTTAACTTCGGAGTTCTATTCCCCCTACATTCCAAGTCTGCACTTGTTGTTTTCCTGACAAATGTAAGCTGTCAATCCTATTAACCCTGAGTAGTTTAGCTTGAGCATGAAGTCACACATTTCACCGTTTGAGTTTGAAACTATTATTCTAAAAAATAGTAATTATGTATTAACACTAATAATTCTTGAATAAGTAGTTCGACCACAGTTTGACCAGATTTGGCCAAAATTCAAAAAAACTGAGATACTTATTTAGTAACACTAATAGTATTGCGTAATTATTTAGTAACAGTCTATATTTCTTGAATCAGTTGTTTGACCGGTTTGACAAGATTTAACCAAAATTCAAAAAAACATAAATTAGAGCATATCTTTTTTTCCTTTTACAATTTTGTCATTTCAAAAATTCTCCTAAACCCTAAACCCGGGACTTAAAACGTCGGAAACTCTATGCTAAACAGTAAAAACTAAGGATTTAAACCATAAAACCTAACCCTAAACTCTGAAAATTAAACCCTAGCACTAAATGCTAAAAACGTCTAAAAAACGTCAAAAACACCCAAAAACTCTATTTTCCCTTTGGAATATTATGATTTTAAAAAATTGTCAGCGGATCAATGTTTATGTTCTGCAAATTTTGATATATTATATGTATTTTTCTGAATTACGATGATTCAGTAATGATTTTTTCAAGTTTGAAAATTGCCCTATAGTCCCGGTTTGTGTCTCCAACCGGGACTATAGCTTAGACCCCTTTAGTGCCGGTTCGTCGCACGAACCGGTACTAAAGGTTGGCCCTTTAGTACCGGTTTGTGCCACAAACCGGGACTAAAGAGGCTCGTGGGGCCCCGGCCTGACGCCAGCCTGCCACCACCCCTTTAGTACCGGTTCGTGGCACGAACCGGTACTAAAGGTTCAGCATGAACCGGCATTAATGCAAATCCGTTCGAACCGGCACTAATGGTACCATTAGTACCGGGCCAAAATCAAACCGGC
This sequence comes from Triticum dicoccoides, assembly GCF_002162155.2. Classification (NCBI taxonomy): domain Eukaryota; kingdom Viridiplantae; phylum Streptophyta; class Magnoliopsida; order Poales; family Poaceae; genus Triticum; species Triticum dicoccoides. The sequence goes on along the minus strand of NC_041384.1, from coordinate 509,464,779 downwards.
ACTAATGTGCTTCACGTTTGACCCTTTTTCTACTAGTGTACCTTCCTTAGAAATTTCTTTCTTTTAGTAATTATCAAACTTTTAGGCACAAGATCGAAAAATTCATTCATAGCAAATGGTTCCTTAATGATAGCAAAAGGATTGGGATGAATACTTATAGATTTAAGATCCGCAGTTTCCTTACTAGAGGATTCACCCTTATTTTTAGGAACATACATAAGCTTAGCAACTTTATAAGAAGAACTTGGAGTACTCTTAACGGAAGAAAAAGCGGTTCCCAAGTTGGTAATGATATCCTCAAGTTTATCGATTCTAGTGGAATCTTGATTTATTCTCTCATTAACTATGGGTTCCTTCTCCTTAATATTTTTAAAAGTTACTCCTACCTTAGATCCATATTGGGTAATTTGATTGTGGATCTTTTTATCTAGATTTTCAATTAATTCAATGGTAGCAACTATATTTTCAATAATCTCAAGTCTTTGCATTACATGCTCCAAAGTTAACATAGTTCCATTAACCAAAAGAGGTGGTGAGCCAAATAAATCTATCATAGCATTATAAGAGTCAAAAGTGTGGCTACCCAAGAAATTCCCTTCGGTAACGGTATCAAGGATATATCTATACCAAGGATTAGCACCTACATAAAAATTGCGGAGAAGAACTGAGGTAGATTGCTTCCTGGTAGATCTATTTTGACCATTGCAAATTCTATACCAAGTGTCTTTTAGATTTTCTCCCTCCCTTTCTTTAAAATTTAGAACTTCATTCTCGAGAGACAACGGAGAAGATACAAGACTAGCCATAACGACAAGCAAGCGAGAAAAAGGCAAACGAAAAAGAGAGGGCGAATAACACGGCAAAGGTGAAGTGGGGGAGAGCGCCGGGATGATGAAGATGGCCACCGGTGAGGGTTCCTCCCTCCTGCAGGGTGCCGGAACAGGGTCCTGATTGGTTTTTGGTGGCTACAGAGGCTTGCGGCGGCGGAACTCCCGATCTATCCTGTTCCCCGATCGTTTTAGGGTATATGGGTATATATAGGAGGAAGAAGTACGTCAGGGGAGCCACAAGGGTCCCACGAGGGTGGAGGGCGCGCCCCCCTACCTCGTGGCTCTCTCGTTTCTTTCCTGACGTGCACTCCAAGTCTATCAGGTTGCTTTCCTTCCAGAAATAACTTCTCCAGAAGGTTTCATTCCGTTTCGACCCCGTTTGATATTCCTTTTCTTCGGAACGCTGAAACAAGGGAAAAAACAGGAATTGGCACTGGGCTCTGGGTCAACAGGTTAGTCCCAAAAATAATATAAAAGTGTTTAATAAAGCTCATAAACATCCAAAACAGATAATATAATAGCATGGAACAATCAAAAATTATAGATATGTTGGAGACGTATCAGGTCTATTGTCGTGCCTCTCGCCGGTGCCTCCAACGAGGGATGGTTATGCGCGGGCACTACCTTGGCCGGGTAGGACGGCATAAGCCTTGTGTGCCCGTAGTTGTTGTAGCCGACTTGTCCCCGTTTGGGACCGTTTTTGTTTTGCCACGACGGTGGTCGTTGATGCCTTTGGTAGGCACTGGGCCACCCAGGACTTATCCCAGAGGGGAGTTGGTCGGAGTGGCAGTGTCATGGCAGTAGGACGGTTTTGTCGGAACATCGTTGGTCCACCCGAATAGGAGTTCAAGGCCATGTGTTCCATGGTGTGGGTACAGTGCGCTACCTATGCAGAGTGTGTATTAAATCTATCGATAGCCTCGCCCACGGATATGGTCCCAGTTCGTAGATGGTCACACTATGGGTCAACAGTAATAATAGTAACTTGATTAATAACAACCCTGGTTCGATTATGAGAAAGAGATTGGTTGTGATCATGGGATGATCACCGTGGTATCGAGGATATTGAGTTGACGGATATTTGTGGTATTATGCGAGAGTCGAGGGTAAAGATCAAGCTCCTTGTGGTCATCTAATGATTACTATGGTATTGTTAATACCAAGCTTGATTGGATCCTGAGATGATCGTGTGATGTCCATGATGGTTACGAGGTAACCCGAACAGAGTAAGTTGGTGCATGATAACGTCATCATGTTGCATGATAGTGTCATCATGTTTACATGTTCATGCCATGCTCGTATTGTTCTAGCTGTATCATGTTGTTCATGACATGTTCTTCTGATAGTATCATGTTAAACCTCGTTAACTTGTAATTTTCATGCTGTTGTCTGTCTTGATTGCTTTGGTTGCTGTGAGCTTGCAAGTACATTCAGTGTACTGACCTGGCGTGTCATGCCAGTTTGCAGGTCATGCCGGATTTGATTGCTTGTTTGCTATGGATCAATCTTTTTGTTCTGCAAATTTTGATATATTATATGTATTTTTCTGAATTACGATGATTTAGTTATGATTTTTTCAATTTTGAAAATTGCCCTATAGTCCCGGTTTGTGTATCCAACCGGGACTATAGCTTAGACCCCTTTAGTGCCGGTTCGTCGCACGAACCGGTACTAAAGGTTGGCCCTTTAGTACCTGTTTGTGCCACAAACCGGGACTAAAGAGGCTCGCGGGGCCCCGGCCTGACGCCAGCCTGCCACCACCCCTTTAGTACCGGTTCGTGGCATGAACCGGTACTAAAGGTTCAGCACGAACCGGCATTAATGCAAATCCGTTCGAACCAGCACTAATGGTACCATTAGTACCGGGCCAAAATCAAACCGGCACTAATGTGCTTCACGTTTGACCCTTTTTCTACTAGTGTACCTTCCTTAGAAATTTGTTTCTTTTAGTAATTATCAAACTTTTAGGCACAAGATCGAAAAATTCATTCATAGCAAATGGTTCCTTGATGATAGCAAAAGGATTGGGATGAATACTTATAGATTTAAGATCCGCAATTTCCTTACTAGAGGATTCACCCTTATTTTTAGGAACATACATAAGCTTAGCAACTCTATTAGAAGAACTTGGAGTACTCGTAACGGAAGAAAAAGCAGTTCCCAAGTTGGTAATGATATCCTCAAGTTTATCGATTCTAGTGGAATCTTGATTTATTCTCTCATTAACTATGGGTTCCTTCTCCTTAATATTTTTCAAAGTTACTCCTACCTTAGATCCATATTGGGTAATTTGATTGTGGATCTTTTTATCTAGATTTTCAATTAATTCAATGGTAGCAACTATATTTTCAATAATCTCAAGTCTTTGCATTACATGCTCCAAAGTTAACATAGTTCCATTAACCAAAAGAGGTGGTGAGCCAAATAAATCTATCATAGCATTATAAGAGTCAAAAGTGTGGCTACCCAAGAAATTCCCTCCGGTAATGGTATCAAGGATATTTCTATACCAAGGATTAGCACCTACATAAAAATTGCGGAGAAGAACTGAGGTAGATTGCTTCCTGGTAGATCTATTTTGAGCATTGCAAATTCTATACCAAGCGTCTTTTAGATTTTCTCCCTCCCTTTCTTTAAAATTTAGAACTTCATTCTCGGGAGACAACGGAGAAGATACAAGACTAGCCATAACAACAAGCAAGCGAGAAAAAGGCAAACGAAAAAGAGAGGGCAAATAACACGGCAAGGGTGAAGTGGGGGAGAGCGTCGGGATGATGAAGATGGCCACCGGTGAGGGTTCCCCCCTCCGGTAGGGTGCCGGAGCAGGGTCCCGATTGGTTTTTGGTGGCTACAGAGGCTTGCGGCGGCGGAACTCCCGATCTATCCTGTTCCCCGATCGTTTTAGGGCATATGGGTATATATAGGAGGAAGAAGTACGTCAGGGGAGCCACGAGGGTCCCACGAGGGTGGAGGGCGCGCCCCCCTGCCTCGTGGCTCTCTCGTTTCTTTCCTGACGTGCACTCCAAGTCTATCAGGTTGCTTTCCTTCCAAAAATAACTTCTCCAGAAGGTTTCATTCCCTTTCGACCCCGTTTGATATTCCTTTTCTTCGAAACACTGAAACAAGGGAAAAAACAGGAATTGGCACTGGGCTCTGGGTCAATAGGTTAGTCCCAAAAATAATATAAAAGTGTTTAATAAAGCTCATAAACATCCAAAACAGATAATATAATAGCATGGAACAATCAAAAATTATAGATATGTTGGAGACGTATCAGGTCTATTGTCATGCCTCTCGCCGGTGCCTCCAACGAGGGATGGTTATGCACGGGCACTACCTTGGCCGGGTTGGACGGCATAAGCCTTGTGTGCCCGTAGTTGTTGTAGCCGACTTGTCCCCGTTTGGGACCGATTTTGTTTTGCCACGACGGTGGTCGTTGATGCCTTTGGTAGGCACTGGGCCACCCAGGACTTATCCCAGAGGGGAGTTGGTCGGAGTGGCAGTGTCATGGCAGTAGGACGGTTTTGTCGGAACGTCGTTGGTCCACCCGAATAGGAGTTCAAGGCCATGTGTTCCGTGGTGTGGGTACAGTGCGCTACCTATGCAAAGTGTGTATTAAATCTATCGATAGCCGCGCCCACGGATATGGGCCCAGTTCGTAGTTAGTCACACTGTGGGTCAACAGTAATAATAGTAACTTGATTAATAACAACCCTGGATCGATTATGAGAAAGAGATTGGTTGTGATCATGGGATGATCACCGTGGTATCGAGGATATTGAGTTGATGGATATTTGTGGTATTATGCGAGAGTCGAGGGTAAAGATCAAGCTCCTTGTGGTCATGTAATGATTACTATGGTATTGTTAATACCAAGCTTGATTGGATCCTGAGATGATCGTGTGATGTCCATGATGGTTACGAGGTAACCCGAACAGAGTAAGTTGGTGCATGATAACGTCATCATGTTGCACGATAGTGTCATCATGTTTACATGTTCATGCCATGCTCGTATTGTTCTAGCTGTATCATGTTGTTCATGACATGTTGTTCTGATAGTATCATGTTAAACCTCGTTAACTTGTAATTGTCATGCTGTTGTCTGTCTTGATTGCTTTGGTTGCTGTGAGCTTGCAAGTACATTCAGTGTACTGACCTGGCGTGTCATTCCAGTTTGCAAGTCATGCCGGATTTGATTGCTTGTTTGCTATGGATCAATCTTTTTGTGCTGCAAATTTTGATATATTATATGTATTTTTCTGAATTACGATGATTTAGTTATGATTTTTTCAAGTTTTAAAATTGCCCTATAGTCCCGGTTTGTGTCTCCAACCGGGACTATAGCTTAGACCCTTTTAGTGCCGGTTCGTCGCACGAACCGGTACTAAAGGTTGGCCCTTTAGTACCGGTTTGTGCCACAAACCGGGACTAAAGAGGCTCGTGGGGCCCCGGCCTGACGCCAGCCTGCCACCACCCCTTTAGTACCGGTTCGTGGCACGAACCGGTACTAAAGGTTCAGCACGAACCGGCATTAATGGAAATCCGTTCAAACCGGCACTAATGGTACCATTAGTACCGGGCCAAAATCAAACCGGCACTAATGTGCTTCACGTTTGACCCTTTTTCTACTAGTGTACCTTCCTTAGAAATTTCTTTCTTTTAGTAATCAAACTTTTAGGCACAAGATCGAAAAATTCATTCATAGCAAATGGTTCCTTAATGATAGCAAAAGGATTGGGATGAATACTTATAGATTTAAGATCCGCAGTTTCCTTACTAGAGGATTCACCCTTATTTTTAGGAACATACATAAGCTTAGTAACTTTATTAGAAGAACTTGGAGTACTCTTAACGGAAGAAAAAGCGGTTCCCAAGTTGGTAATGATATCCTCAAGTTTATCGATTCTAGTGGAATCTTGATTTATTCTCTCATTAACTATGGGTTCCTTCTCCTTAATATTTTTCAAAGTTACTCCTGCCTTAGATCCATATTGGGCAATTTGATTGTGGATCTTTTTATCTAGATTTTCAATTAATTCAATGGTAGCAACTATATTTTCAATAATCTCAAGTCTTTGCATTACATGCTCCAAAGTTAACATAGTTCCATTAACCAAAAGAGGTGGTGAGCCAAATAAATCTATCATAGCATTATAAGAGTCAAAAGTGTGGCTACCCAAGAAATTCCCTCCGGTAATGGTATCTAGGATATTTCTATACCAAGATTAGCACCTACATAAAAATTGCGGAGAAGAACTGAGGTAGACTGCTTCCTGGTAGATCTATTTTGAGCATTGCAAATTCTATACCAAGCATCTTTTAGATTTTCTCCCTCCCTTTCTTTAAATTTTAGAACTTCATTCTCGGGAGACAACGGAGAAGATACAAGACTAGCCATAACGACAAGCAAGCGAGAAAAAGGCAAACGAAAAAGAGAGGGCGAATAACACGGCAAGGGTGAAGTGGGGGAGAGCGCCGGGATGATGAAGATGGCCACCGATGAGAGTTCCCCCCTCCGGCAGGGTGCCGGAACAGGGTCCCGATTGGTTTTTGGTGGCTATAGAGGCTTGCGGCGGCGGAACTCCCGATCTATCCTGTTCCCCGATCGTTTTAGGGTATATGGGTATATATAGGAGGAAGAAGTACGTCAGGGGAGCCACAAGTGGCCCACAAGGGTGGAGGGCGTGCCCCCCTACCTCGTGGCTCTCTCGTTTCTTTCCTGACGTGCACTCCAAGTGTATCAGGTTGCTTTCCTTCCAAAAATAACTTCTCCAGAAGGTTTCATTCCGTTTCGACCCCGTTTGATATTCCTTTTCTTCGAAACACTGAAACAAGGGAAAAAACAGGAATTGGCACTGGGCTCTGGGTCAATAGGTTAGTCCCAAAAATAATATAAAAGTGTTTAATAAAGCTCATAAACATCCAAAATAGACAATATAATAGCATGGAACAATCAAAAATTATAGATATGTTGGAGACGTATCAGGTCTATTGTCATGCCTCTCGCCGGTGCCTCCAACGAGGGATGGTTATGCGCGGGCACTACCTTGGCCGGTTAGGACGTCATAAGCCTTGTGTGCCCGTAGTTGTTGTAGCCGACTTGTCCCCATTTGGGACCGATTTTGTTTTGCCACGACGTTGGTCGTTGATGCCTTTGGTAGGCACTGGGCCACCCAGGACTTATCCCAGAGGGGAGTTGGTCAGAGTGGTAGTGTCATGGCAGTAGGACGGTTTTGTCGGAACGTCGTTGGTCCACCCGAATAGGAGTTCAAGGCCATGTGTTCCGTGGTGTGGGTACAGTGCGCTACCTATGCAGAGTGTGTATTAAATCTATCGATAGCCGCGCCCACGGATATGGGCCCAGTTCGTAGTTGGTCACACTGTGGGTCAACAGTAATAATAGTAACTTGATTAATAACAACCCTGGTTCGATTATGAGAAAGAGATTGGTTGTGATCATGGGATGATCACCGTGGTATTGAGGATATTGAGTTGATGGATATTTGTGGTATTATGCGAGAGTCGAGGGTAAAGATTAAGCTCTTTGTGGTCATGTAATGATTACTATGGTATTGTAAATACCAAGCTTGATTGGATCCTGAGATGATCGTGTGATGTCCATGATGGTTACGAGGTAACCCGAACAGAGTAAGTTGGTGCATGATAACATCATCATGTTGCATGATAGTGTCATCATGTTTACATGTTCATGCCATGCTTGTATTGTTCTAGCTGTATCATGTTGTTCATGACATGTTGTTCTGATAGTATCATGTTAAACCTCGTTAACTTGTAATTGTCATGCTGTTGTCTGTCTTGATTGCTTTGGTTGCTGTGAGCTTGCAAGTACATTCAGTGTACTGACCTGGGGTGTCATGCTAGTTTGCAGGTCATGCCGGATTTGATTGCTTGTTTGCTATGGATCAATCTTTTTGTTCTGCAAATTTTTATATATTATATGTATTTTTCTGAATTACGATGATTTAGTTATGATTTTTTCAAGTTTGAAAATTGCCCTATAGTCCCGGTTTGTGTCTCCAACCGGGACTATAGCTTAGACCCCTTTAGTGCCGGTTCGTCGCACGAACCGGTACTAAAGGTTGGCCCTTTAGTACCGGTTTGTGCCACAAACCGGGACTAAAGAGGCTCGTGGGGCCCCGGCCTGACGCCAGCCTGCCACCACCCCTTTAGTACCGGTTCGTGGCACGAACCGGTACTAAAGGTTCAGCACGAACCGGCATTAATGCAAATCCGTTCGAACCGGCACTAATGGTACCATTAGTACCGGGCCAAAATCAAACCGGCACTAATGTGCTTCACGTTTGACCCTTTTTCTACTAGTGTACCTTCCTTAGAAATTTCTTTCTTTTAGTAATTATCAAACTTTTAGGCACAAGATCGAAAAATTCATTCATAGCAAATGGTTCCTTAATGATAGCAAAAGGATTGGGATGAATACTTATAGATTTAAGATCCGCAGTTTCCTTACTAGAGGATTCACCCTTATTTTTAGGAACATACATAAGCTTAGCAACTTTATTAGAAGAACTTGGAGTACTCTTAACGGAAGAAAAAGCGGTTCCCAAGTTGGTAATGATATCCTCATGTTTATCGATTCTAGTGGAATCTTGATTTATTCTCTCATTAACTATGGGTTCCTTCTCCTTAATATTTTTCAAAGTTACTCCTACCTTAGATCCATATTGGGTAATTTGATTGTGGATCTTTTTATCTAGATTTTCAATTAATTCAATGGTAGCAACTATATTTTCAATAATCTCAAATCTTTGCATTACATGCTCCAAAGTTAACATAGTTCCATTAACCAAAAGAGGTGGTGAGCCAAATAAATCTATCATAGCATTATAAGAGTCAAAAGTGTGGCTACCCAAGAAATTCCCTCCGGTAATGGTATCTAGGATATTTCTATACCAAGGATTAGCACCTACATAAAAATTGCGGAGAAGAACTGAGGTAGATTGCTTCCTGGTAGATCTATTTTGAGCATTGCAAATTCTATACCAAGCGTCTTTTAGATTTTCTCCCTCCCTTTCTTTAAAATTTAGAACTTCATTCTCGGGAGACAACGGAGAAGATACAAGACTAGCCATAACGACAAGCAAGCGAGAAAAAGGCAAACGAAAAAGAGAGGGCGAATAACACGGCAAGGGTGAAGTGGGGGAGAGCGCCGGGATGATGAAGATGGCCACCGCTGAGAGTTCCCCCCTCCGGCAGGGTGCCGGAACAGGGTCCCGATTGTTTTTTGGTGGCTACAGAGGCTTGCGGCGGCGGAACTCCCGATCTATCCTGTTCCCCGATCGTTTTAGGGTATATGGGTATATATAGGAGGAAGAAGTACGTCAGGGGAGCCACGAGGGTGGACGGCGCGCCCCCCTACCTCGTGGCTCTCTCGTTTCTTTCCTGACGTGCACTCCAAGTCTATCAGGTTGCTTTCCTTCCAAAAACAACTTCTCTAGAAGGTTTCATTCCGTTTCGACCCCGTTTGATATTCCTTTTCTTCGAAACACTGAAACAAGGGGAAAAACAAGAATTGGCACTGGGCTCTGGGTCAATAGGTTAGTCCCAAAAATAATATAAAAGTGTTTAATAAAGCTCATAAACATCCAAAACAGATAATATAATAGCATGGAACAATCAAAAATTATAGATATGTTGGAGACGTATCAGGTCTATTGTCATGCCTCTCGCCGGTGCCTCCAACGAGGGATGGTTATGCGCGGGCACTACCTTGGCCGGGTAGGACGGCATAAGCCTTGTATGCCCGTAGTTGTTGTAGCCGACTTGTCCCCGTTTGGGACCATTTTTGTTTTGCCACGACGGTGGTCGTTGATGCCTTTGGTTGGCACTAGCCCACCCAGGACTTATCCCAGAGGGGAGTTGGTCGGAGTGGCAGTGTCATGGCAGTAGGACGGTTTTGTCGGAACATCGTTAGTCCACCCGAATAGGAGTTCAAGGCCATGGGTTTCGTGGTGTGGGTACAGTGCGCTACCTATGCAGAGTGTGTATTAAATCTATCGATAGCCGCGCCCACGGATATGGGCCCAGTTCGTAGTTGGTCACACTGTGGGTCAACAGTAATAATAGTAACTTGATTAATAACAACCCTGGTTCGATTATGAGAAAGAGATTGGTTGTGATCATGGGATGATCACCATGGTATCGAGGATATTGAGTTGATGGATATTTGTGGTATTATGCAAGAGTCGAGGGTAAAGATCAAGCTCCTTGTGGTCATGTAATGATTACTATGGTATTGTTAATACCAAGCTTGATTGGATCCTGAGATGATCGTGTGATGTCCATGATGGTTACGAGGTAACCCGAACAGAGTAAGTTGGTGCATGATAACGTCATCATGTTGCATGATAGTGTCATCATGTTTACATGTTCATGCCATGCTCGTATTGTTCTAGCTGTATCATGTTGTTCATGACATGTTGTTCTGATAGTATCATGTTAAACCTCGTTAACTTGTAATTGTCATGCTCTTGTCTGTCTTGATTGCTTTGGTTGCTGTGAGCTTCCAAGTACCTTCAGTGTACTGACCTGGCGTGTCATGCCAGTTTGCAGGTCATGCCGAATTTTATTGCTTGTTTGCTATGGATCAATCTTTTTGTTTTGCAAATTTTGATATATTATATGTATTTTTCTGAATTACGATGATTTAGTTATGATTTTTTCAAGTTTTAAAATTGCCCTATAGTCCCGGTTTGTGTCTCCAACCGGGACTATAGCTTAGACCCCTTTAGTGCCGGTTCGTCGCACGAACCGGTACTAAAGGTTGGCCCTTTAGTACCGGTTTGTGCCACAAACCGGGAGTAAAGAGGCTCGTGGGGCCCCGGCCTGACGCCAGCCTGCCACCACCCGTTTAGTACCGGTTCGTGGCACGAACCGGTACTAAAGGTTCAGCACGAACCGGCATTAATGCAAATCCGATCGAACCGGCACTAATGGTACCATTAGTACCGGGCCAAAATCAAACCGGCACTAATGTGCTTTACGTTTGACCCTTTTTCTACTAGTGTACCTTCCTTAGAAATTTCTTTCTTTTAGTAATTATCAAACTTTTAGGCACAAGATCGAAAAATTCATTCATAGCAAATGGTTCCTTAATGATAGCAAAAGGATTGGGATGAATACTTATAGATTTAAGATCCGCAGTTTCCTTACTAGAGGATTCACCCTTATTTTTAGGAACATACATAAGCTTAGCAACTTTATTAGAAGAACTTGGAGTACTCTTAACGGAAGAAAAAGCGGTTCCCAAGTTGGTAGATATCCTCAAGTTTATCGATTCTAGTGGAATCTTGATTTATTCTCTCATTAACTATGGTTTCCTTCTCCTTAATATTTTTCAAAGTTACTCCTACCTTAGATCCATATTGGGTAATTTGATTGTGGATCTTTTTATCTAGATTTTCAATTAATTCAATGGTAGCAACTATATTTTTAATAATCTCAAGTCTTTTCATTACATGCTCCAAAGTTAACATAGTTCCATTAACCAAAAGAGGTGGTGAGCCAAATAAATCTATCAAAGCATTATAAGAGTCAAAAGTGTGGCTACCCAAGAAATTCCCTCCGGTAATGGTATCAAGGATATATCTATACCAAGGATTAGCACCTACATAAAAATTGCGGAGAAGAACTGAGGTAGATTGCTTCCTGGTAGATTTGTTTTGAGCATTGCAAATTCTATACCGAGCGTCTTTTAGATTTTCTCCCTCCCTTTGTTTAAAATTTAGAACTTCATTCTCGGGAGACAGCGGAGAAGATACAAGACTAGCCATAAGGACAAGCAAGCGAGAAAAAGGCAAACGGAAAAGAGAGGGCGAATAGCACGGCAAGGGTGAAGTAGGGGAGAGCGCCGGGATGATGAAGATGGCCACCGGTGAGGGTTCCCCCCTCCGGCAGGGTGCCGGAACAGGGTCCCGATTGGTTTTTGGTGGCTACAGAGGCTTGCGGCGGCGGAACTCCCGATCTATCCTGTTCCCCGATCGTTTTAGGGTATATGGGTATATATAGGAGGAAGAAGTACGTCAGGGGAGCCACGAGGGGCCCACGAGGGTGGAGGGTGCGCCCCCCTACCTCGTGGCTCTCTCGTTTCTTTCCTGACGTGCACTCCAAGTCTATCAGGTTGCTTTCCTTCCAAAAATAACTTCTCCAGAAGGTTTCATTCCGTTTCGACCCCGTTTGATATTCCTTTTCTTCGAAACACTGAAACAAGGGAAAAAACCAGGAATTGCCACTGGGCTCTGGGTCAATAGGTTAGTCCCAAAAATAATATAAAAGTGTTTAATAAAGCTCATAAACATCCAAAACAGATAATATAATAGCATGGAACAATCAAAAATTATAGATATGTTGGAGACGTATCAGGTCTATTGTCATGCCTCTCGCCGGTGCCTCCAACGAGGGATGGTTATGCGCGGGCACTACCTTGGCCGGGTAGGACGGCATAAGCCTTGTGTGCCCGTAGTTGTTGTAGCCGACTTGTCCCCGTTTGGGACCATTTTTGTTTTGCCACGACGGTGGTCGTTGATGCCTTTGGTAGGCACTGGGCCACCCAGGACTTATCCCAGAGGGGAGTTGGTCGGAGTGGCAGTGTCATGGCAGTAGGACGGTTTTGTCGGAACGTCGTTGGTCCACCCGAATAGGAGTTCAAGGCCATGTGTTCCGTGGTGTGGGTACAGTAAGCTACCTATGCAAAGTGTGTATTAAATCTATCGATAGCCGCGCCCATGGATATGGGCCCAGTTTGTAGTTGGTCACACTGTGGGTCAACAGTAATAATAGTAACTTGATTAATAACAACCCTGGTTCGATTATGAGAAAGAGATTGGTTGTGATCATGGGATGATCACCGTGGTATCGAGGATATTGAGTTGATGGATATTTGTGGTATTATGCGAGAGTCAAGGGTAAAGATCAAGCTCCTTGTGGTCATGTAATGATTACTATGGTATTGTTAATACCAAGCTTGATTGGATCCTGAGATGATCGTGTGATGTCCATGATGGTTACGAGGTAACCCGAACAGAGTAAGTTGGTGCATGATAACGTCATCATGTTGCATGATAGTGTCATCATGTTTACATGTTCATGCCATGCTCGTATTGTTCTAGCTGTATCATGTTATTCATGACATGTTGTTCTGATAGTATCATGTTAAACCTCGTTAACTTGTAATTGTCATGCTGTTGTCTGTCTTGATTGCTTTGGTTGCTGTGAGCTTCCAAGTACATTCAGTGTACTGACCTGGCGTGTCATGCCAGTTTGCAGGTCATGCGAATTTGATTGCTTGTTTGCTATGGATCAATCTTTTTGTTCTGCAAATTTTGATATATTATATGTATTTTTCTGAATTACGATGATTTAGTTATGATTTTTTCAAGTTTGAAAATTGCCCTATAGTCCCGGTTTGTGTCTCCAACCGGGACTATAGCTTAGACCCCTTTAGTGCCGGTTCGTCACACGAACCGGTACTAAAGGTTGGCCCTTTAGTACCGGTTTGTGCCATAAACCGGGACTAAAGAGGCTCGTGGGGCCCCGTCCTGACGCCAGCCTGCCACCACCCCTTTAGTACCGGTTCGTGGCACGAACCGGTACTAAAGGTTCAGCATGAACCGGCATTAATGCAAATCCGTTCGAACCGGCACTAATGGTACCATTAGTACCGAGCCAAAATCAAACCGGCACTAATGTGCTTCACGTTTGACCCTTTTTCTACTAGTGTACCTTCCTTACAAATTTCTTTCTTTTAGTAATTATCAAACTTTTAGGCACAAGATCGAAAAATTCATTCATAGCAAATGGTTCCTTAATGATAGCAAAAGGATTGGGATGAATACTTAGAGATTTAAGATCCGCAGTTTCCTTACTAGAGGATTCACCCTTATTTTTAGGAACATACATAAACTTAGCAACTTTATTAGAAGAACTTGGAGTACTCTTACCGGAAGAAAAAGCGGTTCCCGAGTTGGTAATGATATCCGCAAGTTTATCGATTCTAGTGGAATCTTGATTTATTATCTCATTAACTATGGGTTCCTTCTCCTTAATATTTTTCAAAGTTACTCCTACCTTAGATCCATATTGGGTAATTTGATTGTGGATCTTTTTATCTAGATTTTCAATTAATTCAATGGTAGCAACAATATTTTCAATAATCTCAAGTCTTTGCATTACATGCTCGAAAGTTAACATAGTTCCATTAACCAAAAGAGGTGGTGAGCCAAATAAATCTATCATAGCATTATAAGAGTCAAAAGTGTGGCTACCCAAGAAATTCCCTCCGGTAATGGTATCAAGGATATATCTATACCAAGGATTAGCACCTACATAAAAATTGCGGAGAAGAACTGAGGTAGATTGCTTCCTGGTAGATCTATTTTGAGCATTGCAAATTCTATACCAAGCGTCTTTTAGATTTTCTCCCTCCCTTTGTTTAAAATTTAGAACTTCATTCTCGGGAGACAGCGGAGAAGATACAAGACTAGCCATAACGACAAGCAAGCGAGAAAAAGGCAAGCGGAAAAGAGAGGGCGAATAACACGGCAAGGGTGAAGTGGGGGAGAGCGTCGGGATGATGAAGATGGCCACCGGTGAGGGTTCCCCCCTCCGGCAGGGTGCCGGAACAGGGTCCCGATTGGTTTTTGGTGGCTACAGAGGCTTGTGGCGGCGGAACTCCCGATCTATCCAGTTCCCCGATCGTTTTAGGGTATATGGGTATATATAGGAGGAAGAAGTACGTCAGGGGAGCCACGAGGGGCCCACAAGGGTGGAGGGCGCGCCCCCTACCTCGTGGCTCTCTCGTTTCTTTCCTGACGTGCACTCCAAGTCTATCAGGTTGCTTTCCTTCCAAAAATAACTTCTCCAGAAGGTTTCATTCCATTTCGACCCCGTTTGATATTCCTTTTCTTCGAAACACTGAAACAAGGGGAAAAACAGGAATTGGCACTGGGCTCTGGGTCAATAGGTTAGTCCCAAAAATAATATAAAAGTGTTTAATAAAGCTCATAAACATCCAAAACAGATAATATAATAGCATGGAACAATCAAAAATTATAGATATGTTGGAGACGTATCAGGTCTATTGTCATGCCTCTCGCAGGTGCCTCCAACGAGGGATGGTTATGCGCTGGCACTACCTTGGCCGGGTAGGACGGCATAAGCCTTGTGTGCCCGTAGTTGTTGTAGCCGACTTGTCCCCGTTTGGGACCATTTTTGTTTTGCCACGACGGTGGTCGTTGATGCCTTTGGTAGGCACTGGGCCACCCAGGACTTATCCCAGAGGGGAGTTGGTCGGAGTGGCAGTGTCATGGCAGTAGGACGGTTTTGTCGGAACGTCGTTGGTCCACCCGAATAGGAGTTCAAGGCCATGTGTTCCGTGGTGTGGGTACAGTGCGCTACCTATGCAGAATGTGTATTAAATCTATCGATAGCCGCACCCACGGATATGGGCCCAGTTCGTAGTTGGTCACACTGTGGGTCAACAGTAATAATAGTAACTTGATTAATAACAACCCTGGTTCGATTATGAGAAAGAGATTGGTTGTGATCATGGGATGATCACCGTGGTATCGAGGATATTGAGTTGATGGATATTTGTGGTATTATGCGAGAGTCGAGGGTAAAGATCAAGCTCCTTGTGGTCATGTAATGATTACTATGGTATTGTTAATACCAAGCTTGATTGGATCCTGAGATGATCGTGTGATGTCCATGATGGTTACGAGGTAACCCGAACAGAGTAAGTTGGTGCATGATAACGTCATCATGTTACATGATAGTGTCATCATGTTTACATGTTCATGCCATGCTCGTATTGTTTTAGCTGTATCATGTTGTTCATGACATGTTGTTCTGATAGTATCATGTTAAACCTCGTTAACTTGTAATTGTCATGCTGTTGTCTATCTTGATTTCTTTGGTTGCTGTGAGCTTGCAAGTACATTCAGTGTACTGACCTGGCGTGTCATGCCAGTTTGCAGGTCATGCCGAATTTGATTGCTTGTTTGCTATGGATCAATCTTTTTGTTCTGCAAATTTTGATATATTATATGTATTTTTCTGAATTACGATGATTTAGTTATGATTTTTTCAATTTTGAAAATTGCCCTATAGTCCCGGTTTGTGTCTCCAACCGGGACTATAGCTTAGACCCCTTTAGTGCCGGTTCGTCGCACGAACCGGTACTAAAGGTTGGTCGTTTAGTACCGGTTTGTGCCACAAACCGGGACTAAAGAGGCTCGTGGGGCCCCAGCCTAACGCCAGCCTGCCACCACCCCTTTAGTACCAGTTCGTGGCACAAACCGGTACTAAAGGTTGAGCACGAACCGGCATTAATGCAAATCCGTTCGAACCGGCACTAATGGTACCATTAGTACCGGACCAAAATCAAACCGGCACTAATGTGCTTCACGTTTGACCCTTTTTCTACTAGTGTACCTTCCTTAGAAATTTCTTTCTTTTAGTAATTATCAAACTTTTAGGCACAAGATCGAAAAATTCATTCATAGCAAATGGTTCCTTAATGATAGCAAAAGGATTGGGATGAATACTTATAGATTTAAGATCCACAGTTTCCTTACTAGAGGATTCACCCTTATATTTAGGAACATACATAAGCTTATCAACTTTATTAGAAGAACGTGGAGTACTCTTAACGGAAGAAAAAGCGAATCCCAAGTTGGTAATGATATCCTCAAGTTTATCGATTCTAGTGGAATCTTGATTTATTCTCTCATTAACTATGGGTTCCTTCTCCTTAATATTTTTCAAAGTTACTCCTACCTTAGATCCACATTGGTTAATTTGATTGTGGTTCTTTTTATCTATATTTTCAATTAATTCAATGGTAGCAACTATATTTTCAATAATCTCAAGTCTTTGCATTACATGCTCCAAAGTTAACATAGTTCCATTAACCAAAAGAGGTGGTGAGCCAAATAAATCTATCATAGCATTATAAGAGTCAAAAGTGTGGCTACCCAAGAAATTCCCTCCAGTAATGGTATCAAGGATATTTCTATACCAAGGATTAGCACCTACATAAAAATTGCGGAGAAGAACTGAGGTAGATTGCTTCCTGGTAGATCTATTTTGAGCATTGCAAATTCTATACCAAGCGTCTTTTAGATTTTCTCCCTCCCTTTGTTTAAAATTTAGAACTTCATTCTCGGGAGACAACAGAGAAGATACAAGACTAGCCATAACGACAAGCAAGCAAGAAAAAGGCAAACGGAAAAGAGAGGGTGAATAACACGGCAAGGGTGAAGTGGGGGAGAGCGCCGGGATGATGAAGATGGCCACCGGTGAGGGTTCCCCCCTCCGACAGGGTGCCGGAACAGGGTCCCGATTGGTTTTTGGTGGCTACAGAGGCTTGCGGCGGCGGAACTCCTGATCTATCATGTTCCCCGATCGTTTTAGGGTATATGGGTATATATAGGAGGAAGAAGTACGTCAGGGGAGCCACGAGGGGCCCACGAGGGTGGAGGGCACGCCCCCTACCTCGTGGCTCTCTCGTTTCTTTCCTGACGTGCACTCCAAGTCTATCAGGCTGCTTTCCTTCCAAAAATAACTTCTCCACAAGGTTTCATTCCGTTTCGACCCCGTTTGATATTCCTTTTCTTAGAAACACTGAAACAAGGGAAAAAACAGGAATTGGCACTGGGCTCTGGGTCAATAGGTTAGAACCAAAAATAATATAAAAGTGTTTAATAAAGCTCATAAACATCCAAAACAGATAATATAATAGCATGGAACAATCAAAAATTATAGATATGTTGGAGACGTATCAGGTCTATTGTCATGCCTCTCGCGGTGCCTCCAACGAGGGATGGTTATGCGCGGGCACTACCTTGGCCGGGTAGGACGGCATAAGCCTTGTGTGCCCGTAGTTGTTGTAGCCGACTTGTCCCTGTTTGGGACCATTTTTGTTTTGCCATGACGGTGGTCGTTGATGCCTTTGGTAGGCACTGGGCCACCCAGGACTTATCCCAAAGGGGAGTTGGTCGGAGTGGTAGTGTCATGGCAGTAGGACGGTTTTTTCGGAACGTCGTTGGTCCACCCGAATAGGAGTTCAAGGCCATGTGTTCCGTGGTGTGGGTATAGTGTGCTACCTATGTAGAGTGTGTATTAAATCTATCGATAGCCGCGCCCACGGATATGGGCCCAGTTCATAGTTGGTCACACTGTGGGTCAACAGTAATAATAGTAACTTGATTAATAATAACCCTGGTTCGATTATGAGAAAGGGATTGGTTGTGATCATGGGATGATCATCGTGGTATCGAGGATATTGAGTTGATGGATATTTGTGGTATTATGCGAGAGTCGAGGGTAAAGATCAAGCTCCTTGTAGTCATGTAATGATTACTACGGTATTGTTTATACCAAGCTTGATTGGATCCTGAGATGATCGTGTGATGTCCATGATGGTTACGAGGTAACCCGAACAGAGTAAGTTGGTGCATGATAACGTCATCATGTTGCATGATAGTGTCATCATGTTTACATGTTCATGCCATGCTCGTATTGTTCTAGCTGTATCATGTTGTTCATGACATGTTGTTCTGATAGTATCATGTTAAACCTCGTTAACTTGTAATTGTCATGCTGTTGTCTGTATTCATTGCTTTGGTTGCTGTGAGCTTGCAAGTACATTCAGTGTACAGACCTGGCGTGTCATGCCAGTTTGCAGGTCATGCCGGATTTGATTGCTTGTTTGCTATGGATCAATCTTTTTGTTTTGCAAATTTTGATATATTATATGTATTTTTCTGAATTACGATGATTTAGTTATGATTTTTTCAAGTTTGAAAATTGCCCTATAGTCCCGGTTTGTGTCTCCAACCGGGACTATAGCTTAGACCCCTTTAGTGCCAGTTTGTTGCACGAACCGGTACTAAAGGTTGGCCCTTTAGTACCGGTTTGTGCCACAAACCAGGACTAAAGAGGCTCGTGGTGCACCGGCCTGACGCCAGCCTGCCACCACCCCTTTAGTACCGGTTCGTGGCACGAACCGGTACTAAAGGTTCAGCACGAACCGGCATTAATGCAAATCCGTTCGAACCGGCACTAATGGTACCATTAGTACCGGGCCAAAATCAAACCGGCACTAATGTGCTTCATGTTTGACCCTTTTTCTACTAGTTTACCTTAGAAATTTCTTTCTTTTAGTAATTATAAAACTTTCAGGCCCAAGATCGAAAAATTCATTCATAGCAAATCGTTCCTTAATGATAGCAAAAGGATTGGGATGAATACTTATAGATTTAAGATCCGCAGTTTCCTTACTAGAGGATTCACCCTTATTTTCAGGAACATACATAAGCTTAGCAACTTTATTAGAAGAACTTGGAGTACTCTTAACGGAAGAAAAAGCGGTTCCCAAGTTGGTAATGATATCCTCAAGTTTATCGATTCTAGTGGAATCTTGATTTATTCTCTCATTAACTATGGGTTCCTTCTCCTTAATATTTTTCAAAGTTACTCCTACCTTAGATCCATATTGGGTAATTTGATTGTGGATCTTTTTATCTAGATTTTCAATTAATTCTATGGTAGCAACTATATTTTCAATAATCTCAAGTCTTTGCATTACATGCTCCAAAGTTAACGTAGTTCCATTAACCAAAAGAGGTGGTGAGCCAAATAAATCTATCATAGCGTTATAAGAGTCAAAAGTGTGGCTACCCAAGAAATTCCCTCCGGTAATGGTATCAAGGATATATCTATCCCAAGGATTAGCACCTACATAAAAATTGCAGAGAAGAATGGAGGTAGATTGCTTCCTGGTAGATCTATTTTGAGCATTGCAAATTCTATACCAAGCGTCTTTTAGATTGTCTCCCTCCCTTTGTTTAAAATTTAGAACTTCATTCTCGGGAGACAACGGAGAAGATACAAGACTAGCCATAATGACAAGCAAGCGAGAAAAAGGCAAACGGAAAAGAGAGGCGAATAACACGACAAGGGTGAAGTGGGGGAGAGCGCCGGGATAATGAAGATGGCCACCGGTGAGGGTTCCCCCCCTCCGGTAGGGTGCCAGAACAGGGTCCCGATTGGTTTTTGGTGGCTACAGAGGCTTGCGGCGGCGGAACTCCCGATCTATCCTGTTCCCCGATCGTTTTAGGGTATATGGGTATATATAGGAGGAAGAAGTACGTCAGGGGAGCCACGAGGGGCCCACGAGGGTGGAGGGCGCGCCCCCTACCTCGTGGCTCTCTCGTTTCTTTCCTGACGTGCACTCCAAGTCTATCAGGTTGCTTTCCTTCCAAAAATAACTTCTCCATAAGGTTTCATTCCGTTTCGACCCCGTTTGATATTCCTTTTCTTCGAAACACTGAAACAAGGGAAAAAACAGGAATTGGCACTAGGCTCTGGGTCAATAGGTTAGTCCCAAAAATAATATAAAAGTGTTTAATAAAGCTCATAAACATCCAAAACAGATAATATAATAGCATGGAACAATCAAAAATTATAGATATGTTGGAGACGTATCAGGTCTATTGTCATGCCTCTGGCCGGTGCCTCCAACGACGGATGGTTATGCGCGGGCACTACCTTGGCCGGGTAGGACGGCATAAGCCTTGTGTGCCCGTAGTTGTTGTAGCCGACTTGTCTCCGTTTGGGACCATTTTTGTTTTGCCACGACGGTGGTCGTTGATGGCTTTGGTAGGCACTGGGCCCCCTAGGACTTATCCCAGAGGGGAGTTGGTCGGAGTGGTAGTGTCATGGCAGTAGGACGGTTTTGTCGGAACGTCGTTGGTCCACCCGAATAGGAGTTCAAGGCCATGTGTTCCGTGGTGTGGGTTCAGTGCGCTACCTATGCAGAGTGTGTATTAAATCTATCGATAGCCGCGCCCACGGATATAGGCCCAGTTCATAGTTGGTCACACTGTGGGTCAACAGTAATAATAGTAACTTGATTAATAACAACCCTGGTTCGATTATGAGAAAGAGATTGGTTGTGATCATGGGATGATCACCGTGGTATTGAGGATATTGAGTTGATGGCTATTTGTGGTATTATGCGAGAGTCGAGGGTAAAGATCAAGCTCCTTGTGGTCATGTAATGATTACTCTGGTATTGTTAATACCAAGCTTGATTGGATCCTGAGATGATCGTGTGATGTCCATGATGGTTACGAGGTAACCCGAACAGAGTAAGTTGGTGCATGATAACGTCATCATGTTGCATGATAGTGTCATCATGTTTACATGTTCATGCCATGCTCGTATTGTTCTAGCTGTATCATGTTGTTCATGACATGTTGTTCTGATAGTATCATGTTAAACCTCGTTAACTTGTAATTGTCATGCTGTTGTCTGTCTTGATAGCTTTGGTTGCTGTGAGGTTCTAAGTACATTCAGTGTACTGACCTGGCGTGTCATGCTAGTTTGCAGGTCATGCCGGATTTGATTGCTTGTTTGCTATGGATCAATCTTTTTGTTCTGCAAATTTTGATATATTATATGTATTTTTCTGAATTACGATGATTTAGTTATGATTTTTTCAAGTTTGAAAATTGCCCTATAGTCCCGGTTTGTGTCTCCAACCGGGACTATAGCTTAGACCCCTTTAGTGCCGGTTCGTCGCACGAACCGGTACTAAAGGTTGGCCCTTTAGTACCGGTTTGTGCCACAAACCGGGACTAAAGAGGCTCGTGGGGCCCCGCCTGACGCCAGCCTGCCACCACCCCTTTAGTACCGGTTCGTGGCACGAACCGGTTCTAAAGGTTCAGCATGAACCGGCATTAATGCAAATCCGTTCGAACCGGCACTAATGGTACCATTAGTACCGGGCCAAAATCAAACCGGCACTAATGTGCTTCACGTTTGACCCTTTTTCTACTAGTGTACCTTCCTTAGAAATTTCTTTCTTTTAGTAATTATCACACTTTTAGGAACAAGATCGAAAAATTCATTCATAGCAAATGGTTCCTTAATGATAGCAAAAGGATTGGGATTAATACTTATAGATTTAAGATCCGCAGTTTCCTTACTAGAGGATTTACCCTTATTTTTAGGAACATACATAAGCTTAGCAACTTTATTAGAAGAACTTGGAGTACTCTTAACGGAAGAAAAAGCGGTTCCCAAGTTGGTAATGATATCCTCAAGTTTATCGATTCTAGTGGAATCTTGATTTATTCTCTCATTAACTATGGGTTCCTTCTCCTTAATATTTTTCAAAGTTACTCCTACCTTAGACCCATATTGGGTAATTTGATTGTGGATCTTTTTATCTAGATTTTCAATTAATTCAATGGTAGCAACTATATTTTCAATAATCTCAAGTCTTTGCATTACATGCTCCAAAGTTAACATAGTTCCATTAACCAAATAAGGTGGTGAGCCAAATAAATCTATCATAGCATTATAAGAGTCAAAAGTGTGGCTACCCAAGAAATTCCCTCCGGTAATGGTATCAAGGATATATGTATACCAAGGATTAGCACCTACATAAAAATTTCAGAGAAGAACTGAGGTAGATTGCTTCCTGGTAGATCTATTTTGAGCATTCCAAATTCTATACCAAGCGTCTTTTAGATTTTCTCCCTCCCTTTGTTTAAAATTTAGAACTTCATTCTCGGGAGACAACGGAGAAGATACAAGACTAGCCATAACGACAAGCAAGCGAGAAAACGGCAAACGGAAAAGAGAGGGCGAATAACACGGCAAGGGTGAAGTGGGGGAGAGCGCCGGGATGATGAAGATGGCCACCGGTGAGGGTTCCCCCCTCTGGCAGGGGGCCGGAACAGGGTCCCGATTGGTTTTTGGTGGCTACAGAGGCTTGCGGCGGCGGAACTCCTGATCTATCCTATTCCCCGATCGTTTTAGGGTATATGGGTATATATAGGAGGAAGAAGTACGTCAGGGGAGCCAAGAGGGGCCCACGAGGGTGGAGGGCGCGCCCCCTACCTCGTGGCTCTCTCGTTTCTTTCCTGACGTGCACTCCAAGTCTATCAGGTTGCTTTCCTTCCAAAAAAAACTTCTCCATAAGGTTTCATTCCGTTTCGACCCCGTTTGATATTCCTTTTCTTCGAAACACTGAAACAAGGGAAAAACAGGAATTGGCACTGGGCTCTGGGTCAATAGGTTAGTCCCAAAAATAATATAAAAGTGTTTAATAAAGCTCATAAACATCCAAAACAGATAATATAATAGCATGGAACAATCAAAAATTATAGATATGTTGGAGACGTATCAGGTCCATTGTCATGCCTCTCGCCGGTGCCTCCAACGAGGGATGGTTATGCGCGGGCACTACCTTGGCCGGGTAGGACGGCATAAGCCTTGTGTGCCCGTAGTTGTTGTAGCCAGCTTGTCCCCGTTTGGGACCGTTTTTGTTTTGCCACGACGGTGGTCGTTGATGCCTTTGGTAGGCACTGGGCCACCCAGGACTTATCCCAGAGGGGAGTTGTTCGGAGTGGCAGTGTCATGGCAGTAGGACGGTTTTCTCGGAACATCGTTGGTCCACCAGAATAGGAGTTCAAGGCCATGTGTTCCGTGGTGTGGGTACAGTGCGCTACCTATGCAGAGTGTGTATTAAATCTATCGATAGCCGCACCCACGGATATGGGCCCAGTTCGTAGTTGGTCACACTGTGGGTCAACAGTAATAATAGTAACTTGATTAATAACAACCCTGGTTCTATTATGAGAAAGAGATTGGTTGTGATCATGGGATGATCACCGTGGTATCGAGGATATTGAGTTGATGGATATTTGTGGTATTATGCGAGAGTCGAGGGTAAAGATCAAGCTCCTTGTGGTCATGTAATGATTACTATGGTATTGTTAATACCAAACTTGATTGGATCCTGAGATGATCGTGTGATGTCCATGATGGTTACGAGGTAACCCGAACAGAGTAAGTTGGTGCATGAAAATGTCATCATGTTGCATGATAGTGTCATCATGTTTACATGTTCATGCCATGCTCGTATTGTTCTAGCTGTATCATGTTGTTCATGACATGTTGTTCTGATAGTATCATGTTAAACCTCGTTAACTTGTAATTGTCATGCTGTTGTCTGTCTTGATAGCTTTGGTTGCTGTGAGCCTGCAAGTACATTCAGTGTACTGACCTGGCGTGTCATGCCAGCTTGCAGGTCATGCCGGATTTGATTGCTTGTCTGCTATGGATCAATCTTTTTGTTCTGCAAATTTTGATATATTATATGTACTTTTCTGAATTATGATGATTTAGTTATGATTTTTTCAAGTTTGAAAATTGCCCTATAATCCTGGTTTGTGTCTCCAACCGGGACTATAGCTTAGACCCCTTTAGTGCCGGTTCGTCCCACGAACCGGTACTAAAGGTTGGCCCTTTAGTACCGGTTTGTGCCACACACCGGGACTAAAGAGGCTCGTGGGGCCCCGGCCTGACGCCAGCCTGCCACCACCCCTTTAGTACCGGTTCGTGGCACGAACCGGTACTAAAGGTTCAGCACGAACCGGCATTAATGCAAATCCGTTCGAACCGGCACTAATGGTACCATTAGTACCGGGCCAAAATCAAACCGGCACTAGTTTGCTTCACGTTTGACCCTTTTTCTACTAGTGTACCTTCCTTAGAAATTTCTTTCTTTTAGTAATTATCAAACTTTTAGGCACAAGATCAAAAAATTCATTCATAGCAAATGGTTCCTTAATGATAGCAAAAGCATTGGGATGAATACTTATAGATTTAAGATCCGCAGTTTCCTTACTAGAGGATTCGCCCTTATTTTTAGGAACATACATAAGCTTAGCAACTTTATTAGAAGAACTTGGAGTACTCTTAACGGAAGAAAAAGCGGTTCCCAAGTGGGTAATGATATCCTCAAGTTTATCGATTCTAGTGGAATCTTGATTTATTCTCTCATTAACTATGGGTTCCTTCTCCTTAATATTTTTCAAAGTTACTCCTACCTTAGATCCATATTGGGTAATTTGATTGTGGATCTTTTTATCTAGATTTTCAATTAATTCAATGGTAGCAACTATATTTTCTATAATCTCAAGTCTTTGCATTACATGCTCCAAAGTTAACATAGTTCCATTAAACAAAAGAGGTGGTGAGCCAAATAAATCTATCATAGCATTATAAGAGTCAAAAGTGTGGCTACCCAAGAAATTCCCTCCGGTAATGGTATCAAGGATATATCTATACCAAGGATTAGCACCTACATAAAAATTGCGGAGAAGAACTGAGGTAGATTGCTTCCTGGTAGATCTATTTTGAGCATTGCAAATTCTATACCAAGCGTCTTTTAGATTTTCTCCCTCCCTTTGTTTAAAATTTAGAACTTCATTCTCGGGAGACAGCGGAGAAGATACAAGACTAGCCATAACGACAAGCAAGCGAGAAAAAGGCAAACGGAAAAGAGAGGGCGAATAGCACGGCAAGGGTGAAGTAGGGGAGAGCGCCGGGATGATGAAGATGGCCACCGGTGAGGGTTCCCCCCTCTGGCAGGGTGCCGGAACAGTGTCCCGATTGGTTTTTGGTGGCTACAGAGGCTTGCGGCGGCGGAACTCCCGATCTATCCTGTTCCCCAATCGTTTTAGGGTATATGGGTATATATAGGAGGAAGAAGTACGTCAGGGGAGCCACGAGGGGCCCACGAGGGTGGAGGGTGCGCCCCCCTACCTCGTGGCTCTCTCGTTTCTTTCCTGACGTGCACTCCAAGTCTATCAGGTTGCTTTCCTTCCAAAAATAACTTCTCCATAAGGTTTCATTCCGTTTCGACCCCGTTTGATATTCCTTTTCTTCGAAACACTGAAACAAGGGAAAAAACAGGAATTGGCACTGGGCTCTGGGTCAATAGGTTAGTCCCAAAAATAATATAAAAGTGTTTAATAAAGCTCATAAACATCCAAAACAGATAATATAATAGCATGGAACAATCAAAAATTATAGATATGTTGGAGACGTATCAGGTCCATTGTCATGCCTCTCACCGGTGCCTCCAACGAGGGATGGTTATGCGCGGGCACTACCTTGGCCGGGTAGGACGACATAAGCCTTGTGTGCCCGTAGTTGTTGTAGCCGACTTGTCCCCGTTTGGGACCATTTTTGTTTTGCCATGACGGTGGTCGTTGATGCCTTTGGTAGGCACTGGGCCACCCAGGACTTATCCCAGAGGGGGAGTTGGTCGGAGTGGCAGTGTCATGGCAGTAGGACGGTTTTGTCGGAACGTCGTTGGTCCACCCGAATAGGAGTTCAAGGCCATGTGTTCCGTGGTGTGGGTACAGTGCGCTACCTATGCAGAGTGTGTATTAAATCTATCGATAGCCGCACCCACGGATATGGGCCCAGTTCGTAGTTGGTCACACTGTGGGTCAATAGTAATAATAGTAACTTGATTAATAACAACGCTGGTTCTATTATGAGAAAGAGATTGGTTGTGATCATGGGATGATCACCATGGTATCGAGGATATTGAGTTGATGGATATTTGTGGTATTATGCGAGAGTCGAGGGTAAAGATCAAGCTCCTTGTGGTCATGTAATGATTACTCTGGTATTGTTAATACCAAGCTTGATTGGATCCTGAGATGATCGTGTGATGTCCATGATGGTTACGAGGTAACCCGAACAGAGTAAGTTGGTGCATGATAACGTCATCATGTTGCATGATAGTGTCATCATGTTTACATGTTCATGCCATGCTCGTATTGTTCTAGCTGTATCATGTTGTTCATGACATGTTGTTCTGATAGTATCATGTTAAACCTCGTTAACTTGTAATTGTCATGCTGTTGTCTGTCTTGATAGCTTTGGTTGCTGTGAGGTTCTAAGTACATTCAGTGTACTGACCTGGCGTGTCATGCTAGTTTGCAGGTCATGCCGGATTTGATTGCTTGTTTGCTATGGATCAATCTTTTTGTTCTGCAAATTTTGATATATTATATGTATTTTTCTGAATTACGATGATTTAGTTATGATTTTTTCAAGTTTGAAAATTGCCCTATAGTCCCGGTTTGTGTCTCCAACCGGGACTATAGCTTAGACCCCTTTAGTGCCGGTTCGTCGCACGAACCGGTACTAAAGGTTGGCCCTTTAGTACCGGTTTGTGCCACAAACCGGGGCTAAAGAGGCTTGTGGGGCCCCAGCCTGACGCCATCCTGCCACCACCCCTTTAGTACCGGTTCGTGGCACGAACCGGTACTAAAGGTTCAGTACGAACCGGCATTAATGCAAATCCGTTCGAACCGGCACTAATGGTACCATTAGTACCGGGCCAAAATCAAACCGGCACTAATTTGCTTCACGTTTGACCCTTTTTCTACTAGTGTACCTTCCTTAGAAATTTCTTTCTTTTAGTAATTATCAAACTTTTAGGCACAAGATCGAAAAATTCATTCATAGCAAATGGTTCCTTAATGATAGCAAAAGTATTGGGATGAATACTTATAGATTTAAGATCCGCAGTTTCCTTACTAGAGGATTCGCCCTTATTTTTAGGAACATACATAATCTTAGCAACTTTATTAGAAGAACTTGGAGTACTCTTAACGGAAGAAAAAGCGGTTCCCAAGTTGGTAATGATATCCTCAAGTTTATTGATTCTAGTGGAATCTTGATTTATTTTCTCATTAACTATGGGTTCCTTCTCCTTAATATTTTTCAAAGTTACTCCTACCTTAGATCCATATTGGGTAATTTGATTGTGGATCTTTTTATCTAGATTTTCAATTAATTCAATGGTAGCAACTATATTTTCAATAATCTCAAGTCTTTGCATTACATGCTCCAAAGTTAACATAGTTCCATTAACTAAAAGAGGTGGTGAGCCAAATAAATCTATCATAGCATTATAAGAGTCAAAAGTGTGGCTACCCAAGAAATTCCCCCCGGTAATGGTATCAAGGATATATCTATACCAAGGATTAGCACCTACATAAAAATTGCGGAGAAGAACTGAGGTAGATTGCTTCCTGGTAGATCTATTTTGAGCATTGCAAATTCTATACCAAGCGTCATTTAGATTTTCTCCCTCCCTTTGTTTAAAATTTAGAACTTCATTCTCGGGAGACAACGGAGAAGATACAAGACTAGCCATAACGACAAGCAAGCGAGAAAAAGGCAAACGGAAAAGAGAGGGCAAATAACACGACAAGGGTGAAGTGGGGGAGAGCGCCGGGATGATGAAGATGGCCACCTGTGAGGGTTCCCCCCTCCGGCAGGGTGCCGGAACAGGGTCCCGATTGGTTTTTGGCTACAGAGGCTTGCGGCGGCGGAACTCCCGATCTATCCTGTTCCCCGATCGTTTGAGGGTATATGGGTATATATAGGAGGAAGAAGTACGTCAGGGGAGCCACGAGGGGCCCACGAGGGTGGAGGGCGCGCCCCCCTACCTCGTGGCTCTCTCGTTTCTTTCCTGACGTGCACTCCAAGTCTATCAGGTTGCTTTCCTTCCAAAAATAACTTCTCCATAAGGTTTCATTCCGTTTCGACCCCGTTTGATATTCCTTTTCTTCGAAACACTGAAACAAGGGAAAAAACAGGAATTGGCACTGGGCTCTGGGTCAATAGGTTAGTCCCAAAAATAATATAAAAGTGTTTAATAAAGCTCATAAACATCCAAAACAGATAATATAATAGCATGGAACAATCAAAAATTATAGATATGTTGGAGACGTATCAGGTCCATTGTCATGCCTCTCGCCGGTGCCTCCAACGAGGGATGGTTATGCGCGGGCACTACCTTGGCCAGGTAGGACGGCATAAGCCTTGTGTGCCCGTAGTTGTTGTAGCCGACTTGTCCCCGTTTGGGACCGTTTTTGTTTTGCCACGACGGTGGTAGTTGATGCCTTTGGTAGGCACTGGGCCACCCAGGACTTATCCCAGAGGGGAGTTGGTCGGAGTGGCAGTGTCGTGGCAGTAGGACAGTTTTGTCGGAACGTCGTTGGTCCACCCGAATAGGAGTTCAAGGCCATGGGTTCCGTGGTGTGGGTACAGTGCGCTACCTATGCAGAGTGTGTATTAAATCTATCGAGGGCCGCGCCCACGGATATGGGCCCAGTTCGTAGTTGGTCACTCTATGGGTCAACAGTAATAATAGTAACTTGATTAATAACAACCCTGGTTTGATTATGAGAAAGATATTGGTTGTGATCATGGGATGATCACCGTGGTATCGAGGATATTGAGTTGATGGATATTTGTGGTATTATGCGAGAATCGAGGGTAAAGATTAAGCTCCTTGTGGTCATGTAATGATTACTATGGTATTGTTAATACCAAGCTTGATTGGATCCTGAGATGATCGTGTGATGTCCATGATGGTTACGAGGTAACCCGAACAGAGTAAGTTGGTGCATGATAACGTCATCATGTTGCATGATAGTGTCATCATGTTTATATGTTCATGCCATCCTCGTATTGTTCTAGCTATATCATGTTGTTCATGACATGTTGTTCTGATAGTATCATGTTAATCCTCGTTAACTTGTAATTTTCATGCTGTTGTCTGTCTTGATTGCTTTGGTTGCTGTGAGCTTGCAAGTACATTCAGTGTACTGACCTGGCGTGTCATGCCAGTTTGCAGGTCATGCGAGATTTGATTTCTTGTTTGCTATGGATCAATCTTTTTGTTCTGCAAATTTTGATATATTATATGTATTTTTCTGAATTACGATGATTTAGTTATGATTTTTTCAAGTTTTAAAATTGCCCTATAGTCCCGGTTTGTGTCTCCAACCGGGACTATAGCTTAGACCCCTTTAGTGCCGGTTCGTCGCACGAACCGGTACTAAAGGTTGGCCCTTTAGTACCAGTTTGTGCCGCAAACCGGGACTAAAGAGGCTCATGGGGCCCCGGCCTGACGCCAGCCTGCCACCACCCCTTTAGTACCGGTTCATGGCACGAACCGGTACTAAAGGTTCAACACGAACCGGCATTAATGCAAATCCGTTCGAACCGGCACTAATGGTACCATTAGTACCGGGCCAAAATCAAACTGGCACTAATGTGCGTCACGTTCGACCCTTTTTCTACTAGTGTACCTTCCTTAGAAATTTCTTTCTTTTAGTAATTATCAAACTTTTAGGCACAAGATCGAAAAATTCATTCATAGCAAATGGTTCCTTAATGATAGCAAAAGGATTGGGATGAATACTTATAGATTTAAGATCCACAGTTTCCTTACTAGAGGATTCACCCTTATTTTTAGGAACATACATAAGCTTAGCAACTTTATTAGAAAAACTTGGAGTACTCCTAACGGAAGAAAAAGCGGTTCCCAAGTTGGTAATGATATCCTCAAGTTTATCGGTTCTAGTGGAATCTTGATTGATTCTCTCATTAACTATGGGTTCCTTCTCCTTAATATTTTTCAAAGTTACTCCTACCTTAGATCCATATTGGGTAATTTGATTGTGGATCATTTTATCTAGATTTTCAATTAATTAAATGGTAGCAACTATATTTTCAATAATCTCAAGTCTTTGCATTACATGCTCCAAAGTTAACATAGTTCCGTTAACCCAAAGAAGTGGTGAGCCAAATAAATCTAACATAGCATTATAAGAGTCAAAAGTGTGGCTACCCAAGAAATTCCCTCCGGTAATGGTATCAAGGATATATCTATACCAAGGATTAGCACCTACATAAAAATTGCGGAGAAGAACTGAGGTAGATTGCTTCCTGGTAGATCTATTTTGAGCATTGCAAATTCTATAGATATATTTTCAATAATCTCAAGTCTTTGCATTACATGCTCCAAAGTTAACATAGTTCCATTAACCAAAAGAGGTGGTGAGACAAATAAATCTAACATAGCATTATAAGAGTCAAAAGTGTGGCTACCCAAGAAATTCCCTCTGGTAATGGTATCAAGGATATATCTATACCAAGGATTAGCACCTACATAAAAATTGCAGAGAAGAATGGAGGTAGATTGCTTCCTGGTAGATCTATTTTGAGCATTGCAAATTCTATACCAAGCGTCTTTTAGATTTTCTCCCTCCCCTTGTTTAGAATTTAGAACTTCATTCTCGGGAGACAACAGAGAAGATACAAGACTAGCCATAACGACAAGCAAGCGAGAAAAAGGCAAACGGAAAAGAGAGGGCGAATAACACGGCAAGGGTGAAGTGGGGGAGAGCGCCGGGATGATGAAGATGGCCACCGGTGAGGGTTCCCCCCTCCGGCAGGGTGCTAGAACAGGGTCCCGATTGGTTTTTGGTGGCTACAGAGGCTTGCGGTGGCGGAACTCCGATCTATCCTGTTCCCCGATCGTTTTAGGGTATATGGGTATATATAGGAGGAAGAAGTACGTCAGGGGAGCCACGAGGGGCCCACGAGGGTGGAGGGCGCGCCCCCCTACCTCGTGGCTCTCTCGTTTCTTTCCTGACATGCACTCCAAGTCTATCAGGTTGCTTTCCTTCCAAAAATAACTTCTCCAGAAGGTTTCATTCCGTTTCGACCCCGTTTGATATTCCTTTTCTTGGAAACACTGAAACAAGGGGAAAACAGGAATTGGCACTGGGCTCTGGGTCAATAGGTTAGTCCCAAAAATAATATAAAAGTGTTTAATAAAGCTCATAAACATCCAAAACTGATAATATAATAGCATGGAACAATCAAAAATTATAGATATGTTGGAGACGTATCAGGTCTATTGTCATGCCTCTCGCCGGTGCCTCCAACGAGGGATGGTTATGCGCGGGCACTACCTTGGCCGGGTAGGACGGCATAAGCCTTGTGTGCCCGTAGTTGTTGTAGCCGACTTGTCCCCGTTTGGGACCGTTTTTGTTTTGCCACGATGGTGGTCGTTGATGCCTTTGGTAGGCACTGGGCCACCCAGGACTTATCCTAGAGGGGAGTTGGTCGGAGTGCAAGTGTCATGGTAGTAGGACAGTTTTGTCGGAACGTCGTTGGTCCACCCGAATAGGAGTTCAAGGCCATGGGTTCCGTGGTGTGGGTACAGTGCGCTACCTATGCAGAGTGTGTATTAAATCTATCGAGGGCCGCGCCCACGGATATGGGCCCAGTTCGTAGTTGGTCACTCTATGGGTCAACAGTAATAATAGTAACTTGATTAATAACAACCCTGGTTTGATTATGAGAAAGATATTGGTTGTGATCATGGGATGATCACCGTGGTATCGAGGATATTGAGTTGATGGATATTTGTGGTATTATGCGAGAATCGAGGGTAAAGATTAAGCTCCTTGTGGTCATGTAATGATTACTATGGTATTGTTAATACCAAGCTTGATTGGATCCTGAGATGATCGTCTGATGTCCATGATGGTTACGAGGTAACCCGAACAGAGTAAGTTGGTGCATGATAACGTCATCATGTTGCATGATAGTGTCATCATGTTTATATGTTCATGCCATCCTCGTATTGTTCTAGCTGTATCATGTTGTTCATGACATGTTGTTCTGATAGTATCATGTTAATCCTCGTTAACTTGTAATTTTCATGCTGTTGTCTGTCTTGATTGCTTTGGTTGCTGTGAGCTTGCAAGTACATTCAGTGTATTGACCTGGCGTGTCATGCCAGTTTGCAGGTCATGCGAGATTTGACTTCTTGTCTGCTATGGATCAATCTTTTTGTTCTGCAAATTTTGATATATTATATGTATTTTTCTGAATTACGATGATTTAGTTATGATTTTTCAAGTTTTAAAATTGCCCTATAGTCCCGGTTTGTGTCTCCAACCGGGACTATAGCTTAGACCCCTTTAGTGCCGGTTCGTCGCACGAACCGGTACTAAAGGTTGGCCCTTTAGTACCAGTTTGTGCCGCAAACCGGGACTAAAGAGGCTCATGGGGCCCCGGCCTGACGCCAGCCTGCCACCACCCCTTTAGTACCGGTTCATGGCACGAACCGGTACTAAAGGTTCAACACGAACCGGCATTAATGCAAATCCGTTCGAACCGGCACTAATGGTACCATTAGTACCGGGCCAAAATCAAACTGGCACTAATGTGCTTCACGTTTAACCCTTTTTCTACTAGTGTACCTTCCTTAGAAATTTCTTTCTTTTAGTAATTATCAAACTTTTAGGCACAAGATCGAAAAATTCATTCATAGCAAATGTTTCCTTAATGATAGCAAAAGGATTGGGATGAATACTTATAGATTTAAGATCCACAGTTTCCTTACTAGAGGATTCACCCTTATTTTTAGGAACATACATAAGCTTAGCAACTTTATTAGAAAAACTTGGAGTACTCCTAACGGAAGAAAAAGCGGTTCCCAAGTTGGTAATGATATCCTCAAGTTTATCGGTTCTAGTGGAATCTTGATTTATTCTCTCATTAACTATGGGTTCCTTCTCCTTAATATTTTTCAAAGTTACTCCTACCTTAGATCCATATTGGGTAATTTGATTGTGGATCATTTTATCTAGATTTTCAATTAATTCAATGGTAGCAACTATATTTTCAATAATCTCAAGTCTTTGCATTACATGCTCCAAAGTTAACATAGTTCCGTTAACCCAAAGAAGTGGTGAGCCAAATAAATCTAACATAGCATTATAAGAGTCAAAAGTGTGGCTACCCAAGAAATTCCCTCCGGTAATGGTATCAAGGATATATCTATACCAAGGATTAGCACCTACATAAAAATTGCGGAGAAGAACTGAGGTAGATTGCTTCCTGGTAGATCTATTTTGAGCATTGCAAATTCTATAGATATATTTTCAATAATCTCAAGTCTTTGCATTACATGCTCCAAAGTTAACATAGTTCCATTAACCAAAAGAGGTGGTGAGACAAATAAATCTAACATAGCATTATAAGAGTCAAAAGTGTGGCTACCCAAGAAATTCCCTCTGGTAATGGTATCAAGGATATATCTATACCAAGGATTAGCACCTACATAAAAATTGCAGAGAAGAATGGAGGTAGATTGCTTCCTGGTAGATCTATTTTGAGCATTGCAAATTCTATACCAAGCGTCTTTTAGATTTTCTCCCTCCCCTTGTTTAAAATTTAGAACTTCATTCTCGGGAGACAACGGAGAAGATACAAGACTAGCCATAACGACAAGCAAGCGAGAAAAAGGCAAACGGAAAAGAGAGGGCGAATAACACGGCAAGGGTGAAGTGGGGGAGAGCGCCGGGATGATGAAGATGGCCACCGGTGAGGGTTCCCCCCTCCGGCAGGGTGCTGGAACAGGGTCCCGATTGGTTTTTGGTGGCTACAGAGGCTTGCGGTGGCGGAACTCCCGATCTATCCTGTTCCCCGATCGTTTTAGGGTATATGGGTATATATAGGAGGAAGAAGTACGTCAGGGGAGCCACGAGGGGCCCACGAGGGTGGAGGGCGCGCCCCCCTACCTCGTGGCTCTCTCGTTTCTTTCCTGACGTGCACTCCAAGTCTATCAGGTTGCTTTCCTTCCAAAAATAACTTCTCCAGAAGGTTTCATTCCGTTTCGACCCCGTTTGATATTCCTTTTCTTGGAAACACTGAAACAAGGGGAAAATAGGAATTGGCACTGGGCTCTGGGTCAATAGGTTAGTCCCAAAAATAATATAAAAGTGTTTAATAAAGCTCATAAACATCCAAAACAGATAATATAATAGCATGGAACAATCAAAAATTATAGATATGTTGGAGACGTATCAGGTCTATTGTCATGCCTCTCGCCGGTGCCTCCAACGAGGGATAGTTATGCGCGGGCACTACCTTGGCCGGGTAGGACGGCATAAGCCTTGTGTGCCCGTAGTTGTTGTAGCCGACTTGTCCCCGTTTGGGACCATTTTTGTTTTGCCACGACGGTGGTCGTTGATGCCTTTGGTAGGCACTGGGCCACCCAGGACTTATCCCAGAGGGGAGTTGGTCGGAGTGCAAGTGTCATGGTAGTAGGACAGTTTTGTCGGAACGTCGTTGGTCCACCCGAATAGGAGTTCAAGGCCATGGGTTCCGTGGTGTGGGTACAGTGCGCTACCTATGCAGAGTGTGTATTAAATCTATCGAGGGCCGCGCCCACGGATATGGGCCCAGTTCGTAGTTGGTCACACTGTGGGTTAATAGTAATAATAGTAACTTGATTAATAACAACCCTGGTTTGATTATGAGAAAGATATTGGTTGTGATCATGGGATGATCACCGTGGTATAGAGGATATTGAGTTGATGGATATTTGTGGTATTATGCGAGAAACGAGGGTAAAGATCAAGCTCCTTGTGGTCATGTAATGATTACTATGGTATTGTTAATACCAAGCTTGATTGGATCCTGAGATGCTCGTGTGATGTCCATGATGGTTACGAGGTAACCCGAACAGAGTAAGTTGGTGCATGATAACGTCATCATGTTGCATGATAGTGTCATCATGTTTATATGTTCATGCCATCCTCGTATTGTTCTAGCTGTATCATGTTGTTCATGACATGTTGTTCTGATAGTATCATGTTAATCCTCGTTAACTTGTAATTTTCATGCTGTTGTCTGTCTTGATTGCTTTGGTTGCTGTGAGCTTGCAAGTACATTCAGTGTACTGACCTGGCGTGTCATGCCAGTTTGCAGGTCATGCGAGATTTGATTTCTTGTTTGCTATGGATCAATCTTTTTGTTCTGCAAATTTTGATATATTATATGTATTTTTCTGAATTACGATGATTTAGTTATGATTTTTTTAAGTTTTAAAATTGCCCTATAGTCCCGGTTTGTGTCTCCAACCGGGACTATAGCTTAGACCCCTTTAGTGCCGGTTCGTCGCACGAACCGGCACTAAAGTTTGGCCCTTTAGTACCGGTTTGTGCCGCAAACCGGGACTAAAGAGGCTCATGGGGCCCCAGCCTGACGCCAGCCTGCCACCACCCCTTTAGTACCGGTTCATGGCACGAACCGGCACTAAAGGTTCAACACGAACCGGCATTAATGCAAATCCGTTCGAACCGGCACTAATGGTACCATTAGTACCGGGCCAAAATCAAACTGGCACTAATGTGCTTCACGTTTAACCCTTTTTCTACTAGTGTACCTTCCTTAGAAATTTCTTTCTTTTAGTAATTATCAAACTTTTAGGCACAAGATCGAAAAATTCATTCATAGCAAATGTTTCCTTAATGATAGCAAAAGGATTGGGATGAATACTTATAGATTTAAGATCCACAGTTTCCTTACTAGAGGATTCACCCTTATTTTTAGGAACATGCATAAGCTTAGCAACTTTATCAGAAGAACTTGGAGTACTCCTAACGGAAGAAAAAGCGGTTCCCAAGTTGGTAATGATATCCTCAAGTTTATCGGTTCTAGTGGAATCTTGATTTATTCTCTCATTAACTATGGGTTCCTTCTCCTTAATATTTTTCAAAGTTACTCCTACCTTAGATCCATATTGGGTAATTTGATTGTGGATCATTTTATATAGATTTTCAATTAATTCAATGGTAGCAACTATATTTTCAATAATCTCAAGTCTTTGCATTACATGCTCCAAAGTTAACATAGTTCCGTTAACCCAAAGAAGTGGTGAGCCAAATAAATCTAACATAGCATTATAAGAGTCAAAAGTGTGGCTACCCAAGAAATTCCCTCCGGTAATGGTATCAAGGATATATCTATACCAAGGATTAGCACCTACATAAAAATTG
>NC_041384.1:509384599-509427944 GCF_002162155.2 Triticum dicoccoides | reverse complement strand
AGAGGTGGTGAGCCAAATAAATCTAACATAGCATTATAAGAGTCAAAAGTGTGGCTACCCAAGAAATTCCCTCCGGTAATGGTATCAAGGATATATCTATACCAAGGATTAGCACCTACATAAAAATTGCGGAGAAGAACTGAGGTAGATTGCTTCCTGGTAGATCTATTTTGAGCATTGCAAATTCTATACCAAGCGTCTTTTACATTTTCTCCCTCCCTTTGTTTAAAATTTAGAACTTCATTCTCGGGAGACAACGGAGAAGATACAAGACTAGCCATAACGACAAGCAAGCGAGAAAAAGGCAAACGGAAAAGAGAGGGCGAATAACACGGCAAGGGTGAAGTGGGGGAGAGCGCCGGGATGATGAAGATGGCCACCGGTGAGGGTTCCCCCCTCCGGCAGGGTGCCGGAACAGGGTCCCGATTGGGTTTTGGTGGCTACAGAGGCTTGAGGCGGCGGAACTCCCGATCTATCCTGTTCCCGATCGTTTTAGGGTATATGGGTATATATAGGAGGAAGAAGTACGTCAGGGGAGCCACGAGGGGCCCACGAGGGTGGAGGGCGCGCCCCCTACCTCGTGGCTCTGTCGTTTATTTCCTGACGTGCACTCCAAGTCTATCAGGTTGCTTTCCTTCCAAAAATAACTTCTCCAGAAGGTTTCATTCCGTTTCGACCCCGTTTGATATTCCTTTTCTTCGAAACACTGAAACAAGGGAAAAAAACAGGAATTGGCACTGGGCTCTGGGTCAATAGGTTAGTCCCAAAAATAATATAGAAGTGTTTAATAAAGCTCATAAACATCCAAAACAGATAATATAATAGCATGGAACAATAAAAAATTATAGATATGTTGGAGACGTATCAGGTCTATTGTCATGCCTCTCGTCGATGCCTCCAACGAGGGATGGTTATGCGCGGGCACTACCTTGGCCGGGTAGGACGGCATAAGCCTTGTGTGCCCGTAGTTGTTGTAGCCGACTTGTCCCCGTTTGGGACCGTTTTTGTTTTGCCACGACGGTGGTCGTTGATGCCTTTGGTAGGCACTGGGCCACCCAGGACTTATCCCAGAGGGGAGTTGGTCGGAATGGCAGTGTCATGGCAGTAGGACGGTTTTGTCGGAACGTCGTTGGTCCACCCGAATAGGAGTTCAAGACCATGGGTTCCGTGGTGTGGGTACAGTGCGCTACCTATGCAGAGTGTGTATTAAATCTATCGATAGCCGCGCCCACGGATATGGGCCCAGTTCGTAGTTGGTCACACTGTGGGTCAACAGTAATAATAGTAACTTGATTAATAACAACCCTGGTTCGATTATGAGAAAGAGATTGGTTGTGATCATGGGATGATCACCGCGGTATCGAGGATATTGAGTTGATGGATATTTGTGGTATTATGCGAGAGTCAAGGGTAAAGAGCAAGCTCCTTGTGGTCATGTAATGATTACTATGGTATTGTTAATACCAAGTTTGATTGGATCCTGAGATGATCGTGTGATGTCCATGATGGTTACGAGGTAACCCGAACAGAGTAAGTTGGTGCATGATAACGTCATCATGTTGCATGATAGTGTCATCATGTTTATATGTTCATGCCATCCTCGTATTGTTCTAGCTGTATCATGTTGTTCATGACATGTTGTTCGGATAGTATCATGTTAATCCTCGTAAACTTGTAATTGTCATGTTGTTGTCTGTCTTGATTGCTTTGGTTGCTGTGAGCTTGCAAGTACATTCAGTGTATTGACCTGGCGTGTCATGCCAGTTTGCAGGTCATGCCGGATTTGATTTCTTGTTTGCTATGGATCAATCTTTTTATTCTACAAATTTTGATATATTATATGTATTTTTCTGAATTACGATGATTTAGTTATGATTTTTTCAAGTTTGAAAATTGCCCTATAGTCCCGGTTTGTGTCTCCAACCGGGACTATAGCTTAGACCCCTTTAGTGCCGGTTCGTCGCACAAACCGGTACTAAAGGTTGGCCCTTTAGTACCGGTTTGTGCCACAAACCAGGACTAAAGAGGCTCGTGGGGCCCCGGCCTGACGCCAGCATGCCACCACCCCTTTAGTACCGGTTCATGGCACGAACCGGTACTAAAGGTTCAACACGAACCGGCATTAATGCAAATCCGTTCGAACCGGCACTAATGGTACCATTAGTACCAGGACAAAATCAAACCGGCACTAATGTGCTTCACGTTTGACCCTTTTTATACTAGTGTACCTTCCTTAGAAATTTCTTTCTTTTAGTAATTATCAAACTTTTAGGCACAAGATCGAAAAATTCATTCATAGCAAATGGTTCCTTAATGATAGCAAAAGGATTGGGATGAATACTTATAGATTTAATATCCGCAGTTTCGAGGATTCACCCTTATTTTTAGGAACATACATAAGCTTAGCAACTTTATTAGAAGAACTTGGAGTACTCTTAACGGAAGAAAAAGTGGTTCCCAAGTTGGTAATGATATCCTCAAGTTTATCGATTCTAGTGGAATCTTGATTTATTCTCTCATTAACTATGGGTTCCTTCTCCTTAATATTTTTCAAAGTTACGCCTACCTTAGATCCATATTGGGTAATTTCATTATCAATCTTTTTATCTAAATTTTCAATTAATTCAATGGTAGCAACTATATTTTCAATAATCTCAAGTCTTTGCATTACATGCTCCAAAGTTAACATAGTTCCATTAACCAAAAGAAGTGGTGAGCCAAATAAATCTAACATAGCATTATAAGAGTCAAAAGTGTGGCTACCCAAGAAATTCCCTCCGGTAATGGTATCAAGGATATATCTATACCAAGGATTAGCACCTACATAAAAATTGCGGAGAAGAACTGAGGTAGATTGCTTCCTGGTAGATCTACTTTGAGCATTGCAAATTCTATACCAAGCGTCTTTTACATTTTCTCCCTCCCTTGGTTCAAAATTTAGAACTTCATTCTCGGGAGACAACGGAGAAGATACAAGACTAGCCATAACGACAAGCAAGCGAGCAAAAGGCAAACGGAAAAGAGAGGGTGAATAACACGGCAAGGGTGAAGTGGGGGAGAGCGCCGGGATTATGAAGATGGACACCGGTGAGGGTTCCCCCCTCCGGCAGGGTGCCGAAACAGGGTCCTGATTGGTTTTTCGTTGCTACAGAGGCTTGCGGCGGCGGAACTCCCAATCTATCCTGTTCCCCGATCGTTTTAGGGTATATGGGTATATATAGGAGGAAGAAGTACGTTAGGGGAGCCACGAGGGGCCCACGAGGGTGGAGGGTGCGCCCCCTACCTCGTGGCTCTCTCGTTTCTTTCCTGACATGCACTCCAAGTCTATCAGGTCGCTTTCCTTCCAAAAATAACTTCTCCAGAAGGTTTCATTCCGTTTCGACCCCGTTTGATATTCCTTTTTCTTCGAAACACTGAAACAAGGGAAAAAACAGGAATTGGCACTGGGCTCTGGGTCAATAGGTTAGTCCCAAAAATAATATAAAAGTGTTTAATAAAGCTCATAAACATCCAAAACAGATAATATAATAGCATGGAACAATCAAAAATTATAGATATGTTGGAGACGTATCAGGTCTATTGTCATGCCTCTCGCCGGTGCCTCCAACGAGGGATGGTTATGCGCGGGCACTACCTTGGCCGGGTAGGACGGCATAAGCCTTGTGTGCCCGTAGTTGTTGTAGCCGACTTGTCCCCGTTTGGGACCGTTTTTGTTTTGCCATGACGGTGCTCGTTGATGCCTTTGGTTGGCACTAGGCCACCCAGGACTTATCCCAGAGGGGAGTTGGTCGGAGTGGCAGTGTCATGGCAGTAGGACGGTTTTGTCGGAACATCGTTAGTCCACCCGAATAGGAGTTCAAGGCCATGGGTTTCGTGGTGTGGGTACAGTGCGCTACCTATGCAGAGTGTGTATTAAATCTATCGATAGCCGCGCCCACGGATATGGGCCCAGTTCGTAGTTGGTCACACTGTGGGTCAACAGTAATAATAGTAACTTGATTAATAACAACCCTGGTTCGATTATGAGAAAGAGATTGGTTGTGATCATGGGATGATCACCATGGTATCGAGGATATTGAGTTGATGGATATTTGTGGTATTATGCAAGAGTCGAGGGTAAAGATCAAGCTCCTTGTGGTCATGTAATGATTACTATGGTATTGTTAATACCAAGCTTGATTGGATCCTGAGATGATCGTGTGATGTCCATGATGGTTACGAGGTAACCCGAACAGAGTAAGTTGGTGCATGATAACGTCATCATGTTGCATGATAGTGTATCATGTTTATATGTTCATGCCATGCTCGTATTGTTCTAGTTGTATCATGTTGTTCATGACATGTTGTTCTGATATTATCATGTTAATCCTCGTTAACTTGTAATTGTCATGTTGTTGTCTGTCTTGATTGCTTTGGTTGCTGTGAGCTTGCAAGTACATTCAGTGTACTGACCTGGCGTGTCATGCTAGTTTGCAGGTCATGACGGATTTGATTGCTTGTTTGCTATGGATCAATCTTTTTGTTCTGCAAATTTTGATATATTATATGTATTTTTCTGAATTACGATGATTTAGTTATGATTTTTTCAAGTTTGAAAATTGCCCTATAGTCCCGGTTTGCGTCTCCAACCGGGACTATAGCTTAGACCCCTTTAGTGCCGGTTCGTCGCACGAACCGGGACTAAAGGTTGGCCATTTAGTACCGGTTTGTGCCACAAACCGGGACTAAAGAGGCTCGTGGGGCCCCGGCCTGACGCCAGCCTACCACCACCCCTTTAGTTCCGGTTCGTGGCACGAACCGGTACTAAAGGTTCAACACGACCCGGCATTAATGCAAATCCGTTCGAACCGGCACTAATGGTACCATTAGTACCGGGCCAAAATCAAACCGGCACTAATGTGCTTCACGTTTGACCCTTTTTCTACTAGTGTACCTTCATTAGAAATTTCTTTCTTTTAGTAATTATCAAACTTTTAGGCACAAGATCGAAAAATTCATTCATAGCAAATGGTTCCTTAATGATAGCAAAAGGATTGGGATGAATACTTATAGATTTAAGATCCGCAATTTCCTTACTAGAGGATTCACCCTTATTTTTAGGAACATACATAAGCTTAGCAACTTTATTAGAAGAACTTGGATTACTCTTAACGGAAGAAAAAGCGGTTCCCAAGTTGGTAATGATATCCTCAAGTTTATCGATTCTAGTGGAATCTTGATTTATTCTCTCATTAACTATGGGTTCCTTCTCCTTAATATTTTTCGAAGTTACTCCTACCTTAGATCCATATTGGGTAATTTGATTGTGGATCTTTTTATCTAGATTTTCAATTAATTCAATGGTAGCAACTATATTTTCAAATATCTCAAGTCTTTGCATTACATGCTCCAAAGTTAACATAGTTCCATTAACCAAAAGAGGTGGTGAGCCAAATAAATCTATCATAGCATTATAAGAGTCAAAAGTGTGGCTACCCAAGAAATTCCCTACGGTAATGGTATCAAGGATATAACTATACCAAGGATTAGCACCTACATAAAAATTGCGGAGAAGAACTGAGGTAGATTACTTCCTGGTAGATCTATTTTGAGCATTGCAAATTATATACCAAGCATCTTTTATACTTTCTCCCTCCCTTTGTTTCAAATTTAGAACTTCATTCTCGGGAGACAACGGAGAAGATACAAGACTAGCCATAACGACAAGCAAGCGAGAAAAAGGCAAACGGAAAAGAGAGGGCGAATAACACGGCAAGGGTGAAGTGGGGGAGAGCGCCGGGATGATGAAGATGGCCATCGGTGAGGGTTCCCCCCTCCGGCAGGGTGCCAGAACAGGGCCCCAATTGGTTTTTGGTGGCTACAGAGGCTTGCGGCGGCGGAACTCCCGATCTATCCTGTTCCCCGATCATTTTAGGGTATATGGGTATATATAGGAGGAAGAAGTATGTCAGGGGAGCCACGAGGGGCCCACGACGGTGGAGGGCGCGCCACCCTACCTCGTGGCTCTCTCGTTTCTTTCCTGACGTGCACTCCAAGTCTATCAGGTTGCTTTCCCTCCAAAAATAACATCTCCAGAATGTTTCATTCCGTTTCGACCCCGTTTGATATTCCTTTTCTTCGAAACACTGAAACAAGGGAAAAAACAGGAATTGGCACTGGGCTCTGGGTCAATAGGTTAGTCCCAAAAATAATATAAAAGTGTTTAATAAAGCTCATAAACATCCAAAACAGATAATATAATAGCATGGAACAATCAAAAATTATAGATATGTTGGAGACGTATCAGGTCTATTGTCATGCCTCTCGCCGGTGCCTCCAACGAGGGATGGTTATGCGCGGGCACTACCTTGGCCGGGTAGGACGGCATAAGGCTTGTGTGCCCGTAGTTGTTGTAGCCGACTTGTCCCCGTTTGGGACCATTTTTGTTTTTCCACGACGGTGGTCGTTGATGCCTTTGGTAGGCACTGGGCCA
This sequence comes from Triticum dicoccoides, assembly GCF_002162155.2. Classification (NCBI taxonomy): domain Eukaryota; kingdom Viridiplantae; phylum Streptophyta; class Magnoliopsida; order Poales; family Poaceae; genus Triticum; species Triticum dicoccoides. The sequence continues at coordinate 509,421,472 of NC_041384.1, read as the reverse complement.
CCCAGGACTTATCCCAGAGGGGAGTTGGTCGGAGTGGCAGTGTCATGGCAGTAGGACGGTTTTGTCGGAACATCGTTGGTCCACCCGAATAGGATTACAAGGCTATGGGTTCCGTGGTGTGGGTACAGTGCGCTACCTATGCAGAGTGTGTATTAAATCTATCGATAGCCGCGCCCACGGATATGGGCCCAGTTCATAGTTGGTCACACTGTGGGTCAACAGTAATAATAGTAACTTGATTAATTTAAACCCTGGTTCGATTATGAGAAAGAGATTGGTTGTGATCATGGGATGATCACCGTGGTATCGAGGATATTGAGTTGCTGGATATTTGTGGTATTATGCGAGAGTCGAGCGTAAAGATCAAGCTCCTTGTGGTCATGTAATGATTACTATGGTATTGTTAATACCAAGCTTGATTGGATCCTGAGATGATCGTGTGATGTCCATGATGGTTACGAGGTAACCCGAACAGAGTAAGTTGGTGCATGATAACGTCATCATGTTGCATGATAGTGTCATCATGTTTATATGTTCATGCCATGCTCGTATTGTTCTAGCTGTATCATGTTGTTCACGACATGTTGTTCTGATAGTATCATGTTAATCCTCGTTAACTTGTAATTGTCATGCGGTTGTCTGTCTTGATTGCTTTGGTTGCTGTGAGCTTGCAAGTACATTCAGTGTACTAACCTGGCGTGTCATGCCAGTTTGCAGGTCATGCCGAATTTGATTGCTTGTTTGCTATGGATTAATCTTTCTGTTCTGCAAATTTTGATATATTATATGTACTTTTCTGAATTACGATGATTTAGTTATGATTTTTTCAAGTTTGAAAATTGCCCTATAGTCCCGGTTTGTGTCTCCAACCGGGACTATAGCTTAGACCCCTTTAGTGCCGGTTCGTCGCACGAACCGGTACTAAAGGTTGGCCCTTTAGTACCGGTTTGTGCCACAAACCGGGACTAAAGAGGCTCGTGGGGCCCTGGCCTGACTCCAATCTGCCACCACCCCTTTAGTACCGGTTCATGGCATGAACCGGTACTAAAGGTTCAACACGAACCGGCATTAATGCAAATCCGTTCGAACCGGCACTAATGGTACCATTAGTACCGGGCCAAAATCAAACGGGCACTAATGTGCTTCACGTTTGACCCTTTTTCTACTAGTGTACCTTCCTTAGAAATTTCTTTCTTTTAGTAATTATCAAACTTTTAGGCACAAGACCGAAAAATTCATTCATAGCAAATGGTTCCTTAATGATAGCAAAAGGATAGGGATGAATACTTATAGATTTAAGATCCGCAGTTTCCTTACTAGAGGATTCACCCTTATTTTTAGGAACATACATAAGCTTAGCAACTTTATTAGAAGAACTTGGAGTACTCTTAACGGAAGAAAAAGCGGTTCCCAAGTTGGTAATGATATCCTCAAGTTTATCGATTCTAGTGGAATCTTGATTTATTCTCTCATTAACTATGGGTTCCTTCTCCTTAATATTTTTCAAAGTTACTCCTACCTTAGATCCATATTGGGTAATTTGATTGTCGATCTTTTTATCTGGATTTTCAATTAATTGAATGGTAGCAACTATATTTTCAATAATCTCAAGTCTTTGCATTACATGCTCCAAAGTTAACATAGTTCCATTAACCAAAAGAGGTGGTGAGCCAAATAAATCTATCATAGCATTATAAGAGTCAAAAGTGTGGCTACCCAAGAAATTCCCTCCGGTAATGGTATCAAGGATATATCTATACCAAGGATTAGCACCTACATAAAAATTGCGGAGAAGAACTGAGGTAGATTGCTTCCTGGTAGATCTATTTTGAGCATTGCAAATTCTATACCACGCGTCTTTTAGATTTTCTCCCTCCCTTTGTTTAAAATTTAGAACTTAATTCTCGGGAGACAACGGAGAAGATACAAGACTAGCCATAACGACAAGCAAGCGTGAAAAACGCACATGGAAAAGAGAGGGCGAATAACACGGCAAGGGTGAAGTGGGGGAGAGCGCCGGGATGATGAAGATGGCCACCGGTGAGGGTTCCCCCCTCCGGCAGGGTGCCGGAACAGGGTCCCGATTGGTTTTTCGTGGTTACAGAGGCTTGCGGCGGCGGAACTCCCGATCTATCCTGTTCCCCGATCGTTTTAGGGTATATGGGTATATATAGGAGGAAGAAGTATGTCAGGGGAGCCACGAGGGGCCCACGAGGGTGGAGGGTGCGCACCCCTACCTCGTGGCTCTCTCGTTTCTGTCCTGACGTGCACTCCACGTCTATCAGGTTGCTTTCCTTCCAAAAATAACTTCTCCAGAAGGTTTCATTCCGTTTCGACCCCGTTTGATATTCCTTTTCTTCGAAACACTAAAACAAGGGAAAAAACAGGAATTGGCACTGGGCTCTGGGTCAATAGGTTAGTCCCAAAAATAATATAAAAGTGTTTAATAAAGCTCATAAACATCCAAAAGAGATAATATAATAGCATGGAACAATCAAAAATTATAGATATGTTGGAGACGTATCAGGTCTATTGTCATGCCTCTCGCCGGTGCCTCCAACGAGGGATGGTTATGCGCGGGCACTACCTTGGCCGGGTAGGACGGCATAAGCCTTGTGTGCCCGTAGTTGTTGTATCCGACTTGTCCCCGTTTGGGACCGTTTTTGTTTTGCCACGACGGTGGTCGTTGATGCCTTTGGTAGGCACTGGGCCACCCAGGACTTATCCAAGAGGGGACTTGGTCAGAGTGGCAGTGTCATGGCAGTAGGACAGTTTTGTCGGAACATCGTTGGTCCACCCGAATAGGAGTTCAAGGCCATGGGTTCCGTGGTGTGGGTACAGTGCGCAACCTATGCAGAGTGTGTATTAAATCTATCGATAGCCGCGCCCACGGATATGGGCCCAGTTCGTAGTTGGTCACACTGTGGGTCAACAGTAATAATAGTAACTTGATTAATAACAACCCTGGTTCGATTATGAGAAAGAGATTGGTTGTGATCATGGGATGATCACCGTGGTATCGAGGATATTGAGTTGATGGATATTTGTGGTATTATGCGAGAGTCGAGGGTAAAGATCAAGCTCCTTGTGGTCATGTAATGATTACTATGGTATTGTTAATACCAAGCTTGATTGGATACTGAGATGATCGTGTGATGTCCTTGATGGTTACGAGGTAACCCGAACAGAGTAAGTTGGTGCATGATAACGTCATCATGTTGCATGATAGTGTCATCATGTTTATATGTTCATGCCATGCTCGTATTGTTCTAGCTGTATCAGGTTGTTCATGACATGTTGTTCTGATAGTATCATGTTAATCCTTGTTAACTTGTAATTGTCATGCGGTTGTCTGTCTTGATTGCTTTGGTTGCTGTGAGCTTGCAAGTACATTCAGTGTACTGACCTGGCGTGTCATGCCAGTTTGCAGGTCATGCCGGATTTGATTGCTTGTTTGCTATGGATCAATCTTTTTGTTTTGCAAATTTTGATATATTATATGTATTTTTCTGAATTACGATGATTTAGTTATGATTTTTTCAAGTTTGAAAATTGCCCTATAGTCCCGGTTTGTGTCTCCAACCGGGACTATAGCTTAGACCCCGTTAGTGCCGGTTCGTCGCACGAACCGGTACTAAAGGTTGGCCCTTTAGTACCGGTTTGTGCCACAAACCGGGACTAAAGAGGCTCGTGGGGCCCTGGCCTGACGCCATTCTGCCACCACCCCTTTAGTACCAGTTCATGGCACGAACCGGTACTAAAGGTTCAACACGAACCGGCATTAATGCAAATCCGTTCGAACCGACACTAATGGTACCATTAGTACAGGTCCAAAATCAAACCGGCACTAATGTGCTTCATGTTTGACCCTTTTTCTACTAGTGTACCTTCCTTAGAAATTTCTTTCTTTTAGTAATTATCAAACTTTTAGGCACAAGATCGAAAAATTCATTCATAGCAAATGGTTCCTTAATGGTAGCAAAAGGATTGGGATGAATACTTATAGATTTAAGATCCGCAGTTTCCTTACTAGAGGATTCACCCTTATTTTTAGGAACATACATAAGCTTAGCAACTTTATTAGAAGAACTTGGAGTACTCTTAACGGAATAAAAAGCGGTTCCCAAGTTGGTAATGATATCCTCAAGTTTATCGATTCTAGTGGAATCCTGATTTATTCTGTCATTAACTATGGGTTCCTTCTCCTTAATATTTTTCAAAGTTACTCCTACCTTAGATCCATATTGGGTAATTTGATTGTCGATCTTTTTATCTAGATTTTCAATTAATTCAATGGTAGCAACTATATTTTAATTAATCTCAAGTCTTTGCATTACATGCTCCAAAGTTAACATAGTTCTATTAACCAAAAGAGGTGGTGAGCCAAATAAATCTATCATAGCATTATAAGAGACGAAAGTGTGGCTACCCAAGAAATTCCCTCCGGTAATGGTATCAAGGATATATCTATACCAAGGATTAGCACCTACATAAAAATTGCGGAGAAGAACTGAGGTAGATTGCTTCCTGGTAGATCTATTTTGAGCATTGCAAATTCTATACCAAGCGTCTTTTAGGTTTTATCCCTCCCTTTGTTTAAAATTTAGAACTTCATTCTCGGGAGACAACGGAGAAGATACAAGACTAGCCATAACGACAAGCAAGCGAGAAAAAGGCAAACGGAAAAGAGAGGGCGAATAACACGGCAAGGGTGAAGTGGGGGAGAGCGCCGGGATGATGAAGATGGCCACCGGTGAGGGTTCCCCCCTCCGGCAGGGTGCCGGAACAGGGTCCCGATTGGTTTTTGGTGGCTACAGAGGCTTGCGGCGGCGGAACTCCCGATCTATCCTGTTCCCCAATCGTTTTAGGGTATATGGGTATATATAGGAGGAAGAAGTATGTCAGGGGATCCACGAGGGGCCCACGAGGGTGGAGGGCGCGCCACCCTAACTCGTGGCTCTCTCTTTTCTTTCCTGTCGTGCATTCCAAGTCTATTAGGTTGCTTTCCTTCCAAAAATAACATCTCCAGAAGGTTTCATTGCGTTTCGACCCCGTTTGATATTCCTTTTCTTCGAAACACTGAAACAAGGGAAAAAACAGGAATTGGCACTAGGCTCTGGGTCAATAGGTTAGTCCCAAAAATAATATAAAAGTGTTTAATAAAGCTCAGAAACATCCAAAACAGATAATATAATAGCATGGAACAATCAAAAATTATAGATATGTTGGAGACGTATCAGGTCTATTGTCATGCCTCTCGCCGGTGCCTCCACCGAGGGATGGTTATGCGCGGGCACTACCTTGGCCGGGTAGGACGGCATAAGCCTTGTGTGCCCGTAGTTGTTGTAGCCGACTTGTCCCCGTTTGGGACCTTTTTTGTTTTTCCACGACGGTGGTCGTTGATGCCTTTGGTAGGCACTGGGCCACCCAGGACTTATCCCAGAGGGGAGTTGGTCGGAGTGGCAGTGTCATGGCAGTAGGACGGTTTTGTTGGAACGTTGTTGGTCCACCCGAATAGGAGTTCAAGGCCATGGGTTCCGTGGTGTGGGTACAGTGCGCTACCTATGCAGAGTGTGTATTAAATCTATCGATAGCCGCGCCCACGGATATGGGCCCAGTTCGTAGTTGGTCACACTGTGGGTCAACAGTTATAATAGTAACTTGATTAATAACAACCCTGGTTCGATTATGAGAAAGAGATTGGTTGTGATCATGGGATGATCACCGTGGTATCGAGGATATTGAGTTGATGGATATTTGTGGTATTATGCGAGAGTCGAGGATAAAGATCAAGCTCCTTGTGGTCATGTAATGATTACTATGGTATTGTTAATACCAAGCTTGATTGGATCCTGAGATGATCGTGTGATGTCCATGATGGTTACGAGGTAACCCGAACAGAGTAAGTTGGTGCATGATAACATCATCATGTGGCATGATAGTGTCATCATGTTTATATGTTCATGCCATGCTCGTATTATTCTAGCTGTATCATGTTGTTCACGACATGTTGTTCTGATAGTATCATATTAATCCTCGTTAACTTGTAATTCTCATGCGGTTGTCTGTCTTGATTGCTTTGGTTGCTGTGAGCTTGCAAGTACATTCAGTGTACTGACCTGGCGTGTCATGCTAGTTTGCAGGTCATGCCGGATTTGATTGCTTGTTTGCTATGGATTAATCTTTTTGTTCTGCAAATTTTGATATATTATATGTATTTTTCTGAATTACGATGATTTAGTTATGATTTTTTCAAGTTTGAAAATTGCCCTATAGTCCCGGTTTGTGTCTCCAACCGGGACTATAGCTTAGACCCCTTTAGTGTCGGTTCATCGCACGAACCGGTACTAAAGGTTGGCCCTTTAGTACCGGTTTGTGCCACAAACCGGGACTAAAGAGGCTCGTGGGGCCCTGGCCTGACGCCAATCTGCCACCACCCCTTTAGTACCGGTTCGTGGCACGAACCGGTACTAAAGGTTCAACATGAACCGGCATTAATGCAAATCCGTTCGAACCGGCACTAATGGTACCATTAGTACCAGGCCAAAATCAAACCGGCACTAATGTGCTTCACGTTTGACCCTTTTTCTACTAGTGTACCTTCCTTAGAAATTTCTTTCTTTTAGTAATTATCAAACTTTTAGGCACAAGACCAAAAAATTCATTCATAGCAAATGGTTCCTTAATGATAGCAAAAGGATAGGGATGAATACTTATAGATTGAAGATCCGCAGTTTCCTTACTAGAGGATTCACCCTTATTTTTAGGAACATACATAAGCTTAGCAACTTTATTAGAAGAACTTGGAGTACTCTAAACGGAAGAAAAAGCGGTTCCCAAGTTGGTAATGATATCCTCAAGTTTATCGGTTCTAGTGGAATCTTGATTTATTCTCTCATTAACTATGGGTTCCTTCTCCTTAATATTTTTCAAAGTTACTCCTACCTTAGATCCATATTGGGTAATTTGATTGTCGATCTTTTTATCTAGATTTTCAATTAATTCAATGGTAGCAACTATATTTTCAATAATCTCAAGTCTTTGCATTACATGCTCCAAAGTTAACATAGTTCCATTAACCAAAAGAGGTGGTGAGCCAAATAAATCTTTCATAGCATTATAAGAGTCAAATGTGTGGCTACCCAAGAAATTCCCTCCGGTAATGGTATCAAGGATATATCTATACCAAGGATTAGCACCTACATAAAAATTGCGGAGAAGAACCAAGGTAGATTGCTTCCTGGTAGATCTATTTTGAGCATTGCAAATTCTATACCACGCTCCTTTTAGATTTTCTCCCTCCCTTTGTTTAAAATTTAGAACTTCATTCTCGGGAGACAACGGAGAAGATACAAGACTAGCCATAACGACAAGCAAGCGAGAAAAAGGCACATGGAAAAGAGAGGGCGAATAACACGACAAGGGTGAAGTGGGGGAGAGCGCCGAGATGATGAAGATGGCCACCGGTGAGGGTTCCCCCCTCTTGCAGGGTGCCGGAACAGGGTCCCGATTGGTTTTTGGTGGCTACAGAGGCTTGCGGCGCCGGAACTCCCGATCTATCCTGTTCCCCAATCGTTTTAGGGTATATGGGTATATATAGGAGGAAGAAGTACGTCAGGGGAGCCACGAGGGGCCCACGAGGGTGGAGGGCGCGCCCCCCTACCTCGTGGCTCTGTCGTTTCTTTCCTGACATGCACTCCAAGTCTATCAGGTTGCTTTCCTTCCAAAAATAACTTCTCCAGAAGGTTTCATTCCGTTTCGACCCCGTTTGATATTCCTTTTCTTCGAAACACTGAAACAAGGGAAAAACAGGAATTGGCACTGGGCTCTGGGTCAATAGGTTAGTCCCAAAAATAATATAAAAGTGTTTAATAAAGCTCATAAACATCCAAAAGAGATAATATAATAGCATGGAACAATCAAAAATTATAGATATGTTGGAGACGTATCAGGTCTATTGTCATGCCTCTCGCCGGTGCCTCCAACGAGGGATGGTTATGCGCGGGCACTACCTTGGCCGGGTAGGACGGCATAAGCCTTGTGTGGCCGTAGTTGTTGTAGCCGACTTGTCCCCGTTTGGGACCGTTTTTGTTTTGCCACGACGGTGGTCGTTGATGCCTTTGGTAGGCACTGGGCCACCCAGGACTTATCCCAGAGGGGAGTTGGTCGGAGTGGCAGTGTCATGGCAGTAGGACGGTTTTGTCGGAACGTCGTTGGTCCACCCGAATAGGAGTTCAAGGCCATGGGTTCCGTGGTGTGGGTACAGTGCGCTACCTATGCAGAGTGTGTATTAAATCTATCGATAGCCTCGCCCACGGATATGGGCCTAGTTCGTTGTTGGTCACACTGTGGGTCAACAGTAATAATAGTAACTTGATTAATAACAACCCTGGTTCGATTATGAGAAAGAGATTGGCTGTGATCATGGGATCATCACCGTGGTATCGAGGATATTGAGTTGATGGATATTTGTGGTATTATGCGAGAGCCGAGGGTAAAGATCAAGCTCCTTGTGGTCATGTAATGATTACTATGGTATTGTTAATACCAAGCTTGATTGGATCCTGAGATGATCGTGTGATGTCCATGATGGTTACGAGGTAACCCGAACAGAGTAAGTTGGTGCATGATAACGTCATCATGTTGCATGATAGTGTCATCATGTTTATATGTTCATGCCATGCTCGTATTGTTCTAGCTGTATCATGTTGTTCATGACATGTCGTTCTGATAGTATCATGTTAACCCTCGTTAACTTGTAATTGTCATGCGGTTGTCTGTCCTGATTGCTTTGGTTGCTGTGAGCTTGCAAGTACATTCAGTGTACCGACCTGCCGTGTCATCCCAGTTTGCAGGTCATGCCGGATTTGATTGCTTGTTTGCTATGGATCAATCTTTTTGTTCTGCAAATTTTGATATATTTTATGTATTTTTCTGAATTACGATGATTTGGTTATGATTTTTTCAAGTTTGAAAATTGCCCGATAGTCCCGGTTTGTGTCTCCAACCGGGACTATAGCTTAGACCCCTTTAGTGTCGGTTCGTCGCACGAACCGGTACTAAAGGTTGGCCCTTTAGTACCGGTTTGTGCCACAAACCGGGACTAAAGAGGCTCGTGGGGCCCCGGCCTGACGCCAGCCTGCCACCACCCCTTTAGTACCGGTTCGTGGCACGAACCGGTACTAAAGGTTCAACACGAACCGGCATTAATGCAAATCCGTTCGAACCGGCACTAATGGTTCCATTAGTACCGGGACAAAATCAAACCGGCACTAATGTGCTTCACGTTTGACCCTTTTTCTACTAGTGTACCTTCCTTAGAAATTTCTTTCTTTTAGTAATTATCAAACTTTTAGGCACAAGATCGAAAAATTCATTCATAGCAAATGGTTCCTTAATGATAGCAAAAGGATTGGGATGAATACTTATAGATTTAAGATCCGCAGTTTCCTTACTAGAGGTTTCACCCTTATTTTGAGGAACATACATAAGCTTAGCAAATTTATTAGAAAAACTTGGAGTACTCTTAACGGAAGAAAAAGTAGTTCCCAAGTTGGTAATGATATCCTCAAGTTTATCGATTCTAGTGGAATCTTGATTTATTCTCTCATTAACTATGGGTTCCTTCCCCTTAATATTTTTCAAAGTTACTCCTACCTTAGATCCATATTGGGTAATTTGATTGTGGATCTTTTAATCTACATTTTCAATTAATTCAATGGTAGCAACTATATTTTCAATAATCTCAAGTCTTTGCATTACATGCTCCAAAGTTAACATAGTTCCATTAACCAAAAGAGGTGGTGAGCCAAATAAATCTATCATAGCATTATAAGAGTCAAAAGTGTGGCTACCCAAGAAATTCCCTCCGGTAATGGTATCAAGGATATATCTATACCAAGGATTAGCACCTACATAAAAATTGCGGAGAAGAACTTAGGTAGATTGCTTCCTGGTAGATCTATTTTGAGCATTGCAAATTCTATACCAAGCGTCTTTTAGATTTTCTCCCTCCCTTTGTTTAAAATTCAGAACTTCATTCTCGGGAGACAACGGAGAAGATACAAGACTAGCCATAACGACAAGCAAGCGAGAAAAAGGCAAACGGAAAAGAGAAGGCGAATAACACGGCAAGGGTGAAGTGGGGGAGAGCGTCAAGATGATGAAGATGGCCACCGGTGAGGGTTCCCCCCTTCGGCAGGGTGCCGGAACAGGGTCCCGATTGGTTTTTGGTGGCTACAGAGGCTTGTGGCTGTGGAACTCCCGATCTATCCTGTTCCCCGATCGTTTTAGGGTATATGGGTATATATAGGAGGAAGAAGTATGTCAGGGGAGCCACGAGGGGCCCAAGAGGGTGGAGGGCGTGCCACCCTACCTCGTGGCTCTCTCGTTTCTTTCCTGATGTGCACTCCAAATCTACCAGGTTGCTTTCCTTCCAAAAATAACTTCTCCGGAAGGTTTCATTCCGTTTCGACCCCGTTTGATATTCCTTTTCTTCGAAACACTGAAACAAGGGAAAAACAGGAATTGGCACTGGGCTCTGGGTCAATAGGTTAGTCCCAAAAATAATATAAAAGTGTTTAATAAAGCTCATAAACATCCAAAACAGATAATATAATAGCCTGGAACAATCAAAAATTATAGATATGTTGGAGACGTATCAGGTCTATTGTCATGCCTCTCGCCGGTGCCTCCAACGAGGGATGGTTACGCATGGGCACTACCTTGGCCGGGTAGGACGGCATAAGCCTTGTGTGCCCATAGTTGTTGTAGCCGACTTGTCCCCGTTTGGGACCATTTTTGTTTTGCCACGACAGTGGTCGTTGATGCCTTTGGTAGGCACTGGGCCACCCAGGACTTATCCCAGAGGGGAGTTGGTCGGAGTGGAAGTGTCATGGCAGTAGGACGGTTTTGTCGGAACGTCGTTGGTCCACCCGAATAGGAGTTCAAGGCCATGGGTTCTGTGGTGTGCGTACAATGCGCTACCTATGCAGAGTGTGTATTAAATCTATCGATAGCCGCGCCCACGGATATGGGCCCAGTTCGTAGTTGGTCACACTGTGGGTCAACAGTAATAATAGTAACTTGATTAATAACAACCCTGGTTCGATTATGAGATAGAGATTGGTTGTGATCATGGGATGATCACCGTGGTATCGAGGATATTGAGTTGATGGATATTTGTGGTATTATGCGAGAGTCGAGGGTAAAGATCAAGCTCCTTGTGGTCATGTAATGATTACTATGGTATTGTTAATACCAAGCTTGATTGGATCCTGAGATGATCGTGTGATGTTCATGATGGTTACGAGGTAACCCGAACAGAGTAAGTTGGTGCATGATAACGTCATCATGTTGCATGATAGTGTCATCATGTTTATATGTTCATGCCATGCTCGTATTGTTCTAGCTGTATCATGTTGTTCATGACATGTTGTTCTGATAGTATCATGTTAATCCTCGTTAACTTGTAATTGTCATGCGGGTGTCTGTCTTGATTGCTTTGGTTGCTGTGAGCTTGCAAGTACATTCAGTGTACTGACCTGGCGTGTCATGCCAGTTTGCAGGTCATGCCAGATTTGATTGATTGTTTGCTATGGATCAATCTTTTTGTTCTGCAAATTTTGATATATTATATGTATTTTTCTGAATTACGATGATTTAGTTATGATTTTTTCAAGTTTGAAAATTGCCCTATAGTCCCGGTTTGTGTCTCCAACCGGGACTATAGCTTAGACCCCTTTAGTGGCGGTTCGTTGCACGAACCGGTACTAAAGGTTGGCCCTTTAGTACCGGTTTGTGCTACAAACCGGGACTAAAGAGGCTGGTGGGGCCCCGGCCTGACGCCAGCCTGCCACCACCCCTTTAGTACCGGTTCGTGGCACGAACCGGTACTCCGGTTCGTGGCACGAACCGGTACTAAAGGTTCAACACGAACCGGCATTAATGCAAATCCGCTCGAACCGGCACTAATGGTACCATTAGTACCGGGCCAAAATCAAACCAGCACTAATGTGCTTCACGTTTGACCCTTTTTCTACTAGTGTACCTTCCTTAGAAATTTCTTTCTTTTAGTAATTATCAAACTTTTAGGCACAAGATCGAAAAATTCATTCATAGCAAATGGTTCCTTAATGATAGCAAAAGGATTGGGATGAATACTTATAGATTTAAGATCCTCAGTTTCCTTACTAGAGGATTCACCCTTATTTTTAGGAACATACATAAGCTTAGCAACTTTATTAGAAGAACTTGGAGTACTCTTAACGGAAGAAAAAGTGGTTCCCAAATTGGTAATGATATCCTCAAGTTTATCGATTCTAGTGGAATCTTGATTTATTCTCTCATTAACTATGGGTTCCTTCTCCTTAATATTTTTCAAAATTACTCCTACCTTAGATCCATATTGGGTAATTTGATTGTGGATCTTTTTATCTAGATTTTCAATTAATTCAATGGTAGCAACTATATTTTCAATAATCTCAAGTCTTTGCATTACATGCTCCAAAGTTAACATAGTTCCATTAACCAAAAGAGGTGGTGAGCCAAATAAATCTATCATAGCATTATAAGAGTCAAAAGTGTGGCTACCCAAGAAATTCCCTCCGGTAATGGTATCAAGGATATATCTATACCAAGGATTAGCACCTACATAAAAATTGCGGAGAAGAACTGAGGTAGATTTCTTCCTGGTAGATCTATTTTGAGCATTGCAAATTCTATACCAAGCATCTTTTAGATTTTCTCCCTCCCTTTGTTTAAAATTTAGAACTTCATTCTCGGGAGACAACGAAGAAGATACAAGACTAGCCATAACGACAAGCAAGCGAGAAAAAGGCAAACAGAAAGAGAGGGCGAATAACACGGCAAGGGTGAAGTGGGGGAGAGCGCCGGGATGATGAAGATGGCCACCGGTGAGGGTTCCCCCCTCCGGCAGGGTGCCGGAACAGGGTCCCGATTGGTTTTTGGTGGCTACAGAGGCTTGCGGCAGCGGAACTCCCGATCTATCCTGTTCCCCGATCGTTTTAGGGTATATGGGTATATATAGGAGGAAGAAGTACATCAGGGGAGCCACGAGGGGCCCACGAGGGTGGAGGGCGCCCCCCTACCTCGTGGCTCTCTCGTTTCTTTCCTGACGTGCACTCCAAGTCTATCAGGTTGCTTTCCTTCCAAAAATAACTTCTTCAGAAGGTTTCATTCTGTTTCGACCCCGTTTGATATTCCTTTTCTTCGAAACACTGAAACAAGGGAAAAAACAGGAATTGGCACTGGGCTCTGGGTCAATAGGTTAGTCCCAAAAATAATATAAAAGTGTTTAATAAAGCTCATAAACATCCAAAACAGATAATATAATAGCATGGAACAATCAAAAATTATAGATATGTTGGAGACGTATCAGGTCTATTGTCATGCCTCTCGCCGGTGCCTCCAACGAGGGATGGTTATGCGCGGGCACTACCTTGGCCGGGTAGGACGGCATAAGCCTTGTGTGCCCGTAGTTGTTGTAGCCGACTTGTCCCCCTTTGGGACCGTTTTTGTTTTGCCATGACGATGGTCGTTGATGCCTTTGGTAGGCACTGGGCCACCCAGATCTTATCCCAGAGGGGAGTTGGTCGGAGTGGCAGTGTCATGCCAGTAGGACGGTTTTGTCGGAACGTCGTTGGTCCACCCGAATAGGAGTTCAAGGCCATGGGTTCCGTGGTGTGGGTACAGTGCGCTACCTATGCAGAGTGTGTATTAAATCTATCGATAGCCGCGCCCACGGATATGGGCCCAGTTCGTAGTTGGTCACACTGTGGGTCAACAGTAATTATAGTAACTTGATTAATAACAACCTTGGTTCGATTATGAGAAAGAGATTGGTTGTGATCATGGGATGATCACCGTGGTATCGAGGATATTGAGTTGATGGATATTTGTGGTATTATGCGAGAGTCGAGGGTAAAGATCAAGCTCCTTGTGGTCATGTAATGATTACTATGGTATTGTTAATACCAAGCTTGATTGGATCCTGAGATGATCGTGTGATGTCCATGATGGTTACGAGGTAACCCGAACAGAGTAAGTTGGTGCATGATAACGTCATCATGTTGCATGATAGTGTCATCATGTTTATATGTTCATGCCATGCTCGTATTGTTCTAGCTGTATCATGTTGTTCATGACATGTTGTTCTGATAGTATCACGTTAATCCTCATTAACTTGTAATTGTCATGCGGTTGTCTGTCTTGATTGCTTTGGTTGCTGTGAGCTTGCAAGTACATTCAGTGTACTGACCTGGCGTGTCATGCCAGTTTGCAGGTCATGCCGGATTTGATTGCTTGTTTGCTATGGATCAATCTTTTTGTTCTGCAAATTTTGATATATTATATGTATTTTTCTGAATTACGATGATTTAGTTATGATTTTTTCAAGTTTGAAAATTGCCCTATAGTCCCGGTTTGTGTCTCCAACTGGGACTATAGCTTAAACCCCTTTAGTGCCGGTTCGTCGCACGAACCGGTACTAAAGGTTGGCCCTTTAGTACCGGTTTGTGCCACAAACCGGGCCTAAAGAGGCTCGTGGGGCCCCGGCCTGACGCCAGCCTGCCACCACCCCTTTAGTACCGGTTCGTGGCACGAACCGGTACTAAAGGTTCAACACGAACCGGCATTAATGCAAATCCGTTCAAACCGGCACTAATGGTACCATTAGTACCGGGCCAAAATCAAACCGGCACTAATGTGCTTCACGTTTGACCCTTTTTCTACTAGTGTACCTTCCTTAGAAATTTCTTTCTTTTAGTAATTATCAAACTTTTAGGCACAAGATCAAAAAATTCATTCATAGCAAATGGTTCCTTAATGATAGCAAAAGGATTGGGATGAATACTTATAGATTTAAGATCCACAGTTTCCTTACTAGAGGATTCACCCTTATTTTGAGGAACATACATAAGCTTAGCAACTTTATTAGAAGAACTTGGAGTACTCTTAACGGAAGAAAAAGCGGTTCCCAAGTTGGTAATGATATCCTCAAGTTTATCGATTCTAGTGGAATCTTGATTTATTCTCTCAATAACTATGGGTTCCTTCTCCTTAATATTTTTCAAAGTTACTCCTACCTTAGATCCATATTGGGTAATTTGATTGTGGATCTTTTTATCTATATATTCAATTAATTCAATTGTAGCAACTATATTTTCAATAATCTCAAGTCTTTGCATTACATGCTCCAAAGTTAACATAGTTCCATTAACCAAAAGAGGTGGTGAGCCAAATAAATCTATCATTGCATCATAAGAGTCAAAAGTGTGGCTACCCAAGAAATTCCCTCCAGTAATGGTATCAAAGATATATCTATACCAAGGATTAGCACCTACATAAAAATTGCGGAGAAGAACTGAGGTAGATTGCTTCCTGCTAGATCTATTTTGAGCATTGCAAATTCTATACCAAGCGTCTTTTAGATTTTCTCCCTCCGTTTGTTTAAAATTTGGAACTTCATTCTCGGGAGACAATGGAGAAGGTACAAGACTAGCCATAACGACAAGCAAGCGAGAAAAAGGCAAATGGAAAAGAGAGGGCGAATAACACGGCAAGGGTGAAGTGGGGGAGAGCGCCGGGATGATGAAGATGGCCACCGGTGAGGGTTCCCCCTTCCGGGAGGGTGCCGGAATAGGGTCCCGATTGGTTTTTGGTGGCTACAGAGGCTTGCAGCGGCGGAACTCCCGATCTATCCTGTTCCCCGATCGTTTTAGGGTATATGGGTATATATAGGAGGAAGAAGTACGTCAGGGGAGCCACAAGGGGCCCACGAGGGTGGAGGGCGCGCCTCCCTACCTCGTGGCTCTCTTGTTTCTTTCCTGACGTGCACTCCAAGTCTATCAGGTTGCTTTCCTTCCAAAAATAACTTCTCCAGAAGGTTTCATTCCGTTTCGACCCTGTTTGATATTCCTTTTCTTCGAAACACTGAAACAAGGGAAAAACAGGAATTGGCACTGGGCTCTGGGTCAATAGGTTAGTCCCAAAAATAATATAAAAGTGTTTAATAAAGCTCATAAACATCCAAAACAGATAATATAATAGCATGGAATCAAAAATTATAGATATGTTGGAGATGTATCAGGTCTATTGTCATGCCTCTCGCTGGTGCCTCCAACGAGGGATGGTTATGCGCGGGCACTACCTTGGCCGGGTAGGACGGCATAAGCCTTGTGTGCCCGTAATTGTTTTAGCCAACTTGTCCCCGTTTGGGACTGTCGGGGGACTAATCCACGAACACCTATGGGACTGGCGGACCGAGCCCCTTTCGGTTCGGCGGGGGGCGGAGATCGCACGAAGAGCAGATCGAGGCGAAGCACACGAGCAGTTTACCCAGGTTCGGGCCGCACGGATGCGTAAAACCCTACTCCTGCTTTGTGGTTTGTATTAAGTTCTTGCTCGGGAGCGCGGAGTGCTACAGTACACACCAGCAGCTAACGAGACCGAGTGTGAGAGTTCTCCTCCTCCCCCCTTCTACGTTGCGCGTGGGCCTCCTTTTATATGCTCAAGGGGTCACCGACAGGTGGCAACGTAGACAAGGGTAAAAATGGAAAGGTGTTGCGGTTGGTACAACTACTTGTACAATGTATCATACCTAACCCTGACGGCAGGGGACAAGGGCATTAAATGCCCGTCTGCGTCGTCCAAATAGTGCAAAAAGGGACCGTCAGGGACGCCACCGCTCGCCATGATGGCAATCTTGTCAGCGCCGCTTGCCACCGTGCACCGCTGGCTGCACAGCCTCCCACCACGCACGCTTGGAAGGGTCCCAGAGCGACACGTTGGTGGATGTGCTGGAGCGCGGGTACAGAGTGGTGGCTTGCCGCGGCAAGCGCCTTGCCGCGGCCGTTGTCTTGTCGCGTCCGAGAGCTTGTCGCTCACCGGGCCTTGCCGGGACGCGTGGCGCGTCGCGGCAAGTTCCTTGAGATGCCTTGGTTTAAATACTTTGTCCTTGAATGGCTCCAAAGGAACCACTGAGGTCCTTGGCGGTCACCCGGCAAGCCTTGCCGCGGGATTCTGCGACTGCCCGTGCACAAGTTCGGGATATTAGGGTACCCCTACTCTAGTACACCGACAGGAGCCCCCGGGCCTGGGCCATACACAGTGCCGAGCGCTGTTGGGCCAGGCCCAAAACAGGGCACGGGCACGCGCGGCCTAGGTTATGCCATATCTCTCTCCGTATCCACCGCGCCCTCCCCGAACGGCACGCGTCGAATGCGGCGTCGTGGGAGAGATCGTGGGTGGTTTCTTTATTCGGAAAGGCGAAACGTCCGCCCCCTCCCTCTTTATAAGTAGGGGAAACAGGGGTAGTGCGCCCATTCGCCGGTTGCTACTCCAATCTCGGAAATCTCCGCCGCTCCCTCGTCTTCAAAGCCGAAAGAGAGCAGCGCCCCGCCCCCCATCGCCACCAGCACTACCAACGCCGTCGACCTCCTCCACCACTTCCGCCATGGCTCCGAGAGCCGACAAGGGGAAAGCTGTGGAGTTGACCGAGGCGCAGTGGCTTGCGGCGCTGCGAAAGGAGCGGGCAATCTTCCCCCCCAAGCTCGCCGCGAGGGAGCTGAGGGAAAACTTCTACCTCTTCTGGTCGACGGAGACGCGAGCGCATCCGCGCACGAAGGTACTCCCAGCCGCCGCTTGGAAAACAGCTCCAAACGGATATCCTTTCTTCGCCTTGTTCTTCTACTGCGGGCTCTGCCCGCCTTTCTCTGAGTTTTTCTGCGATATCATGAACACCTACGGGTTCCGCCTCCTTGACTTCACCCCCAATGCCGTTCTAACCATGGCCGTTTTCGCACATCTATGCGAAACTTTGTCGGAGTCCATCCAAATGTAGCCCTCTTTCGCCACTTCTTTATGCCCCGGGTAGAGAGAGGAGAGCCTTTATCCGGCAGAATCGCCTGGATCTCGAGGGCCGGCAAGAAGGACACTTATCTGGAGGGAGAGTTCCGCGGCAAGTGGGAGGAATGGAGAGCAGACTGGTGCTGGATTGTTGAGGAGAACCCGCAGCCGTTTACCGCCCAGCGCCAAACCCCAGTAGCACGCGGCAGCGATTGGAGTGACGTGGCCCCGGAAGACGCTAGGCTGAAGATTGCCGTCACCAGGATCCAACGCCTCAGGCTTGCCGGGCTCACTGTAGGCGTTGTTGGCGCAGATTTTCTTCGCCGCCGCATCGCCCCCCTGCAGGAGAGGGGGAGACCCGCCTGGGAGTTCAAGAATGCGGCGGACATCATGAGGCTGCGTCCGGGCCTCAACTTCAACTTCACTATTCTGGAGCTTAATGCGATGCTCCAGGAGCTGTTCAAGTACGACCCTGAACATCCCGAAGTGTTCAGGTTGCCGCAGGGCGTCGTTCCGCTGTGCAACAACTCCTTGCTCGACCGCATCCGTGCAATGATGCCGTTGTGCGATTTGCATGGAATCGTCTCAACTTGGCTAGAGCCTGCAGACGACGTCGTGCAGGAGTCCTTTGAAGGCTTGGTGGAAGTGCCGATCCGCTCCGACGAAAAGAATGGCCTCACCCGCGACACCACCGAGCAAGAGATGCAACGCATCGCCACCAGGTTGGAAGAGGCGGCGGCGGCCGCAGCCGCGGGCGAGTTCGGATTCACCGTGGAGGAGGCAGATGCAGCAGAGGCCGCAAGCCGCACCGAGCGAGAGGGGCTTGTCGGCGGGGAAAAGCTCGCCGGGCGTGACGCCGAGTCGAACGAGCCCGCCGAGGATACGAGTGGCTCGTTGGAGATCAACTCCTCTTCCTCCTCATCTTCAGGCAGCTCGCCGCAAGCAGAGCCTCCATCCCCACCAAGAAGGCGTCTCCGCAAGGCCGGGGACGTAGCGGAGCGGCAGACGAGTCAACAGCCACAGCACCGCGCGACACGCTCCACCGCGGCAAGCACTGTTGCCGCGGGAGCGCCTCACGTTGCTGCGGCAACTGGAGCGGGGTCTTCCCAGACCACCGCTTCTACTCCTGCTGCTTCTCACGCCGCGGGGGCAGCCAGAGCGGGGTCGTCTCAGACCACCGCCACCGTTCCTGCCAAGCGGCCAAGGGAACCTACTCCTCCGCCTCCTCGCGCCGGACGTGAGCCGGACTTTGACTTCTCCGTGTTCAGCTCCGACGAGGAAGAAGAAGAAGAGTAAGATTCTCTTGTTGTACTTGTAGTTCTTCAATTCTTGTTGTTTTGTCTTGTATCTCATTTGCTCTACTCTGAACTCATTCCTTTTCAGGACTCTGGCCCAGAGAGCAGCGAAGAGAGCCAAGGTCCCGGTGATTGTCATCAAGGACAAACCCACCGCGACAGCAGGGGGCGCGCCCGAGACCACCTTGCCGGACCCGGCAACTATTCTCCAGAGCAGCCCCCCAGCGTAAGCATATGGTTCGCTTGCCGCTATTAGGCACGCATGGATACTCTTTCTTTGCTGACATCTGATTTGTTGGTTTGTGTAGGAGCAGAGCAGCCCCACCAGGAGCGCCCGGAGACCGCCCCCGGCATGCCATCTGCTTCGACTATGCCGCCAAGGGAGAGTCCTCCGGCAAGGGAGAGGTCTCCGGCAAGGGAGAATTCTCCGGCAAGGGAGAATTCTCCGGCAAGGGAGAAGTCTCCGGCAAGGGAGAGCACCAGCGTCCCCCCGGCGGCGGAGACTACGGCTGCTGAACCTAGTCCAGGTAATCCTCTTGCTTCAAAACTTCCCTTGGGTCCTTCTTCATTTGATCTTCTTTTCTTTTGGATATTTGCTTGACTCTTCTCACTTTTCCGGCCATCAGATCCATCTGCTGTGGAGCCGCTGGACACCGAGGTTGCTGCCGACGACGCTGCTGCCACTGGAGGGGCAGCCGGCGCGGATGATCCCGCCAGCGCAGAGGCCGCCAAAGCTGTCGCCACAGCCGCTGGCGAGGGGTCTGGCGATCGCACTGACGGCCCTGAGGCCGCAGGAGCGCCAGGCGCTACATCGACCGCCGACCCGTCCGCCGCTGCCGCAGCGCCGGGCTCCGAAGAGCCCCAGCCAGGCATCTACTTGAAGGCCGGCGATGGCGTCTTCATCAACCTCCCCTGGGCGTCAAGCTCCAGGGCACCGGTCGAGGGAGAGAGCTTCGACGGAGAGGTGCTCTCCTCCGCTGGACTGACGCTACTTGATGCGCCGAGCAGTAGCAGCGGCGAGCCTGAGGAGGAGCGGCTGCTGCGGAAGCTGTTGTTGCTCTAACGCGCGTGGCAAGCCAAGCTGGAATCTCGCGAGGCGCTTGTCGCGAAGGCGGGAGTGGACATCGAGAATCGCGCGGAGGAGCTCCGGGGTTTCAACCAAGAAGCTCTCCGGTCCTTGGTAGAGGAGCGGGAGCGACTTGCCGAAGAGCAGAAGGCCTTCCTCCTCGAGAGGGCTGAAGTTGAAGAGCAACAGCGGCTTGCCGCTGAGAAGCTTTCTGCGCAGGAGGGCGAGCTGACGCAGCGGAAAGTCAACCTTGACAATCACGAGGAGGAGCTTGCCGCGCGTGAGCAGAAATTCGGCGGAGCCCTCAAGCGAGCAGAGGATGCTGCCGCAGCTGCCGAGGCCGCCAAGAAGGAGCTGGAGACGAAGGTGGCGCAGCTGGAGGCCGATTTCAAGGCGAGCGGCGAAGAGCTTGCCGCGCTCAAGCGTGAGCGGGAGAAGGACGCCCACAGCAACTCAGAGCTGCAGGCTCGTCTCACCGAGAAGGGCAAGGAGCTCAGCGCCGCCAAGGACTCCAACGCAGATCTTGAGTTGAAGCTGATCACTTTGACCAAGGCGCTGGATGGCGCCAAGGAGCAGGAGATGGCCTTGAAGGAGGAGACCAAGGCCGCCAAGGCGCTGTTGGCGAGTACCGCTGCCGCCCAGAACACCTTTAAGGAGACTATGGAGCACTAGACGGAGGGTCTCGTGAATGCTACCGCAGATATCGATAAGGAGCTGGCGCAGCTAGGGATGGAGGATGTCGGGTATCCCTTTGATGAGAACCTCCAACCCAGCGCCAAGCTCACCTTGATCTTCAAAGGCGTGGCGACGGCCCTCCAGCGGCTCCGGGAGAAGATCCCAAAGCAGCTGGCCGACGAGTCGCGCAAGATCTGCGCGGGAGCTCTTCAAAAGGTGTTGGTGAAGGTGGCCTTCCGCAACCCGGGCCTCAACCTCTCCAACGTCCTCAAGACCTTGCCGCCGGATGCCGATCTGGAAGCGCTCAAGGCCCTTGTCGCACCCATTGTGGACAAGGTGAGCGGGGTCAAGAGGATCGAGGGCGATCGCGTAGACTAGGCCGCCCGTTTTCTTCTTTTCTTGTCGCTGCTGGTCATGTTATGAGAACAATCTGTTAGAGCTGCGACAAGCTATCTTGTAATATAACTCTATTTTGGGTAGTGATTGCTATGTTATTCCCTTTACTTGATTCCTCCCTTTGTATGTTTTTGCCCTACGCTTTTAGGGAACTTGCTGGCGCAGGCACCTTAGCCGCGAGCGCTGAGTGCGGGACGTCAGCAGCCTGCTGGCGGTGTCGCTACCGACAAGAAACCTTGTCGCAACTAGTCGCAGCTCACTTAAGTTGTTGAGCGGACTCGAAACAAAGTAAGGGCGCGGCTAGCTGCGACGCAACTAGCCGCAACTCACTTAAGTTGTTGAGTGGACTCGAAACAAAATAAGGGCGCAACTAGCTAAGAGTTGGTTCCTCCGCACACAGGTTTTCCATACAAAGTGCGGTCGTTCAAGGAAGATAACTTAAAAAATTTAAAAAATCTGATTGCTCAAACTTTGGCAACTTAGCTTTTCTGTTGTTTGCTTCCTGGCAAGGCGAAATTCTTGAACGACGCCTGGTCCATACCATTATCTTCTCCTCCCCCCCCCCCCGGCAAACTTGTGCGCGAGGGAACCTTCCTTTCCTTGAGAAAAAAAAGAAAGGAGAGAAAATAGAGATATGGAGCCTTATGGCTCGTTATTGCTTACCGGGGGTAGGTGCTGCACAAAGTGTCAGATAACACATGCAAAAAATAGAAAGCATGAAATTGACAAGATGTGCGGAGCACATGAGCTTTACTTATGCACGGGGTCTGTGCCGGCTTTGTACAAAGGATTACATGCAACAGCGGCAAGACTTGTATAAAAGGTGGTTGCCGGAACGGGTTCCGGCAACCGCGCCTTATGGGTAAAACTTACGAAGATGCCCAATATTCCAGGAGTTGCTCACCGGAATGCCATCTTCGATCTCAAGGTGGACAGCGCCAGGCCTAGTGACTCGTTTCACCCGGTAAGGGCCTTCCCACTTTGGCGTCAACTTGTTGGAATTCTTGGCGGACTGAACGCACCGAAGAACAAGGTCGCCTTCCTCCAGACTTCTGGCGTTAACTTTGCGGCTATGGTAGCGGCGCAAAGCTTGCTGGTAGCGAGCAGCTCGCACAGCAGCCTGAAGACGGTCTTCCTCAAGGAGCAGCGTGTCATCTTGTCGCAGCTGCTCTTGCTCAAGCTCATCATAAGCGAGCACTCGAGGTGACCCGTATACGAGTTCCGTGGGGATAACTGCCTCTGCTCCATAGACTAGAGCGAAAGGTGTCTGGCCAGTGGCTCGATTTGGCGTCGTCCTGATCGACCAAAGAACCACTGGCAGCTCCTCAATCCAGTTTCTTCCGCACTTGTGCAGCCTGTCGAAAGTCCTGGTCTTGAGCCCACGCAACACTTCAGCATTTGCCCTCTCCGCTTGACTGTTGCTTCTCGGGTGAGCAACAGAAGCGAAGCAGACCTTGGCACCAAGATCTTGGACATACTGCATGAAGGTGCGGCTCGTGAATTGCGTACCGTTGTCGGTGATGATCCTGTTAGGGATCCCGAAACGGCAAACAATCGACCTGAAGAACTTGACTGCTGACTGTGCTGTGACCTTCCTCACTGGTTCCACTTCCGGCCACTTTGTGAACTTGTCGATTGCAACGTAAAGTACTCAAAGCCCCCGACTGCTCGGGGAAAGGGGCCGAGGATGTCGAGCCCCCAGACCGAAAATGGCCAGGACAAAGGGATCGTCTGGAGAGCTTGAGCTGGCTGGTGTATCTGCTTGGAATGGAACTGGCACGCTTCACACTTGGTTACTTGTGCAGTTGCATCCTGGAGGGCTGTCGGCCAAAAGAAACCTTGCCAGAATGCTTTGCCGGCAAGTGCTCTTGCGCCAATGTGGTGACCACATATGCCTCCATGTATCTCTGCCAACAGCTTTTGTCCGTCTTCCCGGGGAATACACTTCAATTTCACACCGTTGAGTCTTCTTCTGTATAGTGTGTTGTCGACAAACTGGTACATACTTGACTGTCGGGCTACTCTTTCCGCTTCTTCTTGCTCTTCGGGAAGTTCTCCTGTCTGAAGGAAACGGACAATCTGCTGTGCCCATGCTGGAGCTTGTGGCTCGACAACAAGGACTAAAGGCACATCTGCTGCTGCGGGAACATCCACTTCTACGGCGAGAACCTGCGGCTCAGCCGGAGCTTGACGTTCCCTGGCAAGCTTACCGGAGCGAAACTTGTCGGGAGCCTCTGCTTCTACGGAACAAAGCCTAGGGCTTGCCGGAGCAGACTGCTCCTCAGCACTCTTGGTGTTGAGCTTTGCTGCTGCGGGAACATCCGCTTCTACGGCGAGAACCTGCGGCTCAGCCGGAGCTTGATGTTCCCCGACAAGCTTGCCGGAGCAAAACTTGTCAGGAGCCTCTGCTTCAACAGAACAAACCCTATGGCTTGCCGGAGCAGACTACTCCTCAGCACTCTTGGTGGTTATCTTGGGGACCTTCTTGGCGGCGGCTTCGGGAAGCTCTGCCGGAAAATAGTCACCAGAAATTAACTTCCTCTTTTTGCTCTGTCCAGTTGATGGCGTTACGGATGGTCGAGTCAGCTTGAGCACAAAGATCCCTGGTTCCACAGGTAACTTAAGTGCGGCGCACTTTGACAGGCCATCGGCAATGTCGTTCTGAGCTCTTGGAATATGCTTCATCTGCAGGCCGTCAAAGCGCTCTTCTAGCTTTCTCACTTCGTCAACGTAGGCTTCCATCAACGGACTCTGATAGCTCTTGTTCACTTGGCGGACGACAAGCTGTGAGTCACCCCTGACAATGAGCTTCCTGATCCCAAGGTCTGCTGCGATCCTGAGACCGGCAAGCAAGCCTTCATACTCTGCAGTATTGTTTTTGCTTGCTCCTTGGGAAAGTGCATCTGGACTACGTACTTGAGGTGCTCTCCGGTGGGTGTGACAAGCAGCACGCCAGCGCCGGCGCCTTGCAGCGAAAAGGCACCATCAAAGTACATCAGCCACTCTTTGCTTGCTTCGTCGATGGGGATGCTCGTTTCTGGAATTTCTTCATCTGGTGTTGGCGTCCACTCTACTATGAATTCTGCCAATGCTCTGCTTTGGATAGTTGAAGTACTCTCAAACTTGAGGCCAAAGCTTGACAGTTCCAGTGCCCACTCAACAATCCTGCCTGTCGCTTCTGGATTCTGCAGTATCCTCTTCAGCGGAAAGCGAGTGACAACTGTGATCTCATGTGCTTGGAAGTAATGGCGCAGCTTTCTCGAGGCCATGAGAAGGCCGAAAATCAATTTCTGCACACCAGAGTACCTTGACCTAGCCCCCTGCAGAAGGGAACTGACAAAGTAAATTGTGCGCTGCACCATTCTCTTTTGTATCTCCTCGCGTGTCTGCGCAGATCCATCCTTGTCGGGACCAGAGCTTGTCGGGGAAGCCCCCTGCTTGTCGCTGGATGCGCCTGCCGTGGTTGCTGGCTCATCATCAGCCTCCCTCTCCGCAACTAACGCAGCACTAACCACTTGATTGGTTGCCGGTATATACAGTAGCAACTTCTCTTGTGGCTTAGGTGCGACAAGTGTTGGAGTGGAGGACAGGTATCTCTTCAAGTCCTGCAGCGCAGCCTCCGCTTCTGGAGTCCATTTCATTGGACCTGCCTTTTTCAGTATTTTGAAAAATGGTAGGGCGCGCTCAGCAGACCTAGAGATAAACCTGCTGAGAGCAGCCACGCAACCGGCAAGTCTTCGTACATCCTTGACGCGCTTTGGTGCTTCAATTTGCTCAATGGCCTTGATCTTGTCGGGATTGGCTTCAATTCCCCGCTGAGATACGAAAAACCGGAGAAGCTCTCTGGAAGGGACTCCAAACACACACTTCTCGGGGTTTAGCTTGAGGTTGATCTTACGCAGATTTGCAAAGGTCTCATCTAAATCTTGAATCAGAGTTGCCTTGTCTTTGCTCTTGACCACTATGTCATCCATGTAGGCTTCCACATTCCTGTGTATTTGTGGCTCAAGAGCGACATGGACTACCCTTGCAAATGTTGAACCAGCATTTTTTAAACCGAAAGGCATCCGTACGAAATAGTACGTGCCACATGGAGTGATGAATGCGGTCTTCTCCTCATCCTCTTCTGCCATGAAGATCTGATGGTATCCTGAGTATGCGTCAAGAAATAAAAGCAAGTCACATCCGCCCGTGGAGTCAACAATCTGGTCAATGCGTGGCAAGGGAAATGGATCTTTGGGACAAGCTTTATTAACATCGATAAAGTCGATACAAAGCCTCCATTTCCCGTTTGCCTTGTGCACGACTACAGGATTGGCCAGCCACGTAGGATGGAGCACTCCTCTGACAAGGCCTGCTGCTTCCAATTTCTTGATTTCTTCTGCGATGAACTCTTGGCGCTCCACTGCTTGCTTCCTGACCTTCTGCTTGACGGGCCGCGCATGAGGACAAACGGCAAGATGGTGCTCAATTACTTTCCTGGGAACACCGGGGATGTCAGACGGTTGCCACACAAACACGTCGACATTCGCCTGCAGGAAAGCAATGAGCGCGCTTTCCTATTTAGGGTCGAGAGTGGCACTGATGGTGAAGGTACCACCAGTGCCGTCCTCCTTGGCGGACACCTTCTTGGTCTCTGGCGGAGCTGTCATCGTCTTCTTACACTTGCCGGTGGAGCTCGATGGTGCGTCCTCAACGGCAGTGCAGCACTACGAAGAGGTGCGCTTGCCGGAGTGGGCATCAGAACTCTTGCCGGACTTGGTCTTCTTCTTCCCCCCGGGTGCTTCAATGGCAGGTGTCATGCGATCTATTGCGGCTACCGCTTCCCGGTAGATCTTGTTGACGCAGATAAGGGCATCCTTCTTGTCGCCAGGGACAGAGATGACGCTTATCGGGCCTGGCATCTTCAGCATGTTGTATGCGTAGTGAGAGGCTGCCATGAACTTGGCGAGTGCTGGATCGCCGAGTATCCCATTGTAAGGCAATGGAAAATTGGCAACGTCAAAAGTGACCCTCTCAGTCCTGAAGTTCAACTCGCTGCCAAATGTTACTGGCAACGTGACCTTCCCCTTCGGCTTGCTCCTTCCCGGGTTAATTCCTTGGAATGTGCCGGTTTCTTCAAGCTCGCTGTCAGGGATCTGGAGTTTCTGGAGTACAGCGGAGGAGATCAGGTTCAAGCCGGCCCCGCCGTCAACTAGCATCTTAGTGACTTTGAGGTTGCGGATAGTTGGTGAAACCAACATCGGCAAGCACCCGACCGCAGTTGTGCGATCTGGGTGGTCCTCAATATCAAAGATGATAGGCGTGCTGGACCATTTCAGAAGCTTGCGTGACTCGACAGGTGGTTCCGCCGCATTGACTTCCCGCACCCACTGCTTGAGTTGGCGGTGCGAAGTATGCAGAGAAGCACCACCGTCAACGCACAAGACCTCTGTGGCTTTCTGGAACTCCTGCTCACTGGTCTCGACATCATCCATGTCTTCGTCGTCGTCGTCATCTTCATCCTTGTCGCAGCCGCGGGGAGGTCTGTCTCCTTGCCGCTGCTTGGCCTTGCCGCGGCGTCCTCCCCGGCCGGCGTGCTTCTTGCCGGATTCTCCAGCGCCTCCTTGGGCCCTCTCCTTGTCGCATCGCTCGTATTCAGCCTTTTGCTGTTGGACGAGCTGCTCGACCTTCTTGCAGCTCTGGAGATCATGGCCCTTGGTGCGGTGGATCTTGTAGTACTGCTTGTCGGTGCCGTCCTGCTTGTCGGCGACCGCCACAGCCTGGCAGTTGGTGCATGCGGCAATCTCCTTGCCGGAGCTGCCAGCTTTGGCTTTCTTGGCGCCACCTTCGTTGCCGGACTGCTCAATGACTAGCACATCTTTGCCTTTCTTCTTCCTGTTATTCCGCCGCCGGTTTTTCTTCGCCGGGGCAGCATCCTCGCTGTCAGATCCTCCTGCTCGTGTATTCTCTCCGGGGAATTTCCTCCCTTCCTCAGCATGTGCACACTTGTCGGCCAGGGCATACAGCTCACTGACGTCTCTGATCTTGCACATTGCCATCTGCTCCCTCATCCTACGGTTACGCACGTTCTGATGGAACGCGCTGATGACCGTGGCAGGGTGGACATTTGGGATGTTGTGTTGTACACGGCTGAACCTTTGAATGTACTTGCGCAGGGGCTCTCCTTCCTTCTGGGTGAGCAGATGAAGGTCACTCTCTTGGCCATGAGGTTTGTGGCCGCCTGTAAAGGCACCGACAAACTGATGGCATAGGTCTGCCCAGGAGGATATAGAGTTGTCCGGCAAATGCATGAGCTAGGACCTGACGTTGGGCTTGAGCACCAGCGGGAAGTAGTTGGCAAGGATCTTGTCGTCCCGTCCCCCGGCAGCCTGCACCGCGATGGTGTAGACGTTGAGGAACTCCGACGGATGCGACTTGTCGTCGTACTTCTCTGGTACGTCTGGCTTGAAATTCTTCTTGCTGGGCCACTGGACTTGCCGCAGCTCACGAGTAAACGCAGGGCAACCTACCGCGTACGGCAAGTCGCCTGGTTGCCCTGGCGCATGCATGTCGAAAGAAGGCCCAGCGCGCTGGTCTGATTGACGCCGCGCTTCTCTTCGACGCTTGATGCGAGTACGAGCGTCTTCTTGCTGTCGTTCGTGAAGAACTTGGCGCTGATCGCGACGAGCTCGTGGATCCGATGACGCAGTGGAGTCGCTGTCGAGGTGGATCCGGTGGGTCGGCGATCTTGGCCTTCGGGGCGGAGGGTGCACAGTGGTTGCACCCCCACCAGTCTTGTCGTCATCGGCTCGTGCCTGGCTGACTTGCCGCGGCTGCGACATACTCGGCTGCCGTGGAGTGTCGCCGTTGGCGAAGCCGATGAGACTCTGAATGGTGGCCCTCCAGTCGTCGATCTTGTCTGCCGTTGGAGGGTAGTCCAGGAGCAGTTGAGCTCGCGCCAAAGCTTCTGCTGAAGTGGCGGGTGGCGGTGGCGAACGGTGCGAGGAGCGGGATATGCTCGGACTTCTAACTATGTTAGAAGGAGCAGTATCCCATCCAGGCGACCGTGCCTCGCTCGTGCCAGCATGTTGGCGTGCATGCTGGTCTTGAGCACTCCGAAATCCACCAACTTGATCTTGGCCCAGCAAACGCATGGTACCGTGTGTACCATGACGCTGTCGGTCCTGCGCCTGCTGAGATGGGTGTGGTGCATGTATGGACGCCGAGGTCTTGGAGTGCGCCCGGTCGTTGTGGGATCCGGCTACGCCGCTGATGAGCAACGCAGCCTTGTCCTTGGACCTGGCAGCACCATGAGCTCCATCGTCGACGCCCGTTCTTCCGCCGGCGTCTACCCACCAGCCGTTTGCTCCGGCGGTGGTGGGTTCGGCACGGACGGAGCAGCCGCCTCCGAAGTCTTCTTCTTCAGCGGCATGTCGATGAAGATGATGAAGATCTAGCTCGTGTGAACTCCGAATCTGGTTCACACAACCTCGACGCCCCCTACCTGGCGCGCCAAAGATGTCGGGGGACTAATCCACGAACACCTATGGGACCGGCGGACCGAGCCCCTTTCGGTTCGGCGGGGGGCGGAGATCGCACGAAGAGCAGATCGAGGCGAAGCACACGAGCAGTTTACCCAGGTTCGGGCCGCACGGATGCGTAAAACCCTACTCCTGCTTTGTGGTTTGTATTGAGTTCTTGCTCGGGAGCGCAGAGTGCTACAGTACACACCAGCAGCTAACGAGACCGAGCGTGAGAGTTCTCCTCCCCCCCCCCTTCTACGTTGCGCGTGGGCCTCCTTTTATATGCTCAAGGGGTCACCGACAGGTGGCAATGTAGACAAGGGTAAAAATGGAAAGGTGTTGCGGTTGGTACAACTACTTGTACAGTGTATCATACCTAACCCTGACGGCAGGGGAGAAGGGCATAAATGCCCGTCTGCGTCGTCAAAATAGTGCAAAAAGGGACCGTCAGGGACGCCACCGCTCGCCATGATGGCAATCTTGTCAGCACCGCTTGCCACCGCGCACCGCTGGCTGCACAGCCTCCCGCCACGCACGCCTGGAAGGGTCCCAGAGCGACACATTGGTGGATGTGCTGGAGCGCGGGTATAGAGTGGTGGCTTGCCGCGGCAAGCTCCTTGCCGCGGTCGTTGTCTTGTCGCGTCCGAGAGCTTGTCGCTCACCGGGCCTTGCCAGGACGCGTGGCGCGTCGCGGCAAGTTCCTTGAGATGCCTTGGTTGGCCTTCCCGGCAAGCTCCTCTTGCCGGGTGATGGGGTTATGTACCTAGGGTAGGGTCATGGACCTGATCCAAGTAACTTACCCCAGGACATCCTTAGAAGAGGTCGCCTTCCAGTCGACCAACGAAGATTCACTCGACTGGCCTTAAGGACTCGACCACGAAGACTCACTCGACCACCAGGAGGTCAAGAGGCACTCTGCACTGCAACGGCCTGTAATCAAGTAGACTTTATGATAGTAAAGGCCTTTATGTGGGGCGTTACCAGTAACGCCCCAGACTTAACTCACCTTAAACCCTCTCCTGCGTGGGCTGGCTGGGGTCCTGGCGCACTCTATATAAGCCACCCCCCCTCCACAGGCAGAGGGGTTCGGCACCTTGTAGTTCATACACTCATAATCCACTCGACCGCCTCCGGGCTCCGAGACGTAGGGCTGTTACTTCTTCCGAGAAGGGCCTGAACTCGTACATCCTTTGTGCTTACAACCTCTCCATAGCTAGGACCTTGCCTCTCCATACCTACCCCCCACTCTACTGTCAGGCTTAGAACCACGACAGTTGGCGCCCACCGTGGGGCAGGTGTTTTAGCGATTTTGTGGAGAAGTTGCGATTCTTCCGAGTACTTTCATCATGGTGTCTGCTAGAGTTTTGGTCGAGGGTCAAGAGATCCGTCTCGGCGCTCTCACCTTCATCGCCGACGACTCCGCATGGCTCCAGGAGGCTCCACTCGACGTAGATGCGCTCCCCGTCTGCGGTGCGACGCATTTTCGCGCATGTGTCCGCGGCGTTCTGCTGCGGCAACCGTCGACCCAGTATCGGTCGGCTCCTCCATCGTCCACCCTCCCGGTCTCCCGCCAACGCAAGCGCTCAGGCCGGTCGAGGCTTCAGCGATGGGTGAGTCACGCGGTGGCTCGCCAATCGGCCACTACCCAAGTTGCGGCAATCGAGCCCAACGAATATCTCTACGGCTTGTTCGACCAGTCGACTGACTCCGTAGAGACTGCATCCGAGTGCGGAAGCAGTGATCCAGCGGCGGAAATCTTGATGGTCGACGGGCCCCACAGCCCTCCTGGCTTCGCCCGTGGTGGTGGAGCAGGTGACGGCGGCGACCCTGCACGAGGCTACGAAGAGTACCAGCCCGAGCCACTCGACTCTCTGCAAAGAGAGGAACTTCGCCGCAGGAACGAGGATCCCCTGCGTATTCCCATCGCAGGAGAAACCCCCGAGGCTCGTGCCTTGGAGGAGGCGCGTCTGGCCAATTTGGCCGAGCGCACTCGACTGGAGAACCTTCAGCGAGCACTCGACGAGCGCGCGCGGCAACGAGTTCCCGACACCGGTCGACGTCAACTCTTCCCGCCGACTCAGGTATATCGAACCCCAATTCAGAATTTAGCAGCTGTGACCCGTATAGCAGAGTCCATCCAGCCTTCGCAGTCGGAAGCTGGCAGAGGTTTGCTGCAGATCAGGGATCTGCTCCGGGCAGCAGGAGATCAGAATTCAGCCGTGTCTCAGTCGCGCAACAGAATTCACAGTCGATCCGTCACTGTGAATACGGTTCAGTCGGCTCACAGCCCCAGATCGCCTCCGCGGCGCGAAGGGCGTAAGAATCGGCGAGATCAATATGGCGACAGACTCGACCGAGATGATAGGCGTCGAGTGCCCTATTCCCCTCCGAGGGGTGGGTCTTACGCTCCTCGACAGCCAGATGATAGGCGTCAGTACAGTACAGGGCGTAGGGTTCCAGTTGATCCCAGAGAGCCAGGCTTCGACGCGCGATCCATTATCGTGCAAGGGTTGGTCGACCGGAACAGAGCCCATCGAGGCGCACTTGACAGAGATGTACCCACAAGCAGTCGAGTGCATGTTTCTGGTCCTGAATGTTTCAGCAGAGCTATCAGAGCCGCAGTTATTCCCCCCAATTTCAGGTTGGCAACAGGAGTCAGCAAGTTCACTGGTGAGTCTAAGCCTGAAACTTGGCTCGAAGACTACCGAGTGGCAGTTCAGATTGGTGGTGGGAACGACGAGGTGGCCATGAAGCATTTACCCCTCATGTTGGAAGGTTCTGCCAGGGCATGGTTGACTCAATTACCTCCTAGCAGCATTTACACTTGGGAAGATCTGTCCCGAGTGTTCGTCAGGATGTTTGAAGGGACTTGCAAGCGACCAGCTGGATTGACAGAGTTGCAAGTCTGCGTGCAGAAAGCTAATGAGACTCTAAGAGAGTATATTCAGAGGTGGATCACTTTGCACCACACGGTGGAGAATGTCTCTGATCATCAGGCAGTATGCGCCTTCAAAGACGGCGTCAAGAACAGAGAACTGAGTTTGAAATTTGGTCGAACCGGTGACATGACCTTGAGTCGGATGATGGAGATTGCTACCAAGTACGCCAATGGCGAAGAAGAAGACCGACTCCGAAGCGGCAAGCACAAGCCGAGTCAGTCGGAAAAGGGAAACACCAGTCGGAAACAGAAGCGGAAGGCTGAACCGGCAGCTCCTGGAGAGGCTCTGGCCGTGACTCAAGGAAAGTTTAAGGGGAAACCAAAAGGATCCTGGAACCCCAAGAAGGTAAAGGATAAAGAAGGGAATGACGTGTTGGATATGCCATGTCACATTCACACGAAGAAAGACGAAGAGGGGAATATCATTTACCCAAAGCACACCACTCGGCAATGTCGACTCCTGATCCAGCAGTTTCAGGGAAAACAGTCTAAGGACAAGGAGAAGGAGTCGGGCAAGGCCGAAGACAAAGAGGACAGTGAGGGAGGATATCCGCATATCAACTCCACTCTGATGATCTTTGCAGATGTGGAAAGCAGAAGTCGACTGAAAGTGATTAACCGAGAGGTGAACATGGTTGCCCCAGCAAGGGCAAATTATCTGAAGTGGTCTCAAACACCCATCACATTCGACCAATCTGATCACCCGACTCATATTGCCACCCCTGGGAGGCAAGCTTTGGTGGTCGATCCAGTTGTCGAAGGCACTCGACTGACAAAGGTGCTGATGGATGGTGGAAGTGGGCTGAATCTGTTATATGCAGACACATTGAAAGGTATGGGCATTCCGATGTCCCGACTGAGCACTAGTAACATGAGCTTTCATGGAGTTATACCAGGGAAGAAGGCCGAGTCACTCGGCCAGATAGCTTTGGACGTAGTGTTTGGTGATTCGAAGCATTTTCGCAAAGAAAAGTTGACGTTTGAGGTCGTGGATTTTCAAAGTGCATATCATGCCATTTTGGGGAGACCAGCCTATGCACGGTTCATGGCTCGACCATGTTACGTGTACCTCAAATTGAAGATGCCCGGTCCCAAAGGTGTGATCACTGTCACCGGTGATAGGAAAAAGGCAGAGGAGTGCTTTCAGAAGGGCTCCAAGATTGCCGATTCCCAAGTGACAGCGGTCGAGTTCGAAGAATACAAGCAAAACGCAGATCCGAGTGACTTGCTGCGATCCAAGAAGCCCGCCACAGAGTCTGCATTCCAGTCGTCCCGTGAGACGAAGCATGTTCACATTCACCCGACCGACCCCGAAGCAGCTCCAACCCGCATCTCCACAACACTCGACCCAAAATAGGAAGAAGCGCTCATCCAGTTCCTCCGTGAGAACTGGGACATTTTTGCATGGAAGCCCGCTGACATGCCAGGTGTTCCCAGGGGACTGGCTGAGCATCTCCTAAGAGTCGACTCGTCTGCAAAACCAGTCAAAGAGCATCTTCGGCGGTCCGCCGTCCAGAAGAGAAAGGCCATCGGTGAAGAAGTGGCTCGACTGTTGGCGGCAGGATTTATCCGAGAGATATACCACTCCGAGTGGCTCGCTAATGTCGTCATGGTTCCTAAGAAGGACAAGTCGCTCCGAATGTGCATTGATTTCAAGCACATCAACCGGGCCTGCCCGAAAGATCACTTTCCTCTCCCTCGCATAGATCAAATTGTTGACTCGACCGCGGGATGCGAGAGGTTGTCTTTTTTAGATGCTTACTCCGGGTACCACCAGATCCGTCTGTACGGGCCCGATGAGGTAAAAACAGCTTTCATCACTCCATTCGGGTGCTTCTGCTATATCACCATGCCATTCGGCCTCAAGAATGCTGGAGCCACATTTATGCGAATGATTCAGAAGTGTCTACTCACCCAAATCAGTCGGAATGTGGAAGCTTATATGGATGATATTGTTGTCAAGTCACGAAAAGGTTCCGACCTGCTCGCTGACCTCGCCGAAACATTTGCCAACCTCAGAAGGTATGATATCAAGCTCAATCCATCAAAGTGCACATTGGAGTTCCTGGTGGCAAGTTACTCGGTTTTCTCGTTTCCGAACGGGGAATCGACGCTAACCCAGAGAAGATTGGCACTATTCTCCGAATGAAACGCCCTGTGCGAGTGCACGATGTCCAGAAGCTTACTGGATGCTTGGCCGCATTAAGTCGATTCATCTCACGACTCGGTGAAAAGGCACTGCCTCTTTACCGACTGATGAAGAAGGCTGACAAGTTCGAGTGGACTCCAGAAGCTGATGCAGCGTTTGCCGAGCTAAAAGCTCTGCTCTCCACCCAGCCGGTGCTTGCTGCTCCAATCAGCAAAGAGCCTCTGTTGCTCTACATCGCAGCCACAGGACAAGTCGTCAGTACTGTGCTAACGGTCGAGCGGGAAGAAGAAGGAAAAGCTCTCAAAGTTCAGCGCCCAGTGTATTATTTGTCTGAAGTCTTGACTCCATCCAAGCAGAGATATCCTCATTATCAGAAGCTTGTGTATGGAATATACATGACCACAAAGAAGGTTGCTCATTATTTCTCTGACCATTCCATCACAGTCGTCAGCAACGCTCCACTATCAGAGATTTTGCACAACAGAGACGCAACTGGTCGAGTGGCCAAATGGGCGATTGAACTTCTTCCCCTTGATATCAAGTTTGAGGCAAAGAAAGCCATTAAGTCCCAGGCGGTAGCAGATTTCCTCGCCGAGTGGATTGAACAACAGCAGCCGACTGAAGTTCACTCGGAGCATTGGACCATGTTTTTTGATGGCTCTAAGATGTTGAATGGTTCCGGTGCTGGGGTTGTCCTGATTTCCCACAGAGGAGATAAGCTCAGATATGTGCTCCAGATTCACTTTGATTCCTCCAACAATGAGGCAGAATATGAGGCCCTCCTATATGGGTTGCGCATGGCCATTTCACTCGGCGTCCGTCGCCTAATGGTCTATGGCGATTCGGATTTAGTGGTCAATCAGGTGATTAAAGAGTGGGACGTGAGAAGCCCATCCATGACTGGATACTGCAGTGCAGTGAGGAAGCTGGAAAAGAGGTTCGAGGGGTTGGAGCTCCATCATATACCCCGACTGAAAAATCAAGCAGCTGATGATCTAGCAAAGATAGGTTCCAAGAGAGAAGCCATTCCGAGTGGTGTGTTCTTGGAGCATATACGCACTCCGTCAGTCAAAGAAGATCCTTTCACCGAAGAAACTCTGCAGCCCAAGAGCGCCACAGATCCGACTGAAGTTGAAGTCCCAGCGGTGGTCGACTTGATCATGGAGGTTTTGGTGGTCATTCCCGACTGGACGATTCCGTATGTCGCATATATCTTGAGGAAAGAGCTTCCGGAGGATGAGGAAGAGGCTCGACAGATCGTCCGTCGATCTAAGGCCTTTACCGTAATCAAAGGACAATTATACAGAGAAAGCGCGACTGGAGTCGGTCAGAAGTGCATAACACCAGAAGAAGGTCGACTCATCCTCAATGATATTCACTCGGGGACCTGTGGTCATCATGCCTCCTCTCGGACCATCGTGGCCAAAGCATACCGAGCCGGATTTTACTGGCCCAAGGCGAATGAGATGGCAAAAGAGATAGTGGATAAGTGCGGGGGATGTCAGTTCTACTCGAATATGTCGCACAAGCCTGCGTCAGCTTTGAAGACCATCCCACTCGTCTGGCCTTTTGCAGTTTGGGGGCTGGACATGGTCGGTCCTTTGAGAACAGGACGAAGTGGCTTCACGCATGTACTGGTGGCAGTCGACAAGTTCACCAAGTGGATCGAGGCTAAACCAATCAAGAGCCTTGACACCGGTACTGCTGTTAGCTTCATCAGGGAACTAATATTCAGATATGGAGTCCCGCACAGCATCATTACGGATAATGGGTCGAACTTTGACTCAGAGGAATTCAGAGCTTTCTGCGACTCCCAGGGCACACGGGTCGACTACGCATCAGTTGCCCATCTGTAGTCGAATGGACAAGCAGAGCGAGCTAATGGACTGATTCTTAAGGGATTGAAGCCTCGACTGATGCGTGATCTCAAACACGCGGCTGGAGCTTGGGTCGATGAACTTCCCTCTGTACTCTGGGGACTGCGGACCACACCTAATCGGTCGACCGGAAGAACTCCATTCTTCTTGGTCTACGGAGCCAAAGCGGTCTTACCAAGTGATCTTCTGCATAATGCTCCCCGAGTCGAAATCTACAACGAAGCAGAGGCTGAACAGGCGCGGCAGGACGCAGTCGACCTTTTAGAGGAAGAAAGGGAGATGGCTCTGATCCGGTCGACCATCTACCAACAAGATTTGCGCCGTTTCCACGCCCGAAATGTGAGAGGTCGAGCCTTCCAGGAAGGAGATTTGGTTCTCCGAGTGGATCAGCACAAACCACACAAGCTTGCTCCTTCTTGGGAAGGCCCCTTCATAGTCACCAAGGTCCTCCACAATGGGGCGTACCGTCTTTATAACGTCGAGCATAATTTCGACGAGCCCCGAGCTTGGAACGCGGAGCTACTCCGCCCATTCTACACTTAAGTTTTATCATTCGGATGAGTTGCAATAAAGTACTTTTGTAGTTCATGGACCTCAAAATAATAGTGTCATAGTTCCTCCATAATATCTGTCACTTTTTATTTTTGTCCAATGAAATTCCCCTTAGTGGGTGACTTAGCTGCGAATCCGTTTCGCCTAAGTTTGTAAAAATCCTACCGAGTGGTGAGCCAGACTCCCACTCGGAGGCTTAGCTGCGAATCCGTTTCGCCTAAGTTATCAAAATCCTACCGAGTGGTAAGCCAGCCTTCCACTCGGGGGCTTAGCTGCAGTCCAAGGACTCGCCTAAGTTATAAAAATCCTACCGAGTGAAGAGCAACCCTCTCACTCGGGGGCTTAGCTGCAGTCCAAGGACTCGCCTAAGTTATAAAAATCCTACCGAGTGAAGAGCAACCCTCTCACTCGGGGGCTTAGCTGCAGTCCAAGCACTCGCCTAAGTTATAAAAATCCTACCGAGTGAAGAGCAACCCTCTCACTCGGGAGCTTAGCTGCAGTCCAAGGACTCGCCTAAGTTATAAAAATCCTACCGAGTGAAGAGCAACCCTCTCA